>NC_081183.1:30414023-30732242 GCF_029867415.1 Vicia villosa | reverse complement strand
GAGTTTCCTTTTATATCTTTGTATTTTACAACTACGTGTCCTTCCCACGAAGGAAATCTCCGTTTACGCACGTCGATTGGCCTCTTGATGGCCATGCGATCCAGTGACTACTTTGAACAGTTACCATGTGCTTACATCTACGCGTTCCCTAGCCTGTAGGGATTATATTTCTAAAAACGCATCCTTCATACGAAGGACATCTTTGTTAGCATACGTCAATTGGCCTCTCGATGGCCATGCGATTCGGTGACTATCTTGAACGGTCACCCAGTGCTTACAACTACGTATCCCCTAGCCGGTAGGGATCCTACTTCAAAAAAATCACATCCCTCATACGAAGGACAACTTCGTTAGCATGTGTTCGATTGGCCTCTCGATGGCTATGAGATCTAGTGACTGTCCTGAACGGTCACTCCATGCTTGTTTCCGCACACCCTCTAACTTGCAGGGTTTGGATTCCCGTCGCTACGTCTTTCATCCCTATCCTGTAGGGATTTTACTTCATCCGATATCGTCCTTAGATAAGTAGTGTTCCACACAGAGAACCTTCCCACCAAGGACAATTTCATTGGTACACGTTGATTAGCCTCTCAATGGCCATGAGACTTGGTGACTGTCTTGAACGGTCACCAGCCGCTACCTTCTGCATATTCCCTAATCTAAGGGATTTCCATCGGCGTGTCGTAACATCTATCTTGCAAGGATTTCACTAGGGTTTAATGTCGCCTCTAAGGCTATCCCTAGGATTATACGTCACATGTCTGCATTGCATACACGGAGTTATAAAAAAAAAGAGGAGTCTCGCATACCCATGCATTCGCATTTTCATGCAGTCATACATTTCCATCTACATTTGCATTTCTATCTTCACCCGCATCCATACTTAGCATGCTAGCCGGTTTCCCGAAATTCCCGAAGAAAACCAAAGAGGATCATAAACGATGGAGAAAGGAGGAATGAGCCTTACTAAGAAAAAAGGGATGCCTTTCGCCATGCCAGTTATATGTCTATGCCTTTTCGTAACAGGATTGTAAATACAACAAAGGTTATCATCGAGCAAGGATTAGTTCAACAAAGAAGTTCCCTCATAGATATACACAAGGAGTATCCAGCCATAAGGGGGTTCATCTATGAACATAGCAAAACTTACAAGGACGCTCTACGATAACCTGGGGGCAAGGATTAGTCCAACTGGGGCAATATCCTGAACGGAGATGCATAACTACGATGGAGGGAAGGCAACATATGTTGACTCCACACCAAGGGGCACGAGGGCCATAGGTTTTCTTCATCAACCAACGAACTCCGAAGATTGCGAATGGTGTGATACTATCCTTAGGAAAAGCAAAAGAGGTTCAGTCAAAGGAAACCCATGAAGTTCCGATTCGACGAAAACCCACAGCTAACGATTTATTCCCAACAGGTTTGACATGTATAAGGAGAACTCAAGGTTACCCTTCACTTCTACAAGTTCATCAACTAAGGAGTAAAACAAAGTCAATGGATCTATAAAGGAGACTCTTCCTAGAATCAATAGGTGTTTATCATGCTCAGAATTTCGACCCTACGATCGCTAAGTGTTACTCAAAAAGTTGTACCTTCGGATTAGCAATTCTAATGGGATGACCATGCAGGTTTTGGAGTCAATTCATTTCGCTCACTATTACGACTTTCCAGGTTTTAGGATTATTAACAAACTTAAGGGAGAATGGCGAATACAAATAACTAAGTCCAGCTAAACATATGCTTTCAAGGTAAGACCAAGCCGAGGATGTACAGGCATTGTTTCAATCCCCAAACAGTGGAGATATAAGGATGTTAATCCCTCGTCACCCCCTCGAGCCAAGAGTTGGAGCTTGTTTCTACTTTTCAAATAAACCTTGATTTTAACCAGGGGCATGGGTAGATTTCAATTAATTCAATGGTGTACTTTGGTTGTCAAGAGAATCAGTCAATCCAAGCAAGGATTCAAGCATAAGGATCGAACAAAGGTTCAAGCATATTTTCTTCCTCGTGTTCATCCAAGATTGAGGAAGCAATGGAGATAACATTCACTACATCTTCTTCCACAACACATCATTCAAGATCGAGGAATTATCAAAGTCGAAGCTTACAAATCAAAATCAACATAGCAGTCACAACATTCAATATCCAAGGATCAATATTTCCAAAGGAGCCGCCAAAAAAAAGGAGAAAAGCGCCCGCTAAGTCAAAATGGAAAATTTCATAAAAGAAAACAAAAATGACTTAGGTAAAAATTAGAGCGTCCCGATGGATCAAATTCAAAGGATTTGATTCGTGCAAAAATAAGGGATAAAAACAAAAGAAAGACGAAATACAAAGGATAATCTTGTGACTGCTAAACCATCAAAGCTTCACATCAATACTTGGATCTCTACTATATTTTCATCAATGCTTGGATCGCTACTAAGGCTTCTGCTCAACATCGAAACTGAAACGATTCTCTTACAAACAAAGCACATTCATTGGATTAGGCGAATTTTTAGGATTTGGAGAACATCAAGGCGAAAAGGGTGGGGTTAAACAAATTTTGAGCCTTATATTTGTTGTTTCTTAAACCCTGAACCAAGACCAAGCTACAACATTCAAAAGTCCTAATTGAGGCAAGGTTAACTACGAAAGGATATAAAGCAGGATTTGTTATACTGACTCCTAAGTTTGTTAAAATCATTTCTAACCACTATGCTTTTTCAAGCATTCATTTCTAATCATCCAGTCCTAATTCATAACGGACTTCGATTTCAAAACTTGCATACGCATCGCATTGGAGTTACTTCTCAAAGGGTACAACGTCATCTGTGAATATACACTTAGCATCAAGAAGATCTCGAAATTGGTTTAATCAAAGGTGGTCATTTCTAATAAAGACTCTTGAATGGGGGGAACCACAGCTAGAGGGTTCTCCTAAACAGGGGCAAAATTTCAAGGATCACAGGGGCATGCAATCAAATATCCTATTCACTAGGGGCATTCTTCCTAAGGTTCAATTGACTTGAGACACATCTCGAAGAAATAACAGTCAGGGGCATGTCAAGCATGGGAAGAATTCAAAATTCATAAAGGATAGAACACTATGGATAGCCCTCCATATCCTGGAGATCAAGAGCATACCCTTCAGTCTAAACGTCGAAGCATATGACAAGGTTATTTCTCAGGGCACTCCCTCCACATCTTGGAGATCACAGGCATCTTTTTTCCGCTAAACATTGGGGCATTGGATATCAAATCCATAAGGCAAACAATTCAAAGGTTAAAGGTGTGGAGAACCTCGAAAGGTTAAAGGCGTGAAGAGCCTCAAAAGGTTAAAGGTGTGGAGAACCTCAAAAGGTTAAAGGAGTGGAGTATTTCAAAGGTCAAATTGGGGCAAGGCGCACAACATAAGATAAAGGCGTTCTTACACTTTACAACATCGAACAGATCTTTCTCCTAACTACGATCTTCAAAATTCAAAAAAACACAAGGATTGGGAAGTCGCGCTAGCATCACACCCCATCTTATCAAACAACCCTACAACTCCAGCAAACTATATACGCTTTGGTTACCAACAACCTATCATTGAAGCATCATACAAATACATATAAATCATGCATTACATACATTGGTTTATACATCACACCTTTAGGGTAGTCTTCCTCAAGACATTCTCTTTCTAAGAACCTTTCTAGGTAGTCTTCTCTAAGACGATCATCATCATTTCCAAGTACCTTTTCAGGTAGTCTTCTTCAAGACATTCTCTTTCAAGTACCTTTTCAGGTAATATTCTTCAATACATTCTCTTTCATGTACCTTTTCAGGTAATCTTCTTCAAGACATTCTCTTTCTAAAAAAAAACCTTTTTAGGTAGTCTTTTCAAAGACATCTTTCAGCCTTTCCAGGTGGTTTTCTTTAAGACAAATTTCTATCCTTTCCAGAAACCTTTTTCAAGTAGTCTTATAGAAGACATTATTTCATTCCACTCATTACATCAATCAACATACGCATGAGCATAAGCATTATCCCATACGTCAAAACATCCGATTCAAAACTCCGGTGCTAAACCACATTGTCCACCTGCTTCCCGGTAACCTTACAGATGTTAGTAACCTTACCGATGTCAGTAACCTTACTGAGATATTCTTTCCAATCACCTGATGGATGTTTTCCGGTAACCTTACTGATGCCAGTAACCTTACTAAGATATCTTTCCAATCACCTGATGGATGTTTTCCGGTAACCTTACCGATGCCAGTAACCTTACTGAGATATCTTTCCAATCACCTGATCGATGCTTTCTGGTAACCTTACGATGCCAGTAACCTTACTGGGATATTCTTCCCAATCTCCTGATTGATGCTTTCCGGTAACCTTACCGATGACAGCAACCTTGCTATTCATTTCACTCGTAAAACATGTACATACACATTAACATATACATAGCATTTAGCGCATTCACATACTACAAAAGTCCAGTTTCTGACCCACGTGTCGTGAGTGTCCAACCCTCATGTTGTGATAGGTGTGTTTTCCGACCCTCGAGTCGTGAGTTTCCAACCCTCGTGTTGTGATAGGTGTATCTTCCGACCCACGTGTCGTGAGTGTCCAACCCTCGTGTTGTGATAGGTGTGTTTTCCGACCCACGTGTCGTGAGTGTCCAACCCTCGTGTTGTGATAGGTGTGTTTTCCGACCCTCGTGTCGTGAGTTTCCAACCCTCGTGTTGCGATAGGTGTGTTTTCTGACCCTCCAGTCGTGAGTTTCCAACCCTCGTGTTGCGGTAGGTGTGTTTTCCGACCCTCTAGTCGTGAGTTTCTAAACATATCGTTTCCTTTCCAACTCTCGAGTCGCGAGCATCGTCTTCATACATCTACAGGATACCGTCAAGAATTTTATACAGATAAACTTGCTAGCGTTATAGCAAGTGAACCTTTTTCATGCAGGTAAGTTTTCTAGAACTATAGCAAATGATTCATCTTATGTAGGTACGCTTGTCAGAACCATGGCAGGTAATTCCTTTGGTGCAGGTAAGCTTGCCCGATCAAGGGTAAGTGACTCCAAATGGTGTAGGTGAAATTTGCCCGATCAAGGGTAAGTGACTCCAAATGGTGTAGGTGAAATTTGTCCGAACCAGGGCAAATGATCCAAATGGTGTAGGTGAAATTTGTCCGAACCAGGGCAAATGATCCAAATGGTGCAGGTGAAATTTTTCCGAACCAGGGCAAATGATCCAAATGGTGTAGGTGAAATTTGTCCGAACTAGGGAAAATGATCCAAATGGTGTAGGTGAAATTTGTCCGAGCCAGAGCAAATGATCCAAATGGTGCAGGTGAAATTTGTCCGAACAAGGGCAGATGATCTAAATGGTGCAGGTGAGCTTATCAGAACTATGATAAGTAATCCTATTGGTGCAGGTGAACATGCTAGAGCTATAGCAAGTGATCCTTTTGGGGTTCACAAACTACGGAAACTTACTAGAACTATAGTAAGTGGGGTTCACAAATTACGGAAACTTACTAGAACTATAGTAAGTGGGGTTCACAAACTACGAAAGCTTGCTAGCGCTATAGCAAGTTAACTATCTTCTACAACAAACTGCGAGTCGTCGCTATTGATAGTTACGATTACCCATCACGTTAGTCCATCGGCAGTGATCAAAGGGTTTTTCAAAGGGTTCTTCAATCAGGTTGATGCATCACGTTAGTCCCTCGGCAGTGATCTTCTTCGAAAATATAAAGGGGTTTTACAAAGGGTTTCTCAAATTGAGTTTATCACGTTAGTCCCTCGGTAATGATCTTCTCCAAAACATCATCAATAACAAATAAAGGTTTTCTTTTTCTTTTTCAAAGTTACTAACATACTTCAACTAACACAACTAACAATCATGCATCATTCAACTAACGTACTTCATTCATACATAGTGCATACGCATACATGGCTCTCATTTATTTTGAGAAGCTTATTGCATCATACATCGCATGCATCATAACATCGCATAAAAATAAGGTTGCCTTTTCAGGCCGTGCTACAACCAAGACACCTGGTTCTTTCCAAGAAACATCTACTTCACAAAAGGGGTATTTACCCTGGGTGGCATCTCTAAGTCCATCTCCCACGGAATGTCTTCCCAACAGATGCAAATTTCAGAGCATTTTCAGTGTCCAATCATCTTCTACCTTTAGATCACGATAGGCAGACGTGCCTATCTGACTCTTCAGGTTCAAGAAGATTGAACAGGGGCAGCTGTCATACCCCAAAATTTGCCCGTCTTATTTCATTTTCAAGGGTTCAAGGCTCAGTGGTTAAACTCAGGTCACTCTCTCCTAATCAAAGGTTCAAATCAGGGTTTTTAACTAAAAAAAGTCAACTCAACTTTGACCGGCCATAACTCTCGCATGGTTTGTCATAAATTCTCCAACCAAAGCCTATCCTCAAGGAAACTTCATCCTCTACAACTTTGATGTTGGGCCCAAGATCAAGAAATGCACCATTTGGGAGATATGGACAAAAACATTACAGGTCCTCCGAAAAGGTCAACAAAAACACCTTTTGGGTCAAAGCTTATAACTTGAGCATGGAAGCTTCAATTGAGATGAAACCAAAAGTGTCATTTAGAGGACTCTTTAAGCTTTCTAAAAAGTCCTAGAATGCATTTATATGATTAAAATTGAGGAAGTTATGAATTGCGCAAGTTGGTTGAAATTCAAGAAGTCCATGAAAGAAATATTATCCAATCTTGCAAATTTCCCAAATGGGCTTAGGTTTTGTTGATCCAAAATTGCTTATAAGAGCACTAAGAACCTCCAAATACATCCCCACATTTTTATAGTTTTTATTTTATATTTATTTGAATTTTAGTCAATTAAAAGGCAAATAAATTAAGTAAAAATATATGAAAGTATATGGCTTTGGTCTTGATCAAATAAAAGCCCAAGAGAGGTCCATTGGTCCAATATAATTGTTCTTGTGATATTATTTTATTTTTATTCATTTAAATTCAAATAAAAATTAAATAAAATCCTAAAATAACCATATAATGATCATTCCTTTTCTATTAATTCAAAACAAATCTAAATATGATCCAAGGGCCAAGAATGAATGGAGAATGTGCATGAAATAGATTATTGTTCTAAAATAGAAAGATTTTATACAAAATATTTTTTTCAATTTTCATGTTAATAGTAGTTTGATTATTTTCCAAAGATTGAACCCTAATGTGATGATATATATATTCTAAAACATTCATTAGGAGGGGGCCGAAAATTTGGAGGAAAGAGGCAGCCATATGACTTAGGGTTTACACTTGAAAATATCAAGAACAAAGTTGCATCATCGAACTCGACATTGCAGGCTCTCTCAAGAGTTTCTAAAGATCTCTTCGTGCTCCTGGGAACTGCAGGGACCAAGGACAATAGACACTCGCGCTCGCAAACGTCCGGAACCCTACCATTCGTCTTGGCCGGAGGTAAGTTGTTCCAAACTTCGAATCGCTTAATTCTTACGTTACAAATCCATTTGCTGCATACAGTCATGTTCAGGGGTATCTATGAAACATTCATGATGCTTTACATGGGGGTTTAGGAGCTTGGATCACAACTTGCCATTGTTAGGGCAAGGAGCTCCTCTTGCTTCGGATTCGTATTTCCACCCCTTTTCAATCGAAACTAACATCACCACTGAGATCGCGGCACCTGATTTAGGGGGGGTAGGGTTTCTTTTTGTGCGTTTTGCTGGCCATTCGCAGGTTTCAAGGTTTTCCTCGCCGGAGAAGAAGGAGAGAACCACCACCGGCGACGGTTTGACATTTACAGGGGGCGGTCAGCGCTGGCGTGGCAGGTTTGTGCGTTCCGATTGGATGGTCAAATCTCCTAGGTTCTATCTCTGCATATGATTGGTGACTCCAAGGGTCGATGGGGCCCACGCGTTGGTCTCTTTGATTTTCCACGAATGGCACGTATTTTTATACTAATGTTTTATGGACTATACATTGAACAGCAAATGAAAAGAGTCCAATTGGTAGAGTGTGTGATGTATGATCCTAAGAACCAGGGTTCGAATCCTGGTTGGGTAAATCTTTTTTCTTCTTTTTTCTCTTCTCATAGGTTCAATAACTATGTGCGTGCATGCTTAAAGTGCACCCTCGCTCAGCACCATCAGATGGTCACTAGCGCATGATCAAGAGGCCCAGGAGCGCAGACACACCATACTCCCCCAGGGATGCACAACATAGGATTGATGCCCAGGTGTTATTTAATTGTTTTTATAATTGTTCGTATAAATTGTATAATTAGTCTTAAACATATATATAATTCAATCTTAAAATTAAATTAATAGTAGGAAATTAAAAATTAGGATTAGATTATAATTAATTAGGATTATCCCGTTTATCTCGATTATCCGATTTAATTTATTTTAATCAATCTTGATTTTTAAGGATCACAAAAACTCTAGAAAAGTCTATTAAGAAATTAGGGTTTGCCCAATCCCATTGCCATTTGGCAAAAACATTAATTTGATTAATTCTTGAATAATTCTCTCCTCGACCCGACTAAAGCTATTAGTCGCATTAGACGAGAGATAAAAGAATAAAACATGAGATTTAATTACAAAATTAAAACATATTTAATTTGCTGCCCGCGACGATCGAATCTATCGATCAGAGTAACCAGCAATGCCCCATTAATCCGTTAGCTATACTGACCAACTCTATTGGTCATCGCATCTAACGGTGACATATCAAATCAGGGTTGTATGCCAAACCTCGAAACTTTTCCATCTTTAAATCAAATTCAAAACTGCGATAGGCCACTCAAAAAGCCTTTAAAACAACTTCCAACCATATCAAATCAAAATTCAATCCTAAGGCGTACAACCCAGTGCCCGAACTACGTTGACTCTGATTCTCCATAAGGAGATACGTAGGCACTTGGATAACCAAGGCGAGTCCCCTCCCTCAAAACCTCAATTTAGTTCAAATCTCAATTTTCACCCTATTCATTTCCTTAGCTATTAACCTCTATAATTTTAGCCATAAACCTTTATTTTAATATCAAACCTTAGGAAAGGGTTGAGGGTGCCTAACACCTTCCCTCGACCTGATTATAATAACTTACCCCGAATCTCTAAAATGCGTAGGGTTTCCTATTCGCCCTTCAGAATAGGTGGCGACTCTAAACCTTTATTTTTAGGGCAGTTTGCTACAAGTACCAATAGCTTGAATAAGACCCATTTTCTTCAAAGAAGTAGCATTCAAGACACTCCCATTGATTGTATAAGGATCTTTGACAATTCCAGCATTTTCCAACTCTTCAACCATCTTGGTTTGAACCAGAAGATTGGTAATAATCCTTCCAAAAGGAATAACAGTTCCTTTCTTCTTTGTTTTGCTCTTGTCTCGAGAGTCCTTTACAGCATTCCACAAGTGATTGAAAATGATGTAGGTAACATCAACCTTCTTCTGAGTACCAATACAATACATGATGTATTGTTGGTTGTTGTTGATGAAGTCAGAAGAACTGGTTGATTTCCTGTGGTAAAAACAACCTAGAAGAATCTTTGTCCATATCTTGTATATGTTCTTCAGATCCTTAACTCCTGTTGATTTCTTTCTATCAGTAAAGATTTCAGCGTAAACTGCATCCCAATCTGTTCTTAGAGTTGCTTCAGTTTCTCCTTCAGCGTTCATCAAATCAAACAACATTCTCAATGTGTTTTCAGTGATGGAAAAGAATCTTCCATGAACAAACGAAACAATTGCTTTAGGGATAACGAACGCATGAACCCAGAAATCTTTCACTAGGTCTGGATAGACCGGTCCACAGAACTCAAGAAACAAAGACGACCATTTTTGAAACAACATCCACCATCAGTTCACATATAACTTCCAACTGATCTCGAGGAATCAAGCAAGTAATCATTGGAATGAGCTCTTGTTCTTGTTCTTGTTGTGGTTGTTGTTGTTGAGATGAAGAACCAACATTTTGAGATGAAGAAGCAGCCATTGACACTTTAATGAGATTGTTGGTTTTCTTTTTAGGGTAAGAGAAAAGAGAAAATAGATTGCTGAAATGCATACACAATGGAGAGAATGAGTGCGTAAAAGAGAGAATAATATGAGAGGGCGGTTTAAATAGACACGGCTTTGAAAACTAAATGCAATTAAATTCTGAGAATGAACAGTTACAAGATGCAGAAAATCAAATGCATTTAATGTTGAGTGACGTTAGGGTAAAACGTGATATTTGAAATGATTTGCACAGTTACCTAGGGCGGCGTCCAAATAGAGTGAACACGTGTTCATCTTCTGGAATAGCTAGTGGCAGCTGTTTTGCTTTAAAAGAGATTCTGAATCAACTTAGACATGTGAAATGTTAGCAATAGCAGAATCAGAATATCTAATTGAACAGCATCAGAACTTCTTATAAGAAAACTAAAAACTGATCATTTCAAATCTAATCCATATATCAGAACTTCTATTCCTTTCATTCTGGGCATAAATCCATACTTATATTCTTTAGAATGAACTTAAACCTATCTTCAGCAAGGGGTTTTGTAAAGATATCAGCCCATTAATGGTCTGTATCAACGAAGTTTAAAGATAGAACACGTAGATAGGGTTAGCTCACAAGTAACAAAAAGGTAGGGTTAGCTCACAAGTAACAAAAAGGTAGGGACCGACTCAACCAAGTCCCTACACCAGGGACAAGAGATCCTACTAGGATCAATAATCACCTCTCTTATAGACAAGTTCTCTCTATAAGGGATTTGGTTGCAAAAGTTATCCACAAAATACCAATACCTTAAAAGAAGCCAAACTATCCTAGATAAGGGGTATGGATAAATTCTTGTCTAAAAGAGAAGCCAAATAAGAGCTAGAGCTAACCCTATGAACATGGTAAGAAGAGGCCACTAAGAAAGTACCTTAACTAGCATGCTTAAAAATTTACTAATCTTTATCTTATGAAAAAGTGATGTCTCAAAGCAAAGAGAATATTCTGAAAAAGGGGTAACTCTCTAAGAAAAAAATCATCTCCACCACCTAAGATCCAAAACTAGATATCTATTAACCACCAAACTGATCTCTCCCACCAACTCATAAAAGTGAACATAATTAGAGAATAGACCAGAGAATTTGGATTTTAAGGGTTTGTTTGGGAGCTTGGAGGGGGGGTTGAAAAAAAATAAGGGTTGAGTGGAAATAATTGAAAGATTTTGGTTGGGAGGTTTTTCTTTTATTCATAAAACCAAAAACTCCCTAATTTGAGGGAGCTAAAAATTTGTATTGAATGGGGGGGGGGGTTTAAAAAATGGTTGAGTGGAAATAATTGAAGGATTTTTGTTGGGAGGGTTTTCTTTTATTCATAAAACCAAAAACTCCCTAATTTTGGGGGAGCTCAAAATTTGTATTGGATGAGAGTTTTGGAGGGCTTACATGATTTTTTCAAATATCTTTTATGTTGCTATAGTATTTCAAAAATGAAAAATATAGTAATGATAAAAAAACTCTTTTATCATTTTATACAAAATTAATTTTTCAAAAAATATCAAATATTTAAAAAAAAAAAAAATTTTCAAAAGCCTTCCCTCCTCTCCCCCTCCAAACTTCCAAATAAAGCCTAAAGGAATAGACCTTAACCAAAGATCCTTCCAAAATTAATTTTGGTAGCCCGATCCAAATCTCCTAATGATACCATCAACAAACCAATATGAGATATCCTCATCTTTGGACCCAAGAAGAGACATCTATTTACACCAAGAAGTAGAACATATATCTTCTTCCCTCCCCCCACAAAGAGAGGAAACAAGTAAAGCTTTATATCTAGCTACAAAAATATCCCTCCAAAGACCTAGCATATCTTGTAAGTAATATCCATCTCCATTTTGCCAAAAGGGCAAGATTAATCAATTGGCAGTTCCGGACTCCTAAACCCTCTATAATCTTTGACTTACAAACTCATTTCACTTAATCAAAGATATCTTTAAAACACCTTTCCTCTGCAACCCTAAACACTAAAATAACTATAATTTGCCTCGTGCATATCACGACACTAATACAAAAATCACATCACAGAGACAATTAGCGACGTGAAAAAAAACACGAGGCATGAGCGTTTGTAGCAAATGGTTGCCACATGAAAATCACGCCACAAATTTGTTGCGTAATATTCATGACGCTAAACGTTTAATAGATTGTAGAGTATTGCAGAACGATACATAGTTATGTATTCTGATTTCCAGGTGAAAATCACGCCACAAATTTCTTGTGTGATATTCACGACAAAAACATTTTTTTCGTATTTTTTAAAATTATATTAAAACTATTTCAAAATTTAACAGTTTTTAATTTTTAAAAAAATATTTAACCTATTTATAAACTATATATATATATATATATATATATATATATATATATATATATATATATATATATATATATATATATATATATAATTTTAAAACCTATGTATAAATTAAAAAAAATTATATCAGAGAAAAAACCAACCCACAACTCTTATATATATATATATATATATATATATATATATATATATATATATATATATATATATATATATATAGGGGACGACTCAAGTGAGAACACTTGGTTATTATGAGAAATGAGAACAATGAATCATGATCATTAAATTTTGATTTTGTTGATTTTAATGGATTGGATTGGTTTCTTTTTCTATGACCTTAATATTTATTTTAAATCAAAATAGAAATAGAAATCAATCTAGTCCATTAAAATCAACAAAATCAAAATTTAATGGTCGTGATTCATTGTTCTCATTTCTCATAATAACCAAGTGTTCTCACTTGAGTCGTCCCCATATATATATATATATATATATATATATATATATATATATATATATATATATATATATATATATATATATGTATATATATATATATATGTATATATATATATATATATATATATATATATATATATATATATATATATATATATATATATATATATATATATATATATATATATAGGGGACGACTCAAGTGAGAACACTTGGTTATTATGAGAAATGAGAACAATGAATCACGACCATTAAATTTTGATTTTGTTGATTTTAATGGACTGGATTGGTTTCTCTTTCTATGATCCTTAATATTTATTTTAAATCAACATAGAAAGAGAAACCAATCCAGTTCATTAAAATCAACAATATCAAAATTTAATGGTCGTGATTCATTGTTCTCATTTCTCATAATAACCAAGTGTTCTCACTTGAGTCGTCCCCTATATATATATATATATATATATATATATATATATATATATATATATATATATATATATATATATATATATATATATATATATATATATATATATATATATATATAATAATAAAACATACCTTAATTGAAGAAATTTCTTAGATCAAATTCGTGAACACCTTCTTGAGCCTAACTTTGATCTACTTCTTGATTAGCTATTAAAAAAAATTTTATACCTTTAAATTTTGAGGTTTGGAGTTTAATAAAATTGGTGAGGGAGGGTAGAAATATTGAGAAGGAAAAGGGTTTATATTGTTGAGAGGAGGAAGATAAATGGTGTGGGAGAGGAAATAATAATAGAAGAGGAGGAAATGGTTATGGAATAATGAAGGGATGCAGATCTCGAGAACACATAGCAAATTTACCATTGTGAATTTCACCATACAAAATTATGTCCGTCAGATTTACCGTCGTGAATTTCAAGACACAAAATTCTGCGTGTCAATCAGATATCATTTCTCAATATACTTTTAAGTAGCGATGTGAATTTCACGACACTATTATATTTTCAAAAAATTCAAACTTTCCCCACATAAAAAGCTGAAACCTTTATTTTAATTATTATTTTTAACTTTACTATAGCGGCGTAATTTTCACGTCACTACCAATTTTTCTAAAATTTTCCTCTTCCCCCACGTGAAAACCCGAATTTCATTATTTTATTATTATTTTAAAACGTATGCGTCGTGGTATTCACGAGGCAACTTCCCTTTATTGCGTTGTGATATTCACGTGGCTGAAGCATTGTTTTCTTGTAGTGAAAGAAACCATCTTTGTAACTTGACAAGCTTCTTCCAAACCTTTACAGTCTTCTTCAATAAAGACAAGAAAATGTGAATAACATTACGAACAAAATTAAGAAAACAAACACTTTACCACTCAAACTAACATATTTATACTTCTAAGATATGAGCCTCTTATTCAATAGGTTGCTTAAAGGATTCCAAGTAACTTCAAGTCGAGGATTATCCTCCAAGAAAAAACTAGTATACTCAAAAGGAGGTGTTTCAATCTCATAGTAAAGGAATTCTCCTGGAGAGGATAAAAAGACTATATCCCCCTTTAACACTTATAAGAACACTCTTGAAGAAATTCACTCGAAGATCCAAAGTCTTCTCAAAACCTCTAACGACTTTTTTAATACTCCACAAATTATTTATAGTAGGATCTTCCACCTTGTACCTAGAGTAAAGAACAATCTCTTAAAGACTAAAAGGAGCCGACAAAATAAATTTGGATTGAGTTATTAAAGGTTAATGAGATCAACCTCAAATTTATTTCTATGTGCTAAAAGGAAGGCACTACATTGTGTAATACTGTTAATTTATTTTTTTAAGTTATTGTTTTATAAATATCATCAACTTATTTATATTAATATTAATATAAATATAAATAAATATTGTTAACAATGATCAAACTTTAAACGGACATCATACATTGATTTAAATCAACTAACACTTATCAGTTTCTGCTTTTATTTCATAATAATAAATAATAAATAAATAAATAAATAAGCATCCTTTATTCAACTCATGCAACTTTTATATTGGTTATGCTTAAGTTTGATACTATGAAACTTTTAAAAAGTAAATATTTACCGACATCTTTCTACAACTATTTTTATTATCATTCAACCTTACAATTTGACTAATGGAATTTTTCATGCGACATTTATTAAGATTCAATGATCAATTCAATAAGCTATAAAGACAAATATAACATATAGATACACCCAAGAGACATATAATAATAATTCTAAATTGAAAAAATATGAATTTTCACACTATAAATTGATCATGCAATTTTTTATTTTAACATCCAATTTTTTTTAAAAATGAATAAAATTCTTAAATTGGTTTTCATTTTGATTACTTTTCTTTTCAAATCAATTATTTTAACCAATGGACAAGAATGTAAGTCCATTTTCTTCTCTTCGATATCTTGTACACAATATTTCATTCTCTATTTTACTAACACTTAATTATTCTTATTTGATATTACAGTGTGCTTTCAAGACTTAGATTGTCGTAGAATTTACTGTGAACCTCCTCTAATTGGAATGTGCTTGAAGTACGTGTGTCGGTGTGTGTTGGAGACTTGAAATATAATCTTGGTACTTTTAATGATTTTCATAACACTTCAAAGTTAATTTGTTTGATAATTCAAGAGAAGATTATTGTATTATGAAAGTGTTTGTTAATTTATTTTCCCTTGAAAGTTTTTGAGAATAATGTCAATAGACAATTTAAACTATCCATTAGGCTATATATATATATATATATATATATATATATATATATATATATATATATATATATATATATATATATATATATATATATATATATATATATATATATATATATATATATATATATATATATATATATATATATATATATATATATATATATATATATATCAAAATGATTAGAATAAAATCTAAACACAATGTATATGTTTGACATTGTTTGTTCTATGACTAATCAATGGAAATTTTAACATAATAATTCAACATAAGATCAATTTTCTTAATATGGTTTTTAAATAAAAGGTATCAATATAAAATTTTACACTCATGGTCAAACAATCATTCGTACCCACCAATAAATATATAAATATCTACTTACAATAAGTGTTTTTAACTTATTCTACAATTTTAATTTTTAAATTAGATTTAATTTGATGGTTAAAAATTGTAATTTGCAATTTTAATTAGGATATTTTTAGATTAGTGGTATTAGAAAGAATGAAATGGAACAGAGTGATAATTAATGAAATTTTATTGTCTAGATTTGCGAATAAAAGAGAGCGATGGAATGGAACATGATAGAATCCATTACATTTTTGAATGTATCATATTATTAAGTTGTACAATGTACACCTTAATATCATTTGATCTTAAAACCACTACTTACCCAAGATGCGAAGTCGGGTATGTAACACCTCAAATTCTACCCGAAATTATGATGCGGAAAATATCAGAGTATTTAAAAATTTCAAACAACACATTGGGGTATCACATATCAACTTAGAACTTCAACTTGTATTTCATTCAACAATGATACATAGCATTCGAATAACAGTCAACTATCAGCTTTATCTCAACTCAAACAACTTGGAAGTATAATAAGTACTTCATATTATTCAACTTGGATTCAACGATTATAATAACAACAACTAAAAACATCGATAACATAGAAATAGCGATATAAACTGTAACGCCCATAATTTCAGTTTATTAATTTAATTTGGATTTAAATTAAATAATTGGAATTTTAGAATTTAAATTGGATTTAATTGGAAAATGAGGGAGTAAGAGCTATTGGGCTTATGGTGTGGTGATAGTAAAAGAGGGGTGCTAATTAGTTAGGCCTTTTACTAAGTTGTGGTTAATTTATTTTATTTTATTTTTCATAAAATAAGAAAAAAGGAACCATTTGGGGAGAAAAGAAGAACACGTGAAAAGAGCAAGAGAAGAGAAAGAGGCAAGAACGTGAAACCGGAAGGAGAGCATTCAAGAAATTCATCGAGGTAAGGGAGGACTCTTCCTTTTAGTATCTCTTATGTGATCTTAGGTGATAGGTAGATTGATGTATGGTTTGGTTCAATTAGATATTGGGATTGTTAGGTTAGAGTGTTATAATTGGATTGAATTGATGATAATTGTGTGAACTAATTGGTTAATAATGAGTTTGGATGATGTTTTATGGTGTATAATTGAATGTATGATGATTATATGCCTGTATGTGATGTCTGGATTCATTTTTGGGTGAAAAGGGAGTGAAATCGCAGGGTCTGTCGCAGACTTGGGGTTTGCTGAAATCGCAGGTCCGCTGAGCGGAGGTCCCAATGTAGTTCGCTCCTGTTTGACGTCGCTTGAGGTCCGCTGAGCGGGGGTCTGAAGGATTTCGCTTCTGTCTTGCTCCGCTGAGCGAACCTTGTGTCATACCTCAAAATTTGCCCTCCATATTCCATTCACAATGATTCAAAGTTCAAGATTTAATCTTAAAGCTTTGCTCTAACAATCCCAAGATCCACAGTCAACTGATCCAATCCTAAAGGCCAACTACAATCAAAGCATGATCCAAACCTATGATCATTGGTCAAACATCAAGTGTAGAGGTGCATAACCATCATTTGATTAAAGAATGATCATGATTCCATTAATAGAAACTCAGAGATGAACAAATACAAAAAGGTTCAAATTAGGGTTTCTTAGGAGAAAGTCAACCCAACTTTGACTGGGCATAACTTTCACATGGAACATCAAAAATGCCCCGCTCAAAGCCTATTTTGAAGGAAATTGGATTCCCTACAACTTTGTCTCTCACAAGCCAGGGCTAGAAATGATTCATTTGAGAGATACAATGCAAAACATTACAGGTCATTTTCAGGCATCCTTCAAAAGCAGTTTTTTGTCAAAGAAAATATGATCAAGATAAAAGCTCCAAATGAAAAATATGTTCCAAAGTGGCTTGTAGAGGACACTTTGAGGTTTCCAAAAAGTATTAGAACTCCCTCATAGCTTAAAAATTGAGTGAGATATGCTTGATCAAAGTTGGGTGATTTTGGAGGACCAAATGTGAAAAAAGGAGGTTCAAATTGGATTTCTTGCAAAAAGGCCCATACTTTTATGACTTAAACTTGGCCCATAAGTTATCCAAAGTACATGCCACGAATAATAACATTTTATTTGACTTTACACAATTTTATTTTATTTAAAATTGATTTTTTATGATTTAAACAAATGGGAAAATCAAATATTTTGTTAGGAAATATATTTTGGTGATTTCCAATCAATATTTATGACAAAATATAATATATTTTCGTGACTAATTAATTGGGAGGAGATTCATACAAATTTGGCCAAATATAGTAGCTTGGGATTCAAGAATAAAATCCAATTTTCAAAGAAGGGAAGATTGGATTTAAGTGAGTATTTGTGGAGTTTTTCTAACCTAATATGTTCACTATAAGTAAGAGGAGCTGTGCACACGAATAAGGGTTCACAAATCTGGGCAGAGCAAGCATTGACAAGAACCAAAAAATCACCAAAGAACTCATAATCGTTTTCAAAGAATTCGTGGATGTCAACAAGAATTAAAGGTTTCACAAGCTTCTTCAGATGATTTGGAACGTGTCTGGATACTAGCATAGCATCAACAACCCCAGAATTGTCTCCGATTTGTCAAAGTAAGTCGTTCTGAAACTTGATTCAATTGGCATGATGTGTGCATATTTATGATGTTTTGATTGTGTGTTAAGCTTTGTATGAATGCTATGAACGTTTCCTGAAAGGTAATTTGATTTCTGGGCGCGTTTGGGGTGGCTCACCATTGTTGACCGTGTGAAGCTTTTAGGGTTTCAATTTGGGGTTTTTGGTTAGGGTGGAAATTGGGTTAAATTGAATGGAGGTTTGAATTCGCATGGTTGGGACGAGGAGATCCGGGTTGGTGCGCCATATTTATATGCTTGTGTGCCTTAATCGTTATTTTTCAGGTATATTTGCTATGAAACGAATCGCAGCAGATTCGTAGCTAAAAAACACAAGTGTGTTGCAGGTTTCCTGAGGAAGACGACGACGTGTCTTCACGTTATTGGCTTGTTTTGAACTGCGCGTGCGTTTCAATGTTTGTTTCTTATTTTTATATATGTTATATTGTGAGCGATTGTTTAACACACATGTATCATGGTTGAGTTGGCAAGCAAGTGATCTGAGCCTGGGGGTGTGGGTTCGATACCCAGTTCCCACATATATTTTTTCCTTGAATTCTGTCCTTGATCCTATGAGCGCGTGTCTATAGGGTTCCTCATGAAACCTCCATATCTGACCATCCAATTTCCAGCCAGCTAGATCCCACGCTCCAGATCTAATGTCCATATCATACACCCTCAAAGCTGCCATATTAAATCTAAATCCTAATTAACTTAAATAATTTTTATTATTTATTTTATTTTAATTAAAATATCTTTTAATATATATTAATTGTGTAATAATTATTTTTTATAAATAAATTATTATATGATATTTATGTTAAAATGTCAATTTGTTGTTCGTTCCGATTAAATCGATTAATCGCTATGGTCAACAATAATTTTAATTAAAATGTTATTTAATTAAAATACAAATTAAATTCTACTTGGTTAAATGGTTTCGACTATCTTATTAGTCGCGATGATTAACCTTTCTATTCTTTCTCTCTTCAATTCATTATTCTTTTTAATCGAATCAATCGATTACGAGGGGTAACGGTGCAAATCAATTCAAAATTTATTAAAAATACCTTAATTCGTTATTAGTAATAATCAAATCAATTGATTAAAATTGGTAACGATACAACTTCAAATCTGTTAACTATGGCGATTGAATCTATCGGTCGTTGCGGTTAATAGTGCTAAATCAAATCAGGGTTGTACGCCCAAATCCTAAAACACTTCCAAATCTTTCCAAACACTAAACCACGACACTACGGATTTTTATCCGAGGCAACTCAAAATGCCTTTCAGATCAAATTCAAACTTCGATAGGCTACTCAAAAGCCTCAAAAACCATATCAAATCAAATTACAATTCTAAGGCGTACAACCCTGTCCCCGAACTACGTTGACTCTGATTCTCCATAAGGAGATACGTAGGCACTTGGCAACAAGGCGAGTCCCCCTCCCTAAAATCTCAATTTTTCCCCTATTCACTTCCTTAGCTATAAACCTTGCCATAAACCTTTATCTTTGAAATGTTAGCCTTTAGGAAAGGGTTGAGGGTGCCTAACACCTTCCCTCGACCTAAATATAGTATCTTACCCCGATCTCTATACTGCGTAGGGTTTCCTATTCGCCCTTCAGAATAGGTGGCGACTCTCTAAGTTATAATTTTTAGGCAGGTTGCTACAGCTGGCGACTCTGCTGGGGACAACTTAAATGGTGAATACTATGCTCCTATAGGTTTTAGGTTTTGGCAGGGTTTAGGTTTGACAACTTTTTAGGGTTTGGCTAATTCGCCTTTTTTAGGGTTTGCAATTTTTTTTTTAAAAAAAATTTGTTTATTTGTTTTTTATCTAAAAAATATTTAATTGTTTATAATATGTTTATATTTAATTGTTTATGTTAATATATTTATATTTAATTGCCTAATTGTCATATTTTTATATGCACTGCTGACATATTATGTAATGTTAAAACCCTAAGTGTGGGAGTTAACTTTGAGATCAATAGGGGACATGAATCGCCTACGAGTCTCATTGATAACTCCACTCGGAGTGGGTTGAGTATTCGGAAATGTCCAAAGCGAGGCTTGACTTTGTTGAGGGCAGGACTGGATACTTGGCTGATCTCTCCGAGAACCTACCCCAAAAATTCGAACCTCATGGATAAAATGAGTTGTTCTAAAATCCAAAGAGACAAAAAGTCTCGGAGGCTACGAACGACCCCATGAGACCTTCTAGAACCCCCTATAAAAAGGTTGGCTCCCAAGAGCCGCTACGTCGAACCTATGAACTTATGTGATTATATGATATGTGTACATATATGTGTTGATCATTATTTTTTTATTATTCCTTTTTTCCATTCATCATACATCATGGGCATTCTTGCATCATATTTTATTCAAAAAAAAAGGATATCATGCATATCATTCATGGCATACGCATCACTTTCATGGCATTAAGAGAAGATTTCTCTTCTATCTCCAGAACAAGGGACCATTGGGAAGGATAACCTAACATCCCGACCGTCTTATCAAACAAGATTTCAGCAAAAGAAATCAATGGATCAGCTAGAACAGAATCAAGCCGCCCTTCGTGAGGAAGTGGATCAACTGAAGGTTAGTATGGAGGAAGTTAAAGGAGGTATGACTCAGATGCTAGGATTCATGAAGGCCCTCCTGGATAAACAAGAAAAAGCAAAAGAGGTTCAGTCTAGGGATACCCTGGTTCAGGATGAGATCCCCAACGACGAAAACCCGCCGCTAGGATTTGTTTCAGGCTTTGGCCCGGCTAAGGACAGACCTCAGGCCCGCTCTGTTAGGAGAGCTATCCAATTCCAAGAGAAAGGAGAAACCTCCCAAGAAGGATTTTTCCCCACTCTACAAACGAAAGGGACAACCTGCACAGTTCGCATTCCTGCTGACAATGTCCCTAAGGACGAAGATTACCTGGATCTACAATACGGAGTGCAAGAGGTGGACAATGCAGACCAAGCACCTCAGACGCAACAGTCTAATCCCGACTCTAGGGAAGACTCCAAGGATAGTGAACAAATCAAGGCACTGGAAGAGAGACTAAAAGTGGTAGAAGGATACGATGCCTTCGATGTGGATGCTTTCGAAATGAGTTTGGTCTTAGACTTGACTATCCCTCGCAAATTCAAGATTCCCGATTTTGAGAAATACAAAGGACTCACATGTCCGAGGAATCACTTGCGCATGTATGTGCGGAAAATGGCTGCCTACGCCCACGATCAAAAGCTAATGATACATTTCTTTCAAGAAAGCTTAAGCGGAGCGTTTATTGACTGGTACATGCAATTAGAGAAATCTTCTGTCCGAAGCTGGAATGATCTGGCTAACACATTCTTGAAGCAATACAAGTACAACTTGGACATGGCACCCAATCGGATGCAATTACAAAACATGTCACAGAAGAAGGATGAATCATTCAAGGAGTATGCCCAAAGGTGGAGGGAAATGGCTTCTCGAGTCCAACCTCCCCTAATGGAAAAAGAACTGGTGGACATATTTATGAGCACTTTGCAAGGACCATACTACGACAAGATGGTCGGAAGCATATCTTCAGGGTTCTCGGACTTGGTAGTCATTGGCGAAAGAATTGAAGATGGGATCAAAAATGGGAAGATACAAGGGGCACCCTCAGGTTCCTATCACACAAAGAAGTCATATGACGGAAAAAAGGAACCCACTACTGTTGGAGCAATCCTGGTTAATCAGACACCGACACTACAACAGAAGGATCAACAAAAACAACAGGGTGGCCAACGCCCCTGCAGGTCCAAGCCAAAACGATCGTTTACCCCATTGCACATGCCGCTGTCTCAAGCTCTGCAACATCTGCTCAGTCAGAACTTGGTTACTCTTCTGCCTCCATACTCAGCTCCGGCTAACCCCGCTCCCGGGTACAAGCATCATGCTAGGTGCGCTTATCATTCAGATAGTCCTGGTCATAATACAGAGGATTGTGGGCTGTTGAAGCACAAGATACAAGATCTAATTGAAGAAGGGCTCATTGAGTTCGAAGATCCTAGCAAGTCTAAAGCCATAGGTGGTTAGAAGGAGGATTTCTTAGATTATTAGTTTTGTTTTCATTCGCAATTTCTTTCCGTTTGTTTAAACATTAGTCTTATGACATATGCTTTGTACTTTACAACAATCATTAATGCATTGCTTACGTTTGTCTTGATTCATTCCTAGTGTTCTCACTATATTTAAAACTGTGTTTTTACTCGGTTTTTTTCTTTGTGATATTCAACTCTCGATTAAAGTCGTACACCTTTAGAGGGAGAATGACGAAAACGATGCCACAATTCCATACACTACGCTTTCGAACAGACCATGTTGACGATGTACAGGCATTTGTTCAATTCCTAAATACCGGAGATATAAGGATGTTAATCCCTCGTCAACCCCTTTGAGCCTAAAGAAGTAGGATTTTTCCTTCATATAAAATAAAACCCTTAATATATAACCTGGGGTAGGGTAGCTGCTCAGTTGACTTAATTATCCCAAATTGTTCCTTTGAACATAATCACCGATGGTTCCCCATCATCGTCCGGCAGTCAATGTCCGCAAAGAAAAAGAAAGCAATGCAAGGGCCTGCTAAGTCAAAACCTATTAAGGAGACTTAGGAAAAATTGGGGCATCCCGCTGACTGTAGTTTTAAAACGAACAGTTCAGGCAAAAGTTAGGGATAACAAAGTCGAAAAGAGGTAACTACATACCCTCGACAAAAGGAAGATATTACAAAAAAAGGAGAATGACTGCCTTTGCAGATAAGCCTTTGGTTTTTGAACCATCATAAATGTCAATGTCATAATTCCCAAATTCTTTTGGAGACTAAATGCATAGTTAACTGAGCATAGGACTGGAGAACATCACGAAGATTGGGATGGGTACAAATAAACTTTGAGCCACTATCCTTTGTTTCTTAAAACCGTGAACCAGGCCACGTTACAACCCTTAAAAGTCCTAACTGAAGCATGGTTAGTTCGAAAGCATGTCGTTACCAAAGGTATCCCGACTCCTTAAGGTCTACTATAACTCTTGAGTTGATATCACTTTCTTACAAAAAAAAAACTTTGTTTTACTCAAAAATGTTTTTAAACTTTCAAGACAGACATATGCATTCGCATCTTATGAATTTCATTACAAAGTACACTTGTCTATGTAGATTCGAATGTTTTAACATCAGGGAGAATTTGCATGGGGCATGGCTAATGGCTAAAAATCCTACTGACTGACGAAGTAGCTTTAAAAACTCGTCAAAAGAAGAAACATCCCTTACGCATGACTGGGATGGCTGATGTGTACACGAGGCATAACCCGTCATTATCCCATTTACATGGGGCAATCTAATCAAGATCCATGAAATCTCTCAAAGACGCTGAATAGCCCATGGGGCAAGCCCATTACCTGGGGGCACGTTGCAAAGGTCACTCACTATCAGATGGGGTCAATAACACTCTCACATCCTTTCCAGGAACCGTTATAGGATATTTCTCAATCTGTCCATATAGTCTTCTCTAAGACATGTTCAAATACTTTTTACCCTTTCTAGGAGCTTTTTCAGACAGTCTTTTAAAAAGACCCATTTTCTTATCCTCTCTATTTTCAAACCCTTTCAAACAGTCTTCTCTAAGACATATTCCTCTCCAAGAACCTTTTCTAGGTAGTCTTCTGTAAGACATCTCTTAACTTTTTTCAGTTAGTCTTTTAAGACATATTCAAACTTCTCTTACGCTTCCAAGAACCTTGTCAAACTTTGTTTAAAGTACAGAGTATTCTCTAAGACAGTTCACCATCCTTTCTAGGGTTATCTTCTTCAAGATGTCTTTTCCTAAGTTTTGTTTAAAACCCCACATTCCTTAAAACAGTCTTTATCCCCTATGGGAATATTTTTGGCCCTCTGCACAAACATATCCCTTCGAACTTTGTTTAAAGCGCAGTCTTGTTTAAGACAATTTCCCATTCTTTCCAAGTACCTCTTCAGGTAATCTTGTAGAAGACATCATCTCATTATGAGTACTCAGCAAATCACTGTCCGTCACAACTCATTCTGAAAAGCATCTGCTTCACATTCAAATCAACCCTTACAATCAAGAACCCTATTGACTAGGGGCATATCTTTCAAGAATTCAAACACCAGGAGCATTGTTGCGTAACTGATCTTCCCACGCCTGTACTATTTACGTCCCGCAGTGTGGGATCGGCATACATGTATAATTCTCATTTATCTTGAGAATCTCATTACATGACACATGCATCATAACATTGCATACAACTAACGCTGCCTTTTCAGGTCACTTCATAATCAAGAGGATGTTATCATCACATTACAAGCGCAAATACGATCGTATCAACGATTCAATCTCAACATATACAATTTTAATACCTCATTCCAAGTCTTTCTTCAAAGACAATCCAGAAGCAACCAAAGAATTTCTTACCTCTCCAGGTAGTCTTGTCCAAGACAATTATCCTAACCTTTCCAAACACTCTTGTGTAAGACATATCCTAACCTTTTCTAGGTAGTTTTGTTTAAAATATTTCATAGCCTTTATAGGAACCTTTCTAGGTAGTTTTGTTTAAAACGTTCCACGACCTTTATAGGAACCTTTCTAGGTAGTTTTGTTTAAAACGTTCCACGACCTTTATAGGAACCTTTCTAGGTAGTTTTGTTTAAAACGTCTTATGTCCTTTATAGGAACCTTTCTAGGTAGTTTTGTTTAAAACGTTTTATGTCCTTTATAGGAACCTTTCTAGGTAGTTTTGTTTAAAACGCCTTATGTCCTTTATAGGAACCTTTCTAGGTAGTTTTGTTTAAAACATCTTATGTCCTTTATAGGAACCTTTCTAGGTAGTTCTGTTTAAAACATATCATGCCCTTTATAGGAACCTTTGTAGGTAGTTTTGTTTAAAACACATCGTGTCCTTTATAGGAATCTTTCTAGATAGTTTTGTTTAAAACGTATCGTTCCCTTTATAGGAATCTTTCTAGATAGTTTTGTTTAAAACGTACCGTTCCCTTTATAGGAATCTTTCTAGATAGTTTTGTTTAAAACGTATCGCTCCCTTTATAGGAATCTTTCTAGATAGTTTTGTTTATAATGTATCGTTCCCTTTATAGGAACCTCTCTAGGTAAGTCTTGTTTGAGATATCCCGTATCCTATCTAAGAGCCTTTCCAGGTGAGTCCTGTTTAAGACGTACCATAACCTGTCTAGATAGTCCTGTTTAGGACATTCCATATCCTTTCAAAAAAAACCTCTCCAGGTTTCATATCTTTTTAAAGAGCCTTTCTAGGTAAGTCTTAAAAAAGACGTATCATGCCTCTCTAGGTAGCCTTTTTAAAATGTTTATCCAATCTTTTCTAAGACACACTTAGTTCTTTTAAAGAACTCCTCAGTTAGTCTTCTCCAATACATTCTTCCTAAACATTGTTCAAAGCCTAAGCTTCTTCGCATCAACCTTCGACATACCCTATTCAGGAACCTCTTCAGGTAGTCTTATGCAAGACATTACTCCCTCTCTCCTCAGATACGATCAATATGATCCTGGTATGAAGAGCATATGCTCTGGACAAGCATCTTGTCAAACAAATAGATGGCATCTATAAGCCCATCTCCCACAGAACTCTTTCCCTACGCAAGCAAATTTCAGAGCATTTCAGTGTCCAATCATCTTCAACCTCTTCAGGTTCAAGAAGATTGAACAGGGGCAGCTGTCATACCCAAAAATTTGCCCTCCATATTCCATTCACAATGATTCAAAGTTCAAGATTCAATCCTAAAGCTTTGCTCTAACAATCCCAAGATCCACAGTCAACTGATCCAATCCTAAAGGCCAACTACAATCAAAGCATGATCCAAACCTATGATCATTGGTCAACCATCAAGTGTAGAGGTGCATAACCATCATTTGATCAAAGAATGATCATGATTCCATTAATAGAAACTCAGAGATGAAAAAATACAAAAAGGTTCAAATTAGGGTTTCTTAGGAGAAAGTCAACCCAACTTTGACTGGGCATAACTTTCACATGGAACATCAAAAATGCCCCGCTCAAAGCCTATTTTGAAGGAAATTGGATTCCCTACAACTTTGTCTCTCACAAGCCAGGGCTAGAAATGATTCATTTGAGAGATACAATGCAAAACATTACAGGTCATTTTCAGGCATCCTTCAAAAGCAGTTTTTTGTCAAAGAGAATATGATCAAGATAAAAGCTCCAAATGAAAAATATGTTCCAAAGTGGCTTGTAGAGGACACTTTGAAGTTTCTAAAAAGTATTAGAACTCCCTCATAGCTTAAAAATTGAGTGAGATATGCTTGATCAAAGTTGGGTGATTTTGGAGGACCAAATGTGAAAAAAGGAGGTTCAAATTGGATTTCTTGCAAATAGGCCCATACTTTTATGACTTAAACTTGGCCCATAAGTTATCCAAAGTACATGCCACGAATAATAACATTTTATTTGACTTTACACAATTTTATTTCATTTAAAATTGATTTTTTATGATTTAAACAAATGGGAAAATCAAATATTTTGTTAGGAAATATATTTTGGTGAATAATTAATTGGGAGGAGATTCATACAAATTTGGCCAAATATAGTAGCCTGGGATTCAAGAATAAAATCCAATTTTCAAAGAAGGGAAGATTGGATTTAAGTGAGTATTTGTGGAGTTTTTCTAACCTAATATGTTCATTATAAGTAAGAGGAGCTGTGCACACGAATAAGGGTTCACAAATCTGGGCAGAGCAAGCATTGACAAGAACCATAAAATCACCAAAGAACTCATAATCGTTTTCAAAGAATTCGTGGATGTCAACAAGAATTAAAGGTTTCACAAGCTTCTTCAGATGATTTGGAACGTGTCTGGATACTAGCATAGCATCAACAACCCCAGAATTGTCTCCGATTTGTCAAAGTAAGTCGTTCTGAAACTTGATTCAATTGGCATGATGTGTGCATATTTATGATGTTTTGATTGTGTGTTAAGCTTTGTACGAATGCTATGAACGTTTCCTGAAAGGTAATTTGATTTCTGGGCGCGTTTGGGGTGGCTCACCATTGTTGACCGTGTGAAGCTTTTAGGGTTTCAATTTGGGGTTTTTGGTTAGGGTGGAAATTGGGTTAAATTGAATGGAGGTTTGAATTCGCATGGTTGGGACGAGGAGATCCGGGTTGGTGCGCCATATTTATATGCTTGTGTGCCTTAATCGTTATTTTTCAGGTATATTTGCTATGAAACGAATCGCAGCAGATTCGTAGCTAAAAAACACAAGTGTGTTGCAGGTTTCTTGAGGAAGACGACGACGTGTCTTCACGTTATTGGCTTGTTTTGAACTGCGCGCGCGTTTCAATGTTTGTTTCTTATTTTTATATATGTTATATTGTGAGCGATTGTTTAACACACATGTATCATGGTTGAGTTGGCAAGCAAGTGATCTGAGCCTGGGGGCGTGGGTTCGATACCCAGCTCCCACATATATTTTTTTCCTTGAATTCTGTCCTTGATCCTATGAGCGCGTGTCTATAGGGTTCCTCATGAAACCTCCATATCTGACCATCCAATTTCCAGCCAGCTAGATCCCACGCTCCAGATCTAATGCCCATATCATACACCCTCAAAGCTGCCATATTAAATCTAAATCCTAATTAACTTAAATAATTTTTATTATTTATTTTGTTTTAATTAAAATATCTTTTAATATATATTAATTGTGTAATAATTATTTTTTATAAATAAATTATTATATGATATTTATGTTAAAATGTCAATTTGTTGTTCGTTCCGATTAAATCGATTAATCGCTATGGTCAACAATAATTTTAATTAAAATGTTATTTAATTAAAATACAAATTAAATTCTACTTGGTTAAATGGTTTCGACTATCTTATTAGTCGCGATGATTAACCTTTCTATTCTTTCTCTCTTCAATTCATTATTCTTTTTAATCGAATCAATCGATTACGAGGGGTAACGGTGCAAATCAATTCAAAATTTATTAAAAATACCTTAATTCGTTATTAGTAATAATCAAATCAATTGATTAAAATTGGTAACGATACAACATCAAATCTGTTAACTATGGCGATTGAATCTATCGGTCGTTGCGGTTAATAGTGCTAAATCAAATCAGGGTTGTACGCCTAAATCCTAAAACACTTCCAAATCTTTCCAAACACTAAACCACGACACTACGGATTTTTATCCGAGGCAACTCAAAATGCCTTTCAGATCAAATTCAAACTTCGATAGGCTACTCAAAAGCCTCCAAAACCATATCAAATCAAATTACAATTCTAAGGCGTACAACCCTGTCCCCGAACTACGTTGACTCTGATTCTCCATAAGGAGATACGTAGGCACTTGGCAACAAGGCGAGTCCCCCTCCCTAAAATCTCAATTTTTCCCCTATTCACTACCTTAGCTATAAACCTTGCCATAAACCTTTATCTTTGAAATGTTAGCCTTTGGGAAAGGGTTGAGGGTGCCTAACACCTTCCCTCGACCTGAATATAGTATCTTACCCCGATCTCTATACTGCGTAGGGTTTCCTATTCGCCCTTCAGAATAGGTGGCGACTCTCTAAGTTATAATTTTTAGGCAGGTTGCTACACCTTGCTGTGTGTGAATTTTTCCAAACTTCAAAATAACGTATCTTTTGATCCGTGTATCATTTCTTAGTGTCGTTTTGGGCGTTGTGCAAGTAATTAAATGTTTTATATGATGAATGATGAATATTGGTATTAGCCGACTTTATTTCTTTAAAAACTCGAGTTAATTACTTGATGAGAATTGAACATTGTGTGCATATGAGATAGGTGTGACAATGTGTTTGATGTGATGATGAATTGGTTGTGATTTGTTATTATGATTGTGATGGATGCATGACTATTTGAATGATGTTGAAAACATGTACATACTTATTCGGTGATGTGGTGTTGAGATGAGTTGTTCATCGTGATTCGGTGTGTTTTAAGTATGTTATATGTGTTTCATTCATTCATATGCATTGATGTTGGATCCCGGTGATGTTTGGATCGTTGGTGGACATATTTCCCATTGTGTGGAAATTGTGTCGGTGGGCCGTATCTCGATGAGGCGTAGATCGGTTAGGTGGATTGATTCCACGGTTTATTGGTACTGTCGCTACCGCGAAAATTAACAGAGTCACCACTAACATATTTATCCTGAAAAGGAAGGGAATGCCAGCAAACCACAAAACAAAAACAACGGTCTCACGACCAGAGAAAAAGGGTAAGGGAGTCGGTTACGCGAGGGGAAGGTGTTAGCACCCCTCGCGCCCATCGTACTCGATGGTATCCACGCTTATGTCTAAACCTATGGGTGTGTAAGCAAGATGCGCTAATCTGGACTAAAATGAATGCAGAATGTAGGGAAAAGAAAGGATTGTGCTCGCACGGGCCCTACCCCGCTGCCTACGTATCTGTTTTGCAGAATCAGAGGTACCGTAGCTCGGCTAACTAATTTCTGTTTGTTTTGTATTTTTTAGGTGAACGAGTTACATTCACACTCCGCTGCTCGACCTTTGGAGACTTATGCTGGGAATGGAGCGGAAATAACAAGCTCTTAAGAAAAGAAAATCAAAGAGTGTGGTTTGTGTTTTAAAGAATGCATGAGGAAAGCCTAAGCTAAGGGGGAAAGCTTGCTACCTAATGTTATCATACAAAGGGTACAAGTCTAACTAAACTAGCAACCTACGAAGGAGAGGGAAGCACACAATGAGCACACAAACGAGCATCCACTCGTAAAGCAAACAAAACCAACGGTACTGACCGAATGGTAGAAAAGCGGTCCCGCCATAGCCAAGGGGAGCAGCTCAACCCAAGTCAACCAAGCATTAGACCTCGCGAAAATGATCGGGCCATAGACAAGAGGGCGGACCCCTCTCAGCAACCAAGCCGTCACGGATCGTAAAGGAAAACGGTGCGTGTGTACACCGAGCATCAACGTCGAGCGACGCGAGCTATAGGAAAGGCGGGGGTCCGGCTACATGAACCCTTTTCCTGACATACTCAATAACAAGATCTTGTGCAGGTTCAGAAGCGAGCAACGCTTAGCGTGTGCATACTGAACGGACTCGATGAGACTAGGCGGGGATTGATTGCTAACCCTTTCCGCATGCCTTCCATGAGGACTTAACGGAGTGCCATATAGGACTTATTACACCGTGACTCCCTGCCGCAAAGCACAAATGTAAACACACCAACAAAAACAGAGCCTCTTTCGAGGGCTTGGCCAGATGAATGTCTAGGTCCTACTTCTCATGTTAAAGGATGATGCGAGAAAGCGATAAAGTGCAAGAAGAATAAAATGAAACGGGATCAATACCAAACGGATGATGATCCGTAAACTAAAGTGAAGCAAAGCGAAGAAACTAGGATCCCGCGGGCGAGCTAGCAAAGCAAAAGCAAATAGTCAGCACACCGATTAGCCATGAAAGCAAACAAAGGTCGACATGCGCGTCGAGCATAATCACAATACACCTGCAATAGGAACAAGCAAACCAAACAAGCAGATATAAAGTAATAGAGACGTGTTCTCCAAGATGAGAACACGATGCGAGTGAATGAGATCGTGTCCCGCGAATAGAGCGGAACACTCACGTAACAAGCGTCGACCGATGACTATCCAAAAGCCTTGCACACTAGCACACAGGTTAGAGATAACAAAACATCGCAATCGGAATTGCGTTACTACAGTCTAATCTAAGAGAAAATGAATAACTAATGCAAGCATGAAATGAACAACAAAATGTCAAGGGGAAAACAAAGATGAATAAACCCTAATCAATCAATGCCAATCATCTCACAAGATAGCACGTTTCACAAGCTTTATAACGATGTAAAGAACGCGCAAATGGGAGTTACGAGTTAAAAGATATGAAAGATTGAAGTTAGGAAGCAAAGGAAGCAAAAGTAGGTCGACCTACCTTCGACCTAGGTCGACCTAACAGGTCCAGAAACGAAAGAAACAGCTCCAGGTTGACCTAAACTCACCCTAGGTCGACCTAACAGTGCCAGAATCAAAAATGAAGGTTTTAGGTCGACCTAAACTCATCCTGGGTCGACCTAACAGTGCCAGGATCAAAAATGAAGGTTTTAGGTCGACCTAAACTCATCCTGGGTCGACCTAACAGTGCCGAATGCCAACAATTGAATTTTCTCGCAAGGAAACATGATGCCATCCTTCATGAATGTTCAGCATACAAGCAAATATCAAACATGCAATGCTATGAGTCAAGAGCAAACACATTATTCAGCAAATTGATTGGTCTTTAAGAGCAAAATTAAACATTCCATCGAACAATTAGCATGCAAGCATTGAATCGTAAGCATTGTGATTATATCATCAAGAGTAATCGTTATCAAACCTCAAATGGCATCAATTTAGCGTAGGCATCATGAATTATCATTCCACAATCAATTATCACATGCTAGAACTCAAAATTAAGCACAAATGCTTCACACATTCAAATCATCGAACACTTAGCATGCAATTTCTTGGATCATAAGCAACATGCATGTGGCATCATCAACAATTCAACGATAGATTTCAAATTCAATCAAATAATCAAGATCAACACAAATCAATCAATCAACAAGCAAATATCATCATCAATTATCATAGATCCATCATCCACAATAAAAAATCATCATGATCAATGTCGAATTAAGCAACAAAATCAATGATCTAGCAAGGTTTGTAGTGAATTTACCGGATCGAATGAAGAGAATGAGATCGGATGAACACGAACGCGAACACGACGTGAACACGAACGAGATCCAAGAGATGTGAGGGAGAGAGTGGCACGTGAGATCCTTTGATAGGGAGAGAGACGCGCGACACTTCAATCGGAGGAGAAGATCTTGATTTATGCTTTGATCTTCATTTGCTCTTGAGATTTGATCTTGAATTGATGAAGTTTTTGTGAGTTTTTGTGGTTTTGATCCAAGAAAATTGAGAGAGAATTGAGAGAAAGTGTTTTTGATCTTTTTGGTGAGATTGAAGTTATGAGAGTTCTCCCTTGATTTGTGAAGAGCAAAATGTTTATATATTGTCAACGCGAAATGTCCAAATTGCCCTCGGTGCGTCTTATTTTGGCTCGTTTTTAAGGAAACTCCGTTCGGCTCTGAATTCCGGAATGAAACTAATACCATTGTGAAGGTGACCAAATTTGTGACTCATCGCCGCAAGAATCACCTCAATCCGATATGCGATGAAGAAAATACGCTCATTTGAATGACGAGAAACGTCGATTCATCTGGTGCGACTGTGCAGAATCTTGTGAGTACCGCTCAAAGAACCCGATAAAACCCCATCTTCGACTCAAAATCTGACTTGGCACGTGTGACCAAGAATCGAAGCTAACGAAATTTCTGAGAAAATGCCGCCGGAATGGACTTCATACGATAAAAATCGAAGAAGTTATGAATTTTCGAACCCGGCGCGACATACTCGGAAACACACTTTTTTACCGAAACAACGCGATGATCCTTAAAATGCTGGGAGTTTTCAGCGCATAATTGGCCTTCGGTCCAAACATATGAAATCTTGGTAATAATGGCACGGAGTCCCAGTTAAATTTTCAAGCAAATCCGACGAGCGGATTAGGAGATATGAATTTTCCGAGGTCCGAAACCCTACATTCAGCACTATTTTTCACTGTGAAATCTCAAATAATTTGCAAATTTGACAACCTTCCTCAAAGAATTGGCTTCCGAGCCGAACACGAAAGTTGTAGATATCATCGAAACAGTCAAGGCCACGCGGGAACTTAGCTCATATCACCTTCCAAATATGACTTGCGAATTTTCTCGTATTTCCACCGTTTAAACCATTTTTCACGCCTTTCTTCTTAAACCCATGAAAACTCTTTATTATTTTTCTTCAATTTTGGAATGACGAAATAAACGTCATTAATAACTTATAGCTCAAATAAAGAGGGCAAATTTTGGGGTGCAACAGGTACCACATGCATAGTGTCAGTTGTGTCATATGCATTCTGTCATAATATGATTGTATGGATTTCTGTAGTGTGTGTTGTAATCTATTATTGTGTGAATTAATAATGGATGTGAATCTGAATATGTATAATTGGGTGAACGGTATATTATGATGCTTGTTGCTTATGGATTGCATAATATTTACTAATTGAGAATGAGACTCACCCTTACATGTTGTCATTTTCAGATTGAGGAGTAGCGGATTAGTGCTTGGTGAGGATGACTCATAGAGTTTATCCGTTTATGTTGGGTCGTGTCGGTCATGCTCTGATTTGTAACACTGGGGGACGATAGTTATAGAGTTTTTATGAAATTAATCTACTTTATTGGTGTTGGATTATGATTCCATTGGATGTATTTGATAATGTTTCTTATTCCACTGTGATAAACATAATTACGATTTGGTGAACCGTTTCCTGATGAAGCATGACTTGACCATGATTGGTTTATTTATTTTATATAATTGTGGCACCCTTGTGTTTATGTTTTACTCTGATATAATTGTTTAAAAATTGCCGCGGGGTTTAGAAGGGTGTTACAATAGTGGTATCAGAGCATAGTCGGTCGTTTGAGTCAGAGTCTTAGTGTCAGTTAATCTCTCGTATGCGAATAGTGTAAGGTTGACACTATCGATACATCTTGTTCTAATGAATATTGTTTTATATTTAGCAGAACAATGGCTGGAAGAGGAGGAAGAAACGACGATGCAATTGCTGAGGCTCTGGGCATGATTGCTGGTGTACTGGGAGGGAATGTCAATGGGGCTGGTATTGGTGCTGACAGGCAGCTGAACAGTTTCCAGCGGAACAATCCTCCGTTGTTCAAGGGCACACATGATCCTGAAGGTGCTCATAAATGGCTTAAGGAGATCGAGAGGATTTTCAGAGTCATCGATTGTGCTGAGAACCTGAAAGTGAGGTATGGTACTCATATGTTGTCCGAAGAAGCTGATGACTGGTGGATGGCTACCAGGGCTGAATTGGATGCTGATGGTGTAGCTGTTTCCTGCGCTGTGTTCAAGAGAGAGTTTCTGAGGAGGTATTTTCTGAGGCAGGAAAGAGATTGAATTTTTGGAGCTGACTCAGGGTAATATGACGGTACCAGAGTATGCTTCGAAATTTGTCGAGTTGACTCATGATCTGGGAATCTGGGCAGACATCTCTTCTGATGCAATTAAATCATCAGGTAGATATTCCTACTAATCTGGGAATTAGCGGCTAGCTCCTTCGTAAGACCACGGGGATCCGGAGGCGGCTCCTTCAACTGAACTAGAAATCAGGATAGGAACAATATCTCTTCCGAACTGTGTACGCCGGGGAAAGAATGCCTTTAAACTGATCTGGACATGATGCCAGAAAATAAGTAGGACAATCTTCATCTGAAAGACAAAGTCGATCAGGCAGACATCTCCATCTGATCTGATGATATCAGTGGCTTGCTCCTTCGTAAGATCTTGGGAGATCCGGAGGCGGTTCCTTCAACTAATCTGAATCTGAATATTAGGATAGGAACAGATATCTCTTCCGAACTGTGTACGCCGGGTAAAGAAAGCGTCTTCAATTGATGGTTAGGCATAAGGACTGGACAGACGAATTTCTTCTTCTGAACGAACTAAATCGTCAGGGAGTAGATATTTCCAACTGATCTGATGTATCAGAGGGCTTGCTCCTTCGGAAGATCTATAGAGATCCGAAGGTGGTTCCTTCAACTGAGCGAGATATCAGGATAGGAACAAATATCTTCCACCGATCTGGGGGCATCGGGAATAGGAATGTCTTTGAACTGATCTGAACTACGCTAGAAAATAAGTAGAACAATCCTCTTCTGATTCAAAACATCAGGATAAGCGCCTGTAATGACTAGGCGAATATTGCTCTCTGGGGAGCATTTGAATCTGGATAACTTTCCTGCAGAAAGAGACAGATATGATATGGTTTATGCATGATGCATGTATGAATGTATATGGAATAACGTTTTCGAGAAGGAAGAGGCTATACGCTTTAGAGAATGCAATGCAAATGATGCATGATTCGAACGTTGCTTAGGGAGACAACGGATGAGCACTGAATTGCTGAAGCAGTCCTGGAGAGAGTATAGAACTCTGCGGGGAGGACAAGATGAGTGACCAAGGGTCACCAACTGTGGGCTGGCAAAGATGGATCAGAAATCTGCTGGAGACGATCAAATCTGGATGCGAGCTCTGGATGGGGAATAAATCCTGCTTGGGGATACCCGGGCAACTTCATTGGAGAAGCAAAATATCGACACCCTGGGGATGTGGAGATAAGGGCAAGTCATGAAGACAACTCTGATGGGGAGTGATCAACTTGCTTGTATAGGACGCATTCCGCTGGGGAAATCCTAGATGAGAACAGGTTCTGCTAAGGATACATGTGAATCTCTGCTGAGGAAAGAAACTCAGTGGGGAAGATGGACGCTTCTGCACAGCAAACTGCTAGGGATATGAGAGATCCGCTGGGGATAAGGAACTTAGCATAAGAACCTTTTGTTAAGCCAACTCCACCGGGGAATAAGATGACTCTCTTGGGGAAAACAGGTCAATCTGTTGGGAGAGAAACGCTCTACTGGGGAGAATGAGGAGCTCGGTCAAGAAACCTCATTAAGAGCTTGCCGGGGAATCAGATACCATCCAATCATGACTCAACTGGGGAGAAGACATTTTGCGGGGGAATGAGGCTTCTGGAGCATAGAGAATGCATCAAGATGTGCATTGATGAGGATATGAGAATCTTGGAACAAAGAAAGTCTCATCCAGATATACTCAGCTGGGGAATGAGAATCTCTCGTTAGGATGCACTCGGCTGGGGAATGAGAATCTCTCATAGCTATGTCTGTCAATATGCTGATGCGAAGCGCTTGCAAGGACGTACCTGCGAGACAAACAAATGAAAAATGCCCCAGGATATAGCACGGCATCTTGGCCTGCCATCCTGGTTACACAAGACTTTGAAGTAATTTCAAAGATTTTATCATTTCTAATCATGCATTGTAAAAGCAATGCAGGTTTCATATGCAAAGTTTAACATAAATTCAGGACGTTTTATGCAAACAAAACAGTAAAAGAAAACAGTTGTTTAAGATAAAAAGGTTTTTATTAATTGCGAACAGAATGCTCGTAAAAGAGCGAACACATTTCAGAAGTAGTTCCTAGTAAGAGGTAACCACGCATTTATTGAGTACAAGAGAAATGGTAATGTGAAATGGATATCCATTGGTTTCGATCCCGCTATCACTTTTATAACTCCGACGTTCTCATCTCCTTGCTTTGGAAGACCGTACTCATTAGGACTGATCACTGCCCGATCTAACAACGGATTGGTGTGACATCACCGAACTTGTGGACTCGACGGGTTTGTGAGAGCCTTTAGGGATTTGAGCTGCCAGGTGCAAACTCAAGAACACGGAGTCTTGCTTATCCCTCGGTCGGGAGCCCTAAACAAAGTGATTGGAATTTGTAAATGCTTTAGGGATTTGAGCTGCCAGGTGCAAACTCAAGAATACGGAGTCTTGCTTATCCCTCGGTCGGGAGCCCTAAGCATGTATGAAGAGTGATTGCCAAGGTGGCATGCGAGATGTAGTCGTTCTCTTTTGTCCCATTTTTGCCTAAGCCGCCCTTTCGGGTTTTCAACTTAGCGGGTATATTTGTTTCTTTTTCATTCTTTTGCCTGATTCATTTTTTTTTCTTTTTTTCTTCTTTTCCCTTTTTTTCTTTTCCTTTTTTTTAATCAGGTCTATGCGAAATATTTTTTTACTACATCTGCGTTCACAGGGTGCGGAAAGTTCTCGCCATCCATCGTTGCAAGCATCATGGCACCGCCAGAGAATACTTTCTACACAACAAAGGGGTCTTCATACGTCGGAGTCCACTTGCCTCGTGGATCACCCTGAGGAAGGATGATTCTTTTGAGCACCAGATCACCTGGTTTATAGCTTTGGGGTCGCACCCGCTTGTCAAAAGCTTTTCTCATCTTCTTTTGGTACACCTGACCATGACCAATAGCTGTCAAGCGTTTCTCATCAATGAGGTTCAACTGATCCATCCGATTTTGTACCCATTCTGACTCGTCAAGTTCGACTTCCTTCATAATCGTCAGGGAAGGAATCTCAACTTCAACTGGTAATACTGCTTCCATACCATAAACAAGCGAGAAAGGAGTTGCCCCAGTCGATGTACGCACAGAGGTGCGATAACCATGCAAAGCAAACGGTAACATCTCATGCCAATCTCGGTAGGTCACTACCATCTTCTGCACAATCTTCTTAATGTTCTTGCTGGCCGCTTCAACAGCGCCATTCATCTTTGGACGATACGGAGAATAATTGTGATGCTTAATCTTGAAGGACTCACAAAGCTCCTTCATCAACTTGTTATTAAGATTTGATCCATTATCAGTAATGATCTTCTCAGGAATCCCGTAACGACATATTATGTTGTGCTTGATAAAACGAGTAATCACTTGCTTGGTTACATTCGCATAAGATGCGGCTTTAACCCACTTGGTGAAGTAATCGATGGCAACCAAAATGAAACGATGTCCATTAGAAGCAGTAGGCTTAATCTCTCCAATCATGTCAATGCCCCACATTGCAAAAGGCCACGGAGAAGTCAAAACATTCAAAGGCACAGGCGGCACGTGGACTTTATCAGCATAGATCTGGCACTTGTGACAAACTCTGACATGGTTATGACAATCAGTTTCCATAGTGGACCAATAGTAACCAGCCCTCGAGGTATTCTTAGCCATTGTATGCCCACTAGAATGGGTACCAAACTCGCCTTCGTGCATTTCTTCGATGATTTTCGAAGCTTCTTCCTTCACAACACATCGGAGTAACACACCGTCATGATGTCTCTTGTACAAAACCCCACCGTTGAGGTAGAACTTAGCTGCAAACCTTCTCAGAAACTTCTTATCAGTCACCGACGCTTCGGGAGGATACTCTTGAGTTTCGAGGAACTTTTTGATATCTTGATACCAGGTGTAGCGGGGAAAATCTGATATCGAAGCCATGGGATTGACTCGAATCAATATTCCGTTTGAAATCACCACCGCGCTTTATTTTTTCAAAGGAAAAGGGAAAAGAACGTAAAACCCAAAGTTTTGTTTTTTTAAAACAAGAAAGAGATCTCAGGTACGGGTGTTGATTATATGAGGGGAAGGTTTAAAGCACCCCTCATATCTGTGGTACTCCACAGGAACCTTTTTGAAAATCTGTGTGTGTGTGTGTGCTAAAAAAGGGTTTGTTTTATTTTTAAAATAAGCTCGGCAAAGCGTTAAGCTTTGGGCCTACATACCTCCTCGGTGCAATGGAGAAGTTAGAGCTAATGTAGTTCCGCTTTTTTGGGAAAACATTTTTAAAACGAATAAACACTTTATCGTCGTTGGAGAGAAATACTCAGCCATTGATCTTGAGCATGAGAACAAACGAGTTCTTTGCATCGCTAATGAAAGAAGGGCTCCAACTCGGATAAAATCGACGAGTATGCCACTAGCTCTCTCACGCGGAAAAGATCTCATTATATCAATCAATTTCAAAATCGTGGGGTATAACCACTCGTTTCGACGATTAACGGTGTGTAAACTTTTGAAGAAAAGCCACTAAGGGCAAAAGATATTTTTTGAGAAAGAGGTTTTGAAAATGATTGCAAACATAAGAAGTTTTTTGAAAAAGGGAGAAAATTTTGAAAATTTAAGAAGTGGGAGGAGATGAAGAGGCTATCCTATTGCGTAAAATAAAAGCTAAGGAAAGAAACGGTCTAACCAAATTAAGAAGCCAACACTTGACATTGTGGGTCAAGGTAGATTTCCCATCCTTTGGAATTATCAATACCAACACATTAACACTTGGGGGAACCAGATGAACTTATTTGTCTTAGCACCACTTTTCATTAAGCACATTAAGATTCTGACGAAAATCGGGCAGAGTAACGGCTGTTTTCGGGTAAAATCCTTATCTCAATGCCTTGGAATTAACCATCAAGGGCTTTCAAGGAAATACCTGCACATACAAACAGACAACAATCCAATGCCAGACAGACATAATAACAGCAGAGTAATAACAGAATAAGAGTCCAGAGGCACTAGGTCCATAAGTCCGAATCTCCAAAATGCTAGGGATAGTAACCAATAGTCCAAAGAGAGCCTTATGTGTTTTTTAGATTTTGGTTGTTTATTTAGTGTTTTAGCATAAAAGTAAAGTATGGTCCAAGTGGACAAAAGAAAAATAGCGGAAGCATAAACATATGTCCAAGTGGACAAAGAGAAAATAGCGGAATTATAAACGTCCAAATGGACAAAGAGAAAATGGCGGAATGTAAATATGATGAAATGATAAAATAAAGCGATAAAGCGAGAAATATAAAGAGCGGTATAATAAATGGCGGAAATTAAAGTTAGTTGTTAGATGTTAAAGATAACCATCTTGAAACTTGTCAAGTATGTTATCAAAGTTAGTAATGAAGATCGATGGTGAGTGAATGATGTACTCGGATTTAAATTCAATGGAGGTTTATCAGAAGCTTGATAAAAATCATAGCGACTACACGATAAATACCTGCACAAGTCTTAAATCACCGCATACAATTCTCTTCCATATTTGATCTTTTATCGAGTCGGGACAAATGTAGGAGAACTCTCCATGTATCAAGATCATCAATCAAAAGAAATAAGAAGGAGAAGAAGAAATGATCTAGCCTTTATCAAGAATCCATAGAATTCTCAAGATATCAAGACTTTCATCGATCAAGAGAAAATAAGATGAAAAAAGATAAGAATGAAAACAAATTGATCTAGTATTTATCAAGAATCCATAGAATTCTCAAGATATTAAGACTTTCATCGATCAAAAGGAAAGTAAGATGAAAAGATAAGAATGAAAACAAATTGATCTAGTCTTCATCAAGAATCCATAGAATTCTCAAGATATTAAGACTTTCATCGATCAAAAGAAAAATAAGATGAAAATAAGCATGAAAACAAATTGATCTAGTCTTCATCAAGAATCCATAGAATTCTCAAGATATTAAGACTTTCATCGATCAAAAGAAAGTAAGATGAAAAGATAAGAATGAAAACAAATTGATCTAGTCTTTATCAAGAATCCATAGAATTCTCAAGATATGAAGACTTTCATCGATCAAAAGGAAATAAGATGAAAAGATAAGAATGAAAACAAATTGATCTAGTCTTCATCAAGAATCCATAGAATCCTCAAGATGTCAAGACTTTCATCGATCAAAAGAAAGTAAGATGAAAAGATAAGAATGAAAACAAATTGATCTAGTCTTCATCAAGAATCCACAGAATTCTCAAGATATTAAGACTTTCATCGATCAAAAGAAAAATAAGATGAAAATAAGAATGAAAACACAAAAGATAATCAACTCACACTATCATTAATATCATTCATCCATTTTGGTGGATTAGGTCATTTCAAACCTATCAACACCCTAGATCCAATGATATTAATGAAGTGTAGGAAGAAGGAAGCCAAAACAAGCACAAAAAAGGCAAAAAACCACATTCTGCCTGCTGGAAATCGATTTCATGCAGGGGGAAATCGATTTCCATAGTGCAGTTTTCAAAAAAACAAGTTACGTTCAGCAGGAAATCGATTTCAGCCTTAAGGAAATCGATTTCCTCAGTGTAAGTTTCAGCAAAAACAGCATTTAAAGGCATGAAACTTGACTTGAACAAATATACAAACACCTTATGATCACACATCAATTAGAGCACGAATTTTCCATCAAATCACCAACAAATAGCACCAATATAGCATCAAAGATGCATTGAACACAAACAACAAAGAATCACATTGTGATATACAAAAAGGATGAAGAAAATTACCAAATCTTGAACAAAACTTAGATCTACTTCAAGAATCACCAACACAAATCTTGATCTCTTAACAATTGAAGAAAAAAAAGAGTGAAATAGATGGTGGTTTAGCTCAAAGTTTGTGAGGTTCAAGATGTGACTCACAAACTTTATGAAAGAACAAAGAGCTTTGGTGAATTTGGTAGAGATGACAAAAGAAATTGCAAGGGGTTTTTTGGCTCTCAAAGCTTGAGAAATGAGAGAGTAGTGGGCTCTATTTATAGGATGAGAGCAAGAGTAGTGGTAGTTTGGTCTTTTTGCATTTGGTAATTAGCTTGTGTTTAATTGGTGATTAAAGTGGCAATTAAATGGTAAAAAGTGGTAAAATGGGGTTTAAGTGGGTTTAATGAAGAGAATTATTTTGATGAGGTGGAAAATTGGTAAAATGACAAAAATGGTCAAAGAAAATAGGTGCCAAAATCAAATCAAGCTTCCCTCTCTATTTTTTTGAATTTCGCCTTAAGGAAATCGATTTCCCCAGGAGTGAAATCGATTTCACTCTGTTCCAGAAGAGAATTTGGCGCAAAATACACTACGGAAATCGATTTACCCAGGAGGGAAATCGATTTCATGCTGTCCAGAATGTGATTTTGTTGAAGATTGCTGCAGGGAAATCGATTTACCCAGTAGGGAAATCGATTTCATCAGTCAAAAATTTGAAAAATGCCTTGTTTATTGCATGTCTTGGCTTGGTACCTACAAAACAAAAGCCTACAAAGAAACAAAGCAATGTTTTTGGTATTTGGGTTAGTATAATATGCATACAAGATAAACAATCATTGGTGCTTGATGGTCCCTCTTATTGATGAGGTGAGTGCAACACCATAAACAAAACTTCCAAGTGAAGCTCTTGATTAATGATTGGGATATGAATGATATAGGATCTTAGGGTCAAAAATTGGGGTATGACAGATGCCCCTATTTAAGTTTCTTCGATTTGGGAGATACGATGATTGGAAATCTTCGTTTTGACAAAATCGAAGAGACTTAAATATATAAAACACAATTTTTGATCCTAAGATGCAATGCAATGTTTAATGAATGCATATGATGATAATAAAGCATGACAACACTGGGGAGTAAAAGGTACTCCACTGGGGAAAATAAGTGTCTTGCTGGCAAATCTCCGCTGGGGAAGGCAAGACTTTGTTGGAGAGACGGAACTTTGGTGGGAAAAGAAACTTCTCTGGGGAAAACATTTCGTACCAGAGAGGTTAAAGCAATCACCTCTCGTTGGAGATGATAAAGGGGGGATCCTCTTTCACTGGGGATGAGAAAGTATGCATCCTGAATCAGAATGCCAATCTTCCGTTGACAGAAAACACACCATCGTACCACTGATGATATGAAGAGATGTACCTTCGTACCACTGACGATGAAGATATAAAATACACCAACGTTCCACTGAAGGTGAGATACCAACTCAATAGTTGAAGGTAGAGGAAGATTGAATTACCGCCTCAATAGTTGATGATAAGCTACCAACTCAATAGTGGAAGGTAGAAGAAAATTGAATTATCGCCTCAATGGTTGAGGATAAGCTGCTGAGAATAATAAGCTGCCGCTAAGAATAGGGATCAACTTCTTCAAGGACATGGTTTGAGAAAAGGAACTAGATGCAAACTGTCACTTCTGATGAAGGGACTTACCATTTGCTGACTTTGCTGAGGAATCTTTAAGCAAAACGAACTGTCTTCGTGAAGAAGGCTGCCATTCGTTGACCCATCTTAGGAAAAAGTGAGCAAACTGTCTTCTAATGGAGGAGACTGCCATTTGCTGACTTTGAAATAAGAATTCTTAAACGAACTGTCTTCATGAAGAAGACTGCCATCCGTTATCTCAAAGGGAACAAACTGTCTTCTGCTGAAAGAGACTGCCATTTGCCGACCCTGTCGAGAAATCCTTAAGCGGAACGAACTGTCTTCTGCTGAAAGAGACTGCCATTCGTTGACCCGTCTTAGGAAAAAGTGAGCAAACTGTCTTCTAATGGAGGAGACTGCCATTTGCTGACTTTAAAATAAGAATTCTTAAACGAACTGTCTTCATGTAGAAGACTGCCATCCGTTATCTCAAAGGGAACAAACTGTCTTCTGCTGAAAGAGACTGCCATTTGCCGACCCTGTCGAGAAATCCTTAAGCGGAACGAACTGTCTTCTGCTGAAAGAGACTTCCATTCGTTGACCCATCTTAGGAAAAAGTGAGCAAACTGTCTTCTAATGGAGGAGACCGCCATTTGCTGACTTTAAAATAAGAATTCTTAAACGAACTGTCTTCATGAAGAAGACTGCCATCCGTTATCTCAAAGGGAACAAACTGTCTTCTGCTGAAAGAGACTGCCATTTGCCGACCCTGTCGAGAAATCCTTAAGCGGAACGAACTGTCTTCTGCTGAAAGAGACTGCCATTCGTTGAGCTTCTTCCATTTGGAATCAAGAAGTTCATAAAGTATGAGAGATTATCACTTGATTTGAAGATAAGATTGATATGTGGAGACGCACAAACTTGCTCAAATAAAGAGGCTTCAATTTGTTGTCAACCAAAACACGATAGGGATAACATAAGTTGCTCAAAGTCAAAACCTGCCCCTTGCTTTCAAGCACAAATTCCAATGGAGTGCAATAACATCACTGCCGGAAAATAAATCTTTCGATATCTGATAGGAACATCAATCACAAACAAGTTATCCATTATAGAGGAAAGCATAATCCTCAAGAGGTGAAAAATAAATGCCTTCTCAATCTAGGTTTCCCAGCCTAGAGAGGTTCAAAATAGTATTGTAAGAGACCAAAGTTCAACTCCAAGAACAAGCTGGATAGAAACGGTCAAACAAAGCTTTGCCCCTTGAGGAATAAACTCAACTGGGGATTAATTCCATCCTGACAAATGAGCTGAGGAGGAACACTGAAGAAAAATTCTTCCACGAAGAACAAACTCAGTGGGGATTATCAATTTCTGCGAGGAATTTACAGATAATCTTCTTCTTATCAAAAAGGTTGGACAACACATCAAGCTCTATTAGGCGGAATCAGAGAAAATTTCTTTGGAGAAAATCTCCATTCTGAACTTGCAGAGGAAATAAGAAGTTAACATCAAAGCAAACAAGTTAACATGCGGGGATTTTAGTTCAAAACTCAACACAAGGTGAGAAAGAAAACCCAACAGTCAACCGTTGTCTCAAAACTTCTTGGTAGAGAGTGACATACTCTAGATTGATCATGGCAACAACCTTTGTACTTCAAGCTAATGAGGTGATCAAGGTAACTTCGGATTCACAACTTGCCCCAGATTACATGGTCTATGAAAGGAAACTACCTCAAAAAGGTTCATAGAGATCCTTGGCGTCATGCAGACTTGGAATAATCTGCCCCAGATCAACATATTTTTGGAGAGATTTGTCAAATCTCGACGTAGCTGCCCCAGATTGACTAAACTTGGCACATTCTTTTACTCGACAAAGTCTTCGAGCTTTGTCCCCATGATGGTAATCAAACTTGCAAAAGCATTATACTGGGAAAACAACATGCCCCTGGCAATGTTTTAGTTTTCTATTGATGATCAGATGTAAACTTCCTGGATGTCAAACAAATGTTTACAAGCAGAAAAATGTTTATTCTGAGAATGATAATGAAAATGCAACAATTATGTAAGTCTTGAAGTTTTTAAAAAAGATGTCGCAAAACCTTGTGAACGAATCACTGGTTAAGGAATGACATTGATTTTTGTATGCATATGATACCAACACAAGTTTTCAGCATAACCGATAGGAGTCAGGAACGCTTTCTTGTTTAAGTATGCTTTCGAAATAAACCCTGCTTCAATTAGGACTTTTGAGGGTTGTAACGTGGCCTGGTTCACGGTTTTCAGAAAAAAAGATTTTTAGGCTCAAAGTTTATTTAGCCCACCCCAACTTCGTGATGTTCTCCAATCCTATGTTCAGTCAACTCAACATGAGTATTTATCTCTCAAAAGGATTTTGTGCCATTAAGGACCTAATGAAGCTTTCTTGGAGTAGCAGTCACCCTTTTGTCTTCATTTTTGTATTCACACAGATTTGTTCATTTTTGAGGACTTTAGCTTTGTAGTCCTTTCTTTTCACTTTTCACTTTTTTCTCTTCTTTAATTTTTTTTTTTATATTTCCCTAACTTTTGCCTGGACTGATTCTTTTGAATTGGTCGTCCAGCGGGATGCTCTAACTTTTGCCTAAGTCATTTATTTTCAAGTTTCTGACTTAGCGAGCTTTTTCTTCTTCTTTCTTTCTTTTTTTTCATTTTTTTTCATTCTTTTGATTTGAACAAATCGTGTGACATTGACTTTGTCTTGACTTGTTGAGAGGGTTGTGACTGCCTCTCTCCTTGGCGTATGGAGGATAACCATTGTGGTTTCACATTTCCATGCCTTTTGATGCGTGGGGAATAACCATTGTGGTTTCCCATGATCCATCCTTTGATGTGGATATGACGTGCTTGACCTTTGGATGCACAATCCTTTTTAAAATCTGAACACTTGGTCAAATCAACTGAACACTACCCTGCCCCAGGTTAAAAATTAGGATTTTTTCGTTTAGAAAAGAAAACTCCTACTTCAAGGCTCAAAGGGGTTAACAAGGGATTATCTTCCTTATATCTCCGGTGTTTGGGAATTTGAAACAATGCATTTACATCATCAGCAGGGTCTTATTCAAAAGCATACAACCAGAAATTTTGCGTTTTCAGATCATCATCCTCCCTCCAATCTTTGCATAAGCAAGAGTTTGGCAAAAGCAATTGGTATCATAATGCATAAAAACAAATAAACATGAGTGAAACGAATGAATTACTTCAAGACAAACATTATCATTGTATTAGCATTAACATTCAAAAATAAACAAGTTTCTACATGCAAACAATGCATTGAAAAACAAGAAATATTACATATGGAAATCAATAAGAATACTAAAAACTGAGAAAAACTCTCTCCATCTGGGGTATGCTGAACGAAACATCTTTCGAGCTTCAGGCTACCATCAATAGTGATTCAATCACGCTTTGGCAAAGAATTGGCTTGAACATCATAACCAACATCTTGGAAAGTCAAAATACCAGCATGGATTAATCTTTGAACTTCATTTTTTAGAGGCCAACAATTCTCTAAGTCATGTCCAGGAGCATTCTGATGAAAAGCACAAGTGACGTTAGCATTGTACCACCAAGGAATCTTCTCGGGAATTGGAGGTGGTGACCTTGTCTGAACCAAATTCTTATGAACTAGAGCAGGGAACAATTCTGCGTAAGTCATGGGGATAGGATCAAAATTCCCCTTTTGAGGTTGATTTTGCTCGTTCGGTGGAGAATCTTGTTGACGAGTGCTCTGCTGATAATCTGGGATTGCATGAACTGAATTGGATACAGGAATGACATAGGAAACATTCTGATGTTGATGATGATTGTTTCCTCCCCTGATTATCTTCTTTGAAAAGTCATTACCAAACTTCTTCACACTACCAGCTGAGTTACCTTCTTCAAACAAACATTCCTTTCGGACATCCTTTTCTAGAAGCGCTTTCATATCCACCTCTCTGTGGAAGTCAGCAGGTGTACTGACTACCGTCCCCTTGGGAAAGAACGAGTTCAGAGTTTCAAGAAAGACCTTTGCCATCCTTTCTTCCATCATAGGAGGATTGACTTGGGCAGCAACTAGAGCCTCAACCAGAGTAGTTAGATGCTTCATACCAGCCTTCAGAGTAACCACCTCTTCACGGAGCTCGAGAATCTCTTGTTTGATACTTTCCTTTTCTTCTTAGCAAGAGTGTTGTACTGATGATACCAGGAGAATGGAAATAAGGCTCTGGAGAATTTCTTTAGAAAGCAGGACCAAATGCAGAATGATGCATGCAATGCAAATAATTTGTTTTTTTTTATTTGAGTTTCAAGGAACTTGAGATATTAACTTGAAAACACTCAACATTGGACTAAAGCTTCGATTAAGTTATCATCAAAATCAATCATCCATTTTGGTGGATTAGAGTTTTCACCCCATCAACACCCAAGATCCATTGAGTTTGATGAAACTTATGATGTTTACAAGGAAAGACCTCTAAGTTCCTTGAAAACCAATTGTGAAAGACATTTTTATGAATGCATGAATGCATGGTTTGTGCATCAATCACAATCAAGAGCATGCAAGGTCACATAAGATCATAGTTCAAAGGTTCGACGTCACGAGCATGGAGCCATGGGTCTAACCATCCCAAAAGGTATGATCTAGGGAATTTTGTACCTGCCAATCGGGTTCTACAAAGGTTCCCAGAGTTTTCAATCTTCTATTGGATATTACCGGCACGCACAATTGCTCATGGGCGCCAATAATATGCCTAAATAGACCTCGTCTGAGCGTAGTATCGCATGACAACAAGCTCAAATTGGTACTTGATCTTGTTTCTGCACTACATCCTAAAAAAGGCTTAGATTGGTTAAAAAGGTTCTAGGCCATTCAGCTTCTACGGACACTCACTATTGAAAGTAATAGCGTTATCACGATGGTTCGTAACAACCTCTACTACCTTCCATGAGGCCTCCACTGATTGGGGTTCCACCATATGACGCTCATGGTAAGGATTGCTCCTGACATGCGACTATTGGTCTTACCACCTCCTATCTCAAGTTACTCACCAAAGTCCGGGTTAGAACTTTATCTCATCACAGAGGAACCATCGAGCACCAAAAAGAAAAAAAAAGAAAATAAACAAACAAAGCACACAACAATATATACAAATAAAAACACACAGATAAACAAAAATAGGCTTAACACACTTAAAACTGGATCCCCAGTGAAGTCGCCATTTTTCTGTAGCGGGGAAAATCTGATATCGAAGCCATGGGATTGACTCGAATCAATATTCCGTTTGAAATCGCCACCGCGCTTTATTTTTTCAAAGGAAAAGGGAAAAGAACGTAAAACCCAAAGTTTTGTTTTTTTAAAACAAGAAAGAGGTCTCAGGTACGGGTGTTGATTATATGAGGGGAAGGTTTAAAGCACCCCTCATATCTGTGGTACTCCACAGGAACCTTTTTGAAAATCTGTGTGTGTGTGTGCTAAAAAAGGGTTTGTTTTATTTTTAAAATAAGCTCGGCAAAGCGTTAAGCTTTGGGCCTACATACCTCCTCGGTGCAATGGAGAAGTTAGAGCTAATGTAGTTCCGCTTTTTTGGGAAAACATTTTTAAAACGAATAAACACTTTATCGTCGTTGGAGAGAAATACTCAGCCATTGATCTTGAGCATGAGAACAAACGAGTTCTTTGCATCGCTAATGAAAGAAGGGCTCCAACTCGGATAAAATCGACGAGTATGCCACTAGCTCTCTCACGCGGAAAAGATCTCATTATATCAATCAATTTCAAAATCGTGGGGTATAACCACTCGTTTCGACGATTAACGGTGTGTAAACTTTTGAAGAAAAGCCACTAAGGGCAAAAGATATTTTTTGAGAAAGAGGTTTTGAAAATGATTGCAAACATAAGAAGGTTTTTGAAAAAGGGAGAAGATTTTGAAAATTTAAGAAGTGGGAGGAGATGAAGAGGCTATCCTATTGCGTAAAATAAAAGCTAAGGAAAGAAACGGTCTAACCAAATTAAGAAGCCAACACTTGACATTGTGGGTCAAGGTAGATTTCCCATCCTTTGGAATTATCAATACCAACACATTAACACTTGGGGGATCCAGATGAACTTATTTGTCTTAGCACCACTTTTCATTAAGCACATTAAGATTCTGACGAAAATCGGGCAGAGTAACGGCTGTTTTCGGGTAAAATCCTTATCTCAATGCCTTGGAATTAACCATCAAGGGCTTTCAAGGAAATACCTGCACATACAAACAGACAACAATCCAATGCCAGACAGACAGAATAACAGCAGAGTAATAACAGAATAAGAGTCCAGAGGCACTAGGTCCATAAGTCCGAATCTCCAAAATGCTAGGGATAGTAACCAATAGTCCAAAGAGAGCCTTATGTGTTTTTTAGATTTTGGTTGTTTATTTAGTGTTTTAGCATAAAAGTAAAGTATGGTCCAAGTGGACAAAAGAAAAATAGCGGAAGCATAAACATATGTCCAAGTGGACAAAGAGAAAATAGCGGAATTATAAACGTCCAAATGGACAAAGAGAAAATGGCGGAATGTAAATATGATGAAATGATAAAATAAAGCGATAAAGCGAGAAATATAAAGAGCGGTATAATAAATGGCGGAAATTAAAGTTAGTTGTTAGATGTTAAAGATAACCATCTTGAAACTTGTCAAGTATGTTATCAAAGTTAGTAATGAAGATCGATGGTGAGTGAATGATGTACTCGGATTTAAATTCAATGGAGGTTTATCAGAAGCTTGATAAAAATCATAGCGACTACACGATAAATACCTCCACAAGTCTTAAATCACCGCATACAATTCTCTTCCATATTTGATCTTTTATCGAGTCAGGACAAATGTAGGAGAACTCTCCATGTATCAAGATCATCAATCAAAAGAAATAAGAAGGAGAAGAAGAAATGATCTAGCCTTTATCAAGAATCCATATAATTCTCAAGATATCAAGACTTTCATCGATCAAGAGAAAATAAGATGAAAAAAGATAAGAATGAAAACAAATTGATCTAGTCTTTATCAAGAATCCATAGAATTCGCAAGATATTAAGACTTTCATCGATCAAAAGGAAAGTAAGATGAAAAGATAAGAATGAAAACAAATTGATCTAGTCTTCATCAAGAATCCATAGAATTCTCAAGATATTAAGACTTTCATCGATCAAAAGAAAAATAAGATGAAAATAAGCATGAAAACAAATTGATCTAGTCTTCATCAAGAATCCATAGAATTCTCAAGATATTAAGACTTTCATCGATCAAAAGAAAGTAAGATGAAAAGATAAGAATGAAAACAAATTGATCTAGTCTTTATCAAGAATCCATAGAATTCTCAAGATATTAAGACTTTCATCGATCAAAAGGAAATAAGATGAAAAGATAAGAATGAAAACAAATTGATCTAGTCTTCATCAAGAATCCATAGAATCCTCAAGATGTCAAGACTTTCATCGATCAAAAGAAAGTAAGATGAAAATATAAGAATGAAAACAAATTGATCTAGTCTTCATCAAGAATCCACAGAATTCTCAAGATATTAAGACTTTCATCGATCGAAAGAAAAATAAGATGAAAATAAGAATGAAAACACAAAAGATAATCAACTCACACTATCATTAATATCATTCATCCATTTTGGTGGATTAGGTCATTTCAAACCTATCAACACCCTAGATCCAATGATATTAATGAAGTGTAGGAAGAAGGAAGCCAAAACAAGCACAAAAAGGGCAAAAAACCACATTCTGCCTGCTGGAAATCGATTTCATGCAGGGGGAAATCGATTTCCATAGTGCAGTTTTCAAAAAAACAAATTACGTTCAGCAGGAAATCGATTTCAGCCTTAAGGAAATCGATTTCCTCAGTGTAAATTTCAGCAAAAACAGCATTTAAAGACATGAAACTTGACTTGAACAAATATACAAACACCTTATGATCACACATCAATTAGAGCACGAATTTTCCATCAAATCACCAACAAATAGCACCAATATAGCATCAAAGATGCATTGAACACAAACAACAAAGAATCACATTGTGATATACAAAAAGGATGAAGAAAATTACCAAATCTTGAACAAAACTTAGATCTACTTCAAGAATCACCAACACAAATCTTGATCTCTCAACAATTGAAGAAAAAAAAGAGTGAAATAGATGGTGGTTTAGCTCAAATTTTGTGAGGTTCAAGATGTGACTCACAAACTTTATGAAAGAACAAAGAGCTTTGGTGAATTTGGTAGGGATGAGGAAAGAAATTGCAAGGGGTTTTTTGGCTCTCAAAGCTTGAGAAATTGGAGAGTAGTGGGCTTTATTTATAGGATGAGAGCAAGAGTAGTGGTAGTTTGGTCTTTTTGCATTTGGTAATTAGCTTGTGTTTAATTGGTGATTAAAGTGGCAATTAAATGGTAAAAAGTGGTAAAATGGGGTTTAAGTGGGTTTAATGAAGAGAATTATTTTGATGAGGTGGAAAATTGGTAAAATGACAAAAATGGTCAAAGAAAATAGGTGCCAAAATCAAATCAAGCTTCCCTCTCTATTTTTTTGAATTTCGCCTTAAGGAAATCGATTTCCCCAGGAGTGAAATCGATTTCACTCTGTTCCAGAAGAGAATTTGGCGCAAAATACACTAGGGAAATCGATTTACCCAGGAGGGAAATCGATTTCATGCTGTCCAGAATGTGATTTTGTTGAAGATTGCTGCAGGGAAATCGATTTACCCAGTAGGGAAATCGATTTCATCAGTCAAAAATTTGAAAAATGCCTTGTTTATTGCATGTCTTGGCTTGGTACCTACAAAACAAAAGCCTACAAAGAAACAAAGCAATGTTTTTGGTATTTGGGTTAGTATAATATGTATACAAGATAAACAATCATTGGTGCTTGATGGTCCCTCTTATTGATGAGGTGAGTGCAACACCATAAACAAAACTTCCAAGTGAAGCTCTTGATTAATGATTGGGATATGAATGATATAGGATCTTAGGGTCAAAAATTGGGGTATGACACCAGGGATTACCATCCAATTCAACATCAGCCTCAAAGCAAAATGCTGGTTCATCCAACCTGTTGATGGTGATGTTAGGCGCCTCATTGGCCCATTTCACTTTGAACATGGAAGCCAAAGTAGGGAGAGCATCAGCAAGATTGTTCTCTTCTCTAGAAATATGCTCGAATGTGATCTCATCAAAGTACGAAATGAGTCTCATCACATGCTCCCTGTATGGAATCAGATTCTGTTGGCGAGTTTCCCAATCTCCATTGATCTGGCTAATGACAAGATTGGAATCCCCATAAACTTTCAAGTACTTGATTCGCAAATCGATCGCAGCTTCGATACCATAAATGCAAGCTTCATACTCAGCCATGTTATTAGTGCAATCAAAACAGATTCTGGCTGTAAACGGAATATGAAAACCTGATGGAGAAGTAATTACAGCTCCAACACCATTCCCAAGTGCATTAGAGGCACCATCGAACACGAGCGTCCATCGCGATCCTGGTTCGGGTCCTTCCTCTGGTCCGGGAATGTTACAATCTCTGATGTACAACACATCCTCATCGGGAAATTCAAACTTCACCGGTTCATAATCTTCAACAGGCTGATGCGCCAGATAATCCGCCAACACACTACCCTTGATGGCTTTCTGGGTAGTATATTGGATATCATATTCAGTCAAAATCATCTGCCACCTGGCTACTCTTCCGGAAAGAGCGGGCTTCTCAAAAACATACTTGATAGGATCCATCTTGGAAATCAATAAGGTGGTGTGAACCAACATATACTGCCTCAACCGGCGAGCAGCCCACACCAAAGCACAACAAGTTTTCTCGAGCAGTGAGTATCGGGATTCACAGTCGGTAAACTTTTTGCTAAGGTAGTATATTGCATGCTCTTTTCGGCCAGACTCATCATGTTGACCCAGCACACAACCCATTGAGTTTTCAAGAACTGTGAGGTACATAATCAAAGGCCTTCCTGGAACTGGAGGCATTAGTATCGGAGGTTCCTGCAGATACTCTTTCACTTTTTCGAATGCTTTTTGACAATCATTATTCCACCTGGCCGTCTGATCTTTTCTTAGCAATTTGAATATTAGTTCACAAGTGGTCGTAAGATGAGAGATGAATCTAGCAATGTAGTTCAACCTCCCTAAGAAACCACAAACCTCTTTTTCTGTTCTCGGCTCAGGCATATCTTGTATAGCTTTTATTTTTGCAGGATCAACCTCAATACCTTTTCCACTGACAACAAAGCCCAATAACTTTCCAGATCGCACTACGAAAGTGCATTTGTTTGGATTCAACCTCAGTCTGAATTCCCGAAGCCTTTCAAACAACTTCTGCAAGTGAACCAAGTGCTCTTCTTCAGTGTGAGACTTTGCAATCATGTCGTCAACATACACTTCAATCTCTTTGTGAATCATGTCATGAAAAAGAGTCACCATGGCGCGCTGATACGTTGCCCCTGCGTTTTTCAACCCAAAAGGCATGACATTATAGCAGAAAGTTCCCCACGGCGTGATAAACGTTGTTTTCTCCATGTCTTCTGGTGCCATCTTGATCTGATTGTACCCAGAGAAGCCATCCATGAAGGAAAACACTTTAAAAGGAGCAGTATTATCCACCAACACATCAATGTGGGGAAGAGGAAAATCATCTTTCGGACTCGCCCTATTCAGATCTCTGTAATCAACACACATCCTGACCTTTCCGTCCTTCTTAGGTACAGGAACAATATTCGCAACCCACGGCGGGTAATTCACAACTTGCAGAAAGCCAGCATCAAACTGTTTCTCTACCTCTTTCTTAATCTTCTCAGACATATCTGGGCGAGTCCTTCGAAGCTTCTGCTTGACAGGAGGACCATCTTCCTTGAGAGGTAGACGGTGTACCACAATATCTGTATCAAGACCAGGCATATCCTCGTAGGACCAAGCAAAGATATCCGCATACTCTTTCAACATATCAATAAGTCTCTGCTTCACACTATTCTCAAGCGCAGCCCCTATCTTGACTTCTCGGACCTGCTCTTTAGTGCCAACATTTACCATCTCAATTTCCTCCTGATGCGGCTGAATCGCTTTCTTTTCCTGTTTCAACAATCTGGCTAACTCATCGGGGAGATCACAATCTTCATAAGCTTCCTCCTCGGCTTGGTAGATCGGATTGTCAAAATCATAATAAGCAATAGCGGAACTGTTACCAATGGAATCCGTGGTAGTGGAACATCTGCATGATTGATGTTTTTATTTTAGTTTTATTTTTATTAAGATATGTGCAAGTGTGTGCAAAAACATTGCCATTTAAAGGAAAAAGTTAAAAGAAAGACAAAGAGCGAAACATTTGAATGCAAAAACGTCCTTTTATTTCATGATTAACTTTGAAAATGCGAACTGCATGGCCCTACAAATGATTCACTACGCCTTGGGCAGAGCGCAGGAATTATGTCATGATAAGAAAAGTAAAAACAAGGAATTTACTCCTGAGCTTGTGTAACTTGGATGACATCCTCAATTGTCCAGTTGCGAGGCGTCTCCCCAGGAATACTTGGACGAATCCAGCTATCAAAGTCACAATCACTATCCACCTCCTTACCATCGACAATGGCGTCAACCTGACCGTCTTGAATGACACCACCACTCACAAACTTGATCGGGCTAAGGACACTAGACTTGGGCGATGCATTCTGTCTTCCAGGATTGAAACCAAGACCCTTCTTGTCAAACTTGGGACGCACGTCAATTACCTGCCCCCAGCCTTCCACTCTTCTAGTCTCAACGACAACCTGAGCATCTTTCAAAGAGGACATAACCGTTTCTGGCTTCGTTATCTCATAAGGAGGAGTTCTCACAACGTTCACAACCTCAAACGCTTGGAATGGCGTCTCATGTATCTCACCTTCGATCTCCACATATCGGAAAGAGGACAAGTGACTCACAATATAATCTTCTTCACCACAAACTGTCACCACTTTATCGTCAACCAGATACTTCAACTTCTGATGAAGAGTGGATGTCACAGCGCCAGCCTTGTGAATCCACGGTCGTCCCAACAAACAACAGTAAGCAGGTTGAATGTCCATCACATAAAAGGTTGTAGTAAAGATCTGAGGACCCACTTGGATTGGTAGATCTACCTCTCCGAACACAGACCTCCTTGAACCGTCAAAGGCACGCACTACCAACTCACTAGGCCTTAACTCCACACCGGCATAGTCAATTCTCATTAGAGCTGATTTGGGAAGCACGTTTAAAGAAGACCCAGTATCAACCAAAACACGGGACAAAGTCGTCCCCTTACATTCAATCGAGATATGCAAAGCCTTGTTATGGTTTCTCCCTTCTAGAGGAAGATCACGATCAGTAAATCCCAAATCATTTCTAGCGGAAATATTATTGGCCACCGCCTCTAGCTGATTCACAGATATTTCATGCGGCACATAAGCACCATTCAGAATTCTTAAGAGAGCATCTCTATGACCTTCCGAACACATCAACAATTGCAAGATGGAAATCTTTGATTGGGTTTGACCCAACTGCTCAACAACTTTGTAATCAGACTTCTTGATGATTCTCAACAATTCTTCCACATCCTTGGAAGATACGGCATTGTCAGGTGCCCCCTTATGAACCGGAGAGTTCTGGACATCAACCACATGGAATTTCGTAAGTGCTTTAGGGATTCGAGCAATGCAAATGGTGCAATGCTCAAGATAGACAGTGTCTTGCTTATCCCTCGTGCGGGAGCCCCAAGCAACTTCAAATGCTTGCAGATCATAACACCACGACCAGGTGCCCCAGAATGGAACTCACACCTAGTGTCATTGTCATCAAGCATAGAATCTGTAGATATCCACACAATACGGAGCTTAACCAGTTGCAAATAAAGCAAGCATGGAAGCAATTGAGAATAAGACAAGTCTTCAAAAAGAACCTCAACTGAGCTTTCCTCTTGGTCACCCTACAAAGTTATTCCATGAATAATCTCTGAACAAACAATAAGAACAAGTCAAGTCTTTGAGCCTGATGAGAGTGCCAACTTTGAATAAGAGATCCTCAATCTTGAACACCTGTTATGCATGAGATGTATGAAATGCATGATATGAATGCAATGCCATGTTCATTCGATTTCCAAGGAATCCTCGTGTTTTGATATTTTTTGGCAAGCAAGAGATGGAAAAGCTCAGCACGAGGCTTAAAGATATGATTCCTTGGAAATGAAAGGAACACGTATGCTAGTTATTTTTTGTACATCATTTTTTTTGGAAAGTAAATATGCGATGATGCAAAGTGGTGGGACTTGTTGCCGCCCACCGGGCATTCTGGACTGCCGGGAACACACATCGTACAGAGCCAAAAGTTCGGCCCCCAAATAGTATACCATACGGAACATAGAATGTCAATTCACGAAACCAGAGCCCGTAGTCACTAACACACTGGAATAAAACACAGATCACTAATCGAACGAGAACCATAGTACCCCACGAACAGGAACCAATAGTACACTCGAACGAGAACAGCGGTAACCCTCGAACAAGAACAACGGTAACCCTCGAACAAGAACAGCGGTCACCAACAAATGTACCTGTTAAGCAATGATTGATTCTCGCCCCACTCACGGGTAAATCTAGGCCAAGGTAGGTCAAAAAGCCAACAGAGGATCGAATGTAGGCGTTATCATACGATATTGCCTCATTCCACCAAGCTCTGCTCGTGGATACGTGATCAGATTAATCAGGCATACGCCTTCTGTCCGTCACGACCACTCTAGTCCTAGTTCCTAAGGTATCACTCATGACCTGTGTATTGGGTCTTTTACCTCTTGAAACACCCACGCACAGATAGAAATCCAGACAGTCCAGAATATGATGCAGAAAAGTAAAAGCGCACATAGAATGCAATGCAAACAGGTAAATATGCAAAGCAATAAAACACCCAAAGATAAACACACAAGCGCTAGGATCGACTTGCTGAGTCCGGATCAGCAACACGTCGAGACGTCCCCAGCAGAGTTGCCAGCTGTCGCTACCGCGAAAATTAACAGAGTCGCCACTAACATATTTATCCTGAAAAGGAAGGGAATGCCAGCAAACCACAAAACAAAAACAACGGTCTCACGACCAGAGAAAAAGGGTAAGGGAGTCGGTTACGCGAGGGGAAGGTGTTAGTGTTGCACCCCAAAATTTGCCCTCTTTCTCGATGCTATAAGTTATGAAAGACGTTTATTTCGTCTCTCAAAAATCAAGAAAAAATTAAAGAGTTTCTATTGTCGTGAGACTGTTAAGTCAAGAGGGATGTGAGGCGGATTGTAAAAGAAAAAGTCATTGCAAGATTATGAGCTTGAGGAGGACATTTTGTTCAAGGCGCCTTTATACTTTCATTTTATTAGAGGCTTATCGTCCAAGGTTGAGTTAGATTGACGAATTGAATCGAATTAGAGCTCCATTGAAGTTTGCAAACAGATTGAAGTTTATTCACTAAAAGAGTATCCATGCAAGTGTTGATTCGAATATCATTCATTTAAAGTCGAGGTGTAAAACCATTTGGCTCAGGTTCAAGATTATGGTTCAAGAACTTTAATGTCCATTTAAAGATACAAAAAGCCAATTTCTACATGTCCAAGTTCATCATTTACATTCATCCAAATATCCATATTTCATTCAAAACAACCATATCAATTACAAAAGTCCAAGTACACAAAGTCCATATATTCAAACAATCCATACATTCCAACAAGTCTTCCAAAAAGCCCAAATTATAGTTTCATTCTGATGAAAAAAGATTACAAAAATTAAAGTTACACAAAAGGATTCTAACACCAAGGTGACTCTATCCTAATTTCATCAGCTGTGAATTCAAAACTGCAGCCACCCAAAACCGCCCCTGCATCCAGAAAGAACCGAACTTGCGCATCAAGTTTAAAATCCTTGCTGCACTTCAAATTAAACCGACCCAAAGAACAAATCCTTCAATAAAGTTCCCTGCGACTTCGAATCAAGAAAACGACATCGGTTCAATTCTGCGCTTTCAACACAGAACCAAAAGAAAAAACCCGGTTCAGATTGAGAATTAACAACAAAAATCAGCCACAGAATCGAAAGAAGATACATAACAGAATCAGAGCATAACAGAAGGAGGAAGGAGGAGAAATCGTGAACAGAAAAAAGAGAACCGTAACAAACCTTTTTCTCAGAACCAACTCTCCCTCCATTGACGCTTCTTCATCTTCTTTAAACTCTCTCCAATCATCTTCATCATTCACTAATGACTCCATCGGTTCTTCACCTCAGAATCTCCATGGACTCACCATCGCTTCAATCTTCATCACCGATCGTAACAAACTTTCAACAGAAAAATCTCTATCTTCTTCAATCTTCAACCGCTCTTCTCCATAAACAAAACCTGTAACAGAAAAAAAGAAAATCGTAACAAAAGAAAAAAAACGAAATCGCAGTGTAACAAACTTCTCTCCATCAATAAACCTTCATCGATTCTCAAACCTTCATCTTCATCTCATATCATCACCGAATCACCAGGACATGGCAACCTTCAATCTTCACTGATCTTCATCGATTCATCTTCACTCTTTAATCTGAAAATTCAATACTCTTCTTCATTTATGTGGAACCGAGTCTCAACCTTCATCAATCATCGTCTTCAACAAACTTCATCGCTTCTCTTCAATCTCCTCTGCATCGCAAAAACAACAATCGCGTCGTAACGTGTTCGAAATTGCAAATCAAAAGAATAGGAGAAGGATATTCAGAGACGTGAAGAGGACTATGATTGAATCCATTACAATTAGTAGAGGAAGCATGTATATTTGAGCAATTTGGTGAAGGTTCTTTGGTACAATTTCTCCGTCGTCGTCCGATAGAGATATCGAGAGAGAAATATGCTGAGACCGTGAGAGAGATGAGATATGAGAGGTGAGAACGAATGAGAGGATGATGAGATGATGTGATTGGTTGCTAAGGGCGGCGAACGGAAGCTCTGATCGGAGAAGAGAGATGCGTCGCGCCGCCGCGGCCGTAAGGGAGAGGAAATTGAGTTTCAGAAGGCTAATAGCCACTCTTCATGTAACCCTAATCTCTTCCCATTTTAATTTGGTTTAACTCTCTTGATTACTGTATTAAGTAGAATTAACTTGTCATTAGGGGAGATTAATTGGAATTAATTGTGATTAATTGAATTAATAATAATCTGAATTTGGATCAAACTTGGACTTAGAAAATCTAGAAAATAACTTTGGGCCTGTACCGAAATTGATTGCTGCACCCCCCATGTAGCCCAACTCTGCTTTCACTTGTGCCAAAAAAACTGTGACAACAAAAACATATCCTTGGGCCATTGATTGGGGCCCTGCGCCCAGAACTGCTATGCACACCTGTTGCACCCCAAAATTTGCCCACTTATTTATTCCCCAATTGGCCCTCGCCTTACATTCATGTGCATACCTCATCTATGCCATTCATCCATTACATTCATCCATATCATGGTGACTAGTTAGAATTAATGAAAAAGAGCTTCTATGTGGGAGATATCTTGGTTCAAAAGAGAAGGCTTGAAGTCTGGTTATATGGCCTCATTTCCATTGAAGTTCTCCTAAAATCAGGGTTTCATTCTCTCCGAGTCAAAGCTCTGGTCAAAAGATACAAATCTCAAGTTAATCAGGTTTTTGACCAAAGTCAACCTTGTTGACTTTTTGGTCAAAATTTAATCAGGAGGTGCTTTTGAATGTGAAATGTGGTTGTCCTGAAGAAATGTTCATTGAAGCTTCTTTGGTTGAAAGTTGATTGAGAATCGGGTCGAAAATAGATTAATCGAGAAATTTATCTAGAATCGGAAAAATCAGGAAACGTTGACTTTTTGGTCAAGGTCAAAGTCAACTATTAAATATGGACTTTTGATGGAAAATCGGTCAAATAAAATCAAAGAAATAAGTAAAATCGAGAGTTTGACAAAATTTCCAAAAAAATAAGAAAGTCTTCACACTTAGAAAATATTTGGGCTTTTTAAAGCATGATGAGAAGTCCACTTCTGCATCAATTGACACGTGGCATATGGAAGAATTTCAAGACAAGCTTCACATAAAAGATGTTCATCTCATGGCATACTACAAGTTTGTAGTTGGAATTATTTTCAAAATATTCTTGGATCAAAAGTTATTGAGGTTTGAAGTCTAACATTTTCATTGGAACACAAGTCAAGTTGCAAGGCAAACTTCTGGGCAGCGTGACACGTTTCATCAAACACGTGGCATGCTGAATTCAAATCTAGTTTTAGAGGGCTACAAATGTCCATTGGGATCAATATTGGTGTTTAATTGTTCCTTGCCATGTCCTCTACCCAAAGAGATTAAGATCAAGAATTTTGGTTATGTGATTGCCAAGATATATGTTCTCAAAGTCATGCCCCAGGTAATTGTGCTTTGGCAAGAGTACCGGGCCAGAATTTGGCCATGTGAGCGCGCGTGATGCAACTCAACACCAAGCAAATTTGAGATCATTTTTCTCTTACACTCAGCCACTATCTCAAACACCTTTCAACATCAGTTTTAATCACCCCCGTCTCCTCTTCACGTTGGTGCCAAAACCATGACAAATAATGACTTGTGGCGAGAGGTACGTGAGTACAAAGTAGACGCCTCGAAAACGATAGCTTGGCATAGCATCAGCTGGAAATCAGTAGCAAGTCACGCACGGCAGAGATCATTCACACCAATTTGCCATAATAAGCCATGCATGTTAGCTACACATGAAAGTGAATGGAGAAGCTTGCCATAAATACATCAACTTGTTTTTTAAGTTGGAGGAAGCAAAGATTCACTACACTCATCCTCACTATATAAACAAATCTCTCACCATTTCTCAGGCGGGGGCTCCATAATTTTATTTTCTCAGTTTCAAACAACACAACTCTCTCTCTCTCTCTCTCTCTCTCTCTCTCACCATGAAAACTTCACAAAGCTTGAACAAGCTTCATCATTTTCCTCTCCACGCTCTCTTCATTCTTTCTTTTCTCATCTTCTTCTCACTCTCTCTTTGAAAGAAAAAGAGTTTGTTACAACACTGTAACAAACTTCTAACCACCTTCATCACCTTCAACCACCACCTAACTACCTTCATCACCTTCAACCACCACCAAACAACCTTCATCACCTTCAACCACCACCAAACAACCTTCATCACCTTCAACCACCACCATAAACATCCATCTCCATTCACTACCATCGCGCATCATCACCGCAATCGTGACCGCATCATCCTTCACCATCTTTACATGAGCATGGTTATACCTTTGGTTTCGAGGATCAAGAAGAAGATTCTCTGAGTTTATTTCTCAGAGAATCATGGTTGCTCCAATATTATTCGTTATCATCAGCAAGAGGAGAGGATTGGATTGCATTAGTGAACGAATACTGGTGTCGCCCTGGGAAAGCTCTGACAAGTAGGTTCCTGAACCTCCATAGCATTTCAGTGTCATGCTGCAAGATCATGTGCATCTATGTTTTGTGTTGCTTACTATATCTTGATGCAAAATTGGTGATCTCTGAAAATGGCTCGGTTTGTATGTAATAGTACTCTTTTGCGTGTCTAAACCATACATTGAAGCTCTGTGATTGTTTGCGAATGGATTCTTGCACTCAGGTTTAAGTTAATAGGTTCTTGAAATTTAGGGTTTGACAAATTGACTCGGTTAGGGCTTTAGAGTTGTTGTATGCAAAAAAATAATGAGAGATTCGTGATCTATGCAAAATTTCGAGTGGAAAGGTGTGGACTTTTTGAATTTCTGGGAAAAAATGTGTGGCTCCGCCGTATGCCTCGCCGGAGAAGAAGACCGGAATAGTGATTCCGGCAACTGTTTGTTTTTTCCTTTCTTTTCCGCTCAGCTGACGTGGCAACACTCTATTAGCCCATGCATTATGTTCTTTCCACTTTTGTCCTTTTTCATATGATTAATTGGTGACGTGTTGAGTCGCGATTGGCTCGGGATTTGTTTTGTTTGTTAGTCACTTAAATGAAATATGACCAATTGATAAATATCACGTTGCTATTGTGTCACATTACCATTAAATAATTCACATGATAAATAAAGCAATAAATGAAATAAAAAGAGTGTTGGATTAAAAGTGGACTGGGCCTAGATGTTTTCGTTTTTGCACCACCTAGTTTTTGGGCCCAGCGCGCCAATAGTAGTTTTCAGTTCATGTTCTTTTTGCTAATGCACCCCCAGTTAGGCGGATTTAGATTTTATTTTCAACTTTGTTTCTCTCACAATTTTGGCTTGATAAATCATTGTCTATTGCAATAAAAATGTGAAAAAATATGTTTTAGATATTATTTTGTGTGTAGATAATTGTAATATTTTTCTAAGAATTTTAGGACTTATCTTGGTATTTGTAATGGACTATTTTCTAAAGTGTAGTCGATTTTGTTTCGGTTTAGGTACCTTGTGCGTTTAGGCTTGATTGAATAACTTGCAAACTGATTTTTTCCACCTCTTTTTGTGTACATTCAGTAGAGATATTTATAATGCCATGAATCAAAGAGGAAGTCTTGGTTCTAAATTTTGACATGATTTTTGGGCTAGTTCCTTTAGCGTTCGATTATTGTGCGTTTATGTACGTTTGTTGTTTGTTTTTGCCCGTAGATGATGACGCAATTGTACAATGCTTTTAACACTTTTTGAGGACATCCCTAGGATTGTTTAAGAGGTTTTAGGACCTGAGTTGTGAATTTAAAGTCATACTTTCATGCTTTGCTCAAATTTCCTTTCTTACATGTAAATAATTTGCTTTTGGCTAACGATTGTATCAAAACTTGTCCGAATGACCTATAATTTTGTATGAAACTTCTTGACTTGTTTTGTGATTGCTTAGACACCTTTTAGAGGTCATTAGCTACTGACTTCTACCATGTAAATACATCTTTCTAACTTCACTCCTAATTTGAATTCTATTAACTAGTTTTGACTTAGTTTTGTCTAGTCTTTGTTAGAACTTTGTATTGCTTCAAGCTAGTTGACTAACATAGATTGGTGTGAGGTATTAGACCTATAAAAGAATTAATATGCTACTGACCTCAAATTTAGTTCATGTTTTCATTCGCTTTTTGTTTTGATTAATCGATGTTTGTGCACTAATTGTTAAGTAACGATTCATGCGATACTTTGGTAATTTCTTGTGAATATTTTCGTGAGATGTAATGATGCTTTTGTGTTTGATTTAGGACACTAATTTCATTGGTTTGCTACTGCCCTAGGGCTTTCTTCCCTCTTTCTCATGCTTTGCCTCTTCTTGTACACTTTGATTGTTGTTAAGTTTAAGAGGCGACGATTGTTTGTTCTTCCTCCACCTTTTGTGGATTGTTTTCTCTTGGGATTCATTGTGTGTAGTCTCTCTTAGGAGTAGACTTGGTTAGGGACTTCATTAAGTCACCTACCTTGCTTGTTGCTTTTTCTTATCTCTTGCTATATGCTTACCATGTTCCCTTAGGGTGGTGACTTCAATCTTCATTAAGATTAGTCACATAGAACAACTTAGGTTGTAGTCTATGCATGATAACATAGGTAGGGATCCCTTATCCTTGACCTTAGGGCCATTAGACTTAGATTAGAACAACTTAGATTAGAGAATAGGTTAGTTCCCTTTTGTTCATTATTTTTCTTTTTCAACTTTAAAACACTAACAAATAAAGATGCGAATCACATTAAGAAAGTGATAGAGAAATGAGTGGGATTCATTCCCTAATCTGTTTCTCAATCACTTAGTGGCATAGAAATGAGTGGGATTCATTCCCTAATCTGTTTCTCGGTCACTACTTAATGGGAGAGAAATGAGTGGGATTCATTCCCTAATCTGTTTCTCAAACATTAATTAATGGGATAGAAATGAGTGGGATTCATTCCCTAATCTGTTTCTTGAACATTATATAATGGGATAGAAGTGAGTGGGATTCATTCCCTAATCTGCTTCTCGATCATTATACATTTCATGTGATTCTAATCGCAAAGTAAATTCCCTTAAAAAATACCCAACCAAAAACATTCAAAACGCTTAATAAAGGCTCGAATTAAAACAAAGTGACGAAGTGGTGCGAAACCTTGTATTGGGTTTTGTTCATCATGTAGTTACATAAAAAACACAAACCCAAGTTCATTTTCTTTTGCCTTGTTAGGCGCTTAAGAACATGTTAAGTCCTTTCCAAACTAGGCGTATAAGTCTCCAAAGGTCGAGCATCGTGGATTGTGACCTTAACCGCTGTTCAACTAAAAAACACAAAACAAATGGAAACTATGGAGCCGAACTACGGTCGTTCTGATTCCTGAAAAGGATACGTAGGCATTGGGTCGCGGGGCCTAAGCGAACACACTTGTAAATAATTCCTTCTTTTCCCCGTATTTCTTTTGCATTCATTCGCATTTGGTTTTAGACATAGAGACACCCTTTAGATAGAAACAAACATAGGTGGATACCATCGAGTACGATGGGCGTGAGGGGTGCTAACACCTTCCCCTTGCGTAACCGACTCCCGTACCCCGTTCTCTGGTCGAAAGACCTTTGTCCTTGTTTTGAGTTAGGTTTTCTGATATTCCTTTCCCGCGATGGGATGAATATATTAGTGGCGACTCTGATCCATTTTTCGCGGTAGCGACAGCTGGCGACTCTGCTGGGGATGTTGATAGACCTGTTGCTGGTCCATCCTTAGTGAGTCGATCCTAGCCTGCGTTTGTTTGTTTATTTACTGGGTGTTTATTTGTTTTTATGTCTATACCTTGTATATATGTTTACATGTTTACTTTTCTGCTTGCATATCATGTTTATTTCTGTTTGCACATCATGCATATGGATTATATTCTGTGTTCCTTGGGGTCTTCTGTTCTGTTTTGCAGGTTGGGTGGGTTGTTCTATGAGGTAAAAGGCCCAATACCCAGGCCAGAGTTGACACATAGGATACCTAGGATAGAGTGGATAGTCATGACGCCAACAGAATGTCAGGTTCTGTTGATTGCGATCATGAGACCCACGACCAGCCGAGACTCGAATGGGATACCGTTGTTGGCATGTATTTGCAACAATGATGGTGTTTCAGGAGAGTTGTTAACGCTGGAGACCTTTTTGACCTACCTTGACCTAGATTCACCTGTGAGTGGGGAGGGATATACATGACAGGTACCGTTTGTGACTATTCTATTCTGTTGGTGACTATTGGTTCTCCTGGCATTCAAAAAGGTGTCGGACCTTTGATCTCATGACATCTGACCTACATCAGTTATTCAGAGGATTGTACAGTGGTTACTCGGATTATATGGACCTTGATCCCATGCTTTTGCATTGCATAACATCATTACTTTATCCACTTCATTTGTGGGGGATTCTAAAGTCTATTTCCAAAAAAAAAAAAAAGATGAAAAAAAGTAGAAAAAATAAAAGATGGAAAAGAAAAAAGAAAAGATACTATATGAAAAAAAAAAGGAAGAGTAAAAGAGAAACAAAAGTTGATGAAAAGACTTTAGGATCCCTTAGAAATGAAACATGCATTTACATTATCATGCATTTCATAGTTCTACCAGAGGCTTATGAGGGCCCTTTCTACTCAAATTTTGACTTCAACAACAAAATCTGACTTCTCACCGCTATGTGCTCGAAAGTTGGTATTGGAATAACTCCGTGAGGTTTTTGAATGAGATGAGGACAGAAATGGGGATTAACATGAATCAATGTATGTAGGTTATTTAAGCCTTTTCTCTTAGACAAGAAGAGTTGAGAGAGGTTCTTCAAAGGCCAGATGGCAATGTTAATCTCACCCATGAGAAGGTCTTACGAATCAGAATGTCTGAAATAATGTTGAGATTCCTATTCTTGGTAAGGAGGAAACACATCATGAGAATAATTTAGAAATTGAAGTCTTCAAGTTTTCGATCATTGAAATGAAAAAGGTTCTACCTCTTGGAGAAAAGGTTGAAAATCATAAAAGGTCGTGACTCCGTTGAGTTAGACATTGTGTGTTTGTACCTAGTGCCTGATATCAAGAAAAAAACTGCAAGGGTCATTTACTCTCACTCTGAATGGATATTGAAGCTAAAGTGGTAGTCATCTCTTGTACATATGTAGAAGTTGCTTGGGGCTCCCGACTGAGGGATAAGCAAGACGTATTCTGGTCTTGAGTACTGCACCATTCGCATTGCTCGAATCCCTTAAAGCACTACAAATTCTTATGACTTCGTCAGAATATGTTGCCATGTGATAATCAAGAGTGTTTTCTCATTCTCAAGCTTTTGCTTCATATCGTGTGTCATCTCTTCCCGGAATTTTCTTCTCAGTGGCCTTTGGTCGTCGATAAAGAGAGAAAGAATATGAGAAATAAACCGATGTAATTCCAACACCTTGTGCTCAGTTATATCCCTGATTGTTGGCATTTCAATTGGTGTTTTGGGTCTTCCTCACCACAGATAGTTCTCTTGAGTTCGATGATAATGCAATATTCTTTCAGTCATGATGGTGGTTACTGTTCTAGCATCTATATTTGGGGCTCCCGATCGAGGGATAAGCAAGACATTGTCTATCTTGAGTATTGCACCATTTGCATTGCTCGAATCCCTAAAGTAAGGCAAAAATGCACCACTCTTGTACGCCTTTGTTGGAATATTCTTCTGGGAAGTAATCTAAAGTGTGTGGAAGAAACATATGATAATGTTAAGTGGCTACCATGCTGGGGCACCTAGCCATTCAACTGAAGGTGGTAGGACATTCAAAGGCAGAATTCAAGTCCTCGTTGATTTCGGAATAACCACAATCCACTCCAAGAGGTCCTATGCACAAGTTGAAGTCTCAATGGGGTATCAAAACTGAAAAAAGCATTCAAGAGCAATAAGTCCAGACGGAGTCAAGTCTCCTCAACAAGGGCATTCATTTAGTTCTTTATTGCATTCTCATTTGTAACGTTTCATTGTTTGTTTAAGCATTTCTAGCATGTAAAAAACTTGTTAATTTTCGAATGAAAATCATAATACATTGTTTATGTTTGTCTTGAAGTAATCCATTCGTTTTCACTCATAAAAATGTTTTTGGCATTACGATACCAACTTTACTAATCACTTGCTTAGGCAACGAGCGGAGGGAGAATGATGACAAGAAAAATGCAAAATCCCTAATTGTGTGTTTTTGAATAAAACCCTGCTGATGATGTACAGGCATTGTTTCAAATCCCCAAACACCGGAGATATAAGGGAGATAGACCCTCGTCAACCCCTTTGAGCCTTGAAGTAGGAGTTTCTTTTCTATTCAAAAAAAAACCTTTAATTTTAACCCTGGGGCAGGGTAGTGTTCATTTAACTTGATCAAGTGTTCAAAACTCACAAATAATATGCATCTAAGGATACAATAATGGTTATCTTTCAAAAGGTTGAGGAAAGTAAGAACTGTGATGGTTATCCTTCACCTACCAAGAGGACAAAAGATGACGATACCACAATGGTGATCCTTCATCAATCATGGAATGAGGCAGTCGCAATCACTTCCAACGAATCAAAGACAATGCGAGGTCACACGACTTGTTCAAAAAAAAGAGAAGAGAAAAAAGAAAAAAAATGATGAAAAAAAAAAGAAAGAAAAAAGGAAGAAAGAAAAATAGCAATAAAAAAGAAAAATGATGGTGAAAATAAAGCAAGAGCAAGGTCGTGTGACAATGAATCAAAAGAATAAAAGGTGAGCGACTGCCATGTCCGAAAAACCTCATCGATTCCTCAACCATTTCAAAAAAATTCCTTGTGAGGGATGAGCACTCATGTTGAGTTAATTGAACTTAGGAGTGGAGAACATCACGAAGGGGGTGGGCACCAAATAATTTTGAGCCTAAAAATCCTTTTTTCTAAAAAACCTGAACCTGGCCAAGTTACAACCCTCAAAAGCCCTAATTGAAGTAGGGTTTATTTCGAAAATGCATCCCATGAGATAGCGTTTAGCTGACTCCCAATGACGCGTCACATATTTATGTTGGTATTGTATGCCCGCTTTACATTTCATTCACAAGAGGTGGCCACCTCATTGCATAAAAAGTTTTTAAACTTCAAGACTAGCATAGGCTTTGCATTAGAATTATCATTCTTATAATTAACATTCTTTTGCATACAAAACATTTGCTTAAACATCAAGGAAGTTTGTATGATGAGAATCCATGAAGATCTTGATCACTTCAAAGTAAAAGAGACTTGAGAACCCCTTAGAGTAAAAAGAAATCATTTCAGAGATTGATATCAAGGGGCATGTTGCTTGAAGACTCCATTGAGCATAATCGGTTGATACCTTCTTTGATTGATCATCCTGAGGGGAGAAGTCTGAATACTCTTTTGAGTATATGCATTTTGATTAAGTACCCTGTGGAGAAGAGTTTGAAAACTCCATTAAGCGTGATAAAGTTGTTTCCATAGTTTGGTTGACTTAAGGGAAGTAAACTCAAGGATTCTGATAAGATGTACATAATTAGGGGCAGTCACGATGAGGAATCTCTCTCGTGAGTTCAGCCTATCTGGGGCAAGAAAATTAAGGTTTGACATCTCAAATTCGACCAATCAGGGTTAATCAAGTCGAGGAATCGCTCTTGATTTCAATCAATCTGAAGTAGTGACGTCGAGGAATCTCTCAAGCTCACTCAATCTGGGGCAATTACCTCGAGGTTCGATAAATCTCTTCAAGAATCCGTGGATCAAGAGAAAGAATATTTCAAATGTATGAATATGCTGGGGCAGATTTTCTCAAGTAATGGTGGTGTAAGGATCCTTTCGAGGCAAATGTCTTCGATGAATCAGATATCTTCACAAGTCAAGCGGCCTGGGGCATACTCCTTTGGTTTGTATTGAAGAAACCGTCATTCACTTGTAAAGTGTAGTTGACCATTATAGAGTGGAGAAGTATCACAATGCTTTTCCCCAGCAAGTTACTCTCTCCCCAAGCATAAGAGTTTATTTCTCCTAAGAGTTGATTCCATTCCTCAAGCATAGGAGTTTATTTCTCCTGGAAAAGTCACTCCCCGAGCATAGGAGTTTATTTCTCCTGGGAATTCATTCTCTCCCCAAGTATAGGAGTTTATTTCTCCTTGGGGTTGTTCCACTCATCCCATAAAGAGCTCCTCATCAAGGCTTCTCATCCCTAATATGGTAAATTGAGGGAATCTCCTCAAGCTAAAAATTCTCCAAGCTATGGCACATGGTGAGAAGTCAGAAAGTATTCTTCAAGTCAACAAAGATGCATGTCTTGCAAGTTAAAGTCCAATGTCTATTGGCACCCCCACAGAGTTCATAACACTAAGGGGATTCTCCCTGGTGTTTACCTCTCCTGAGGTCAGAGACGAAGTTCAATCTACAATTCAGTGGAATATTCTCTAAAGGGCCCTCATTATCTCTGCATATAGTAATCATTGCATTCACATTGCATCTACAAGAATCCCCCTGGTGTTTACCTCTCCTGAGGTCAGAGACGAAGTTCAATCTACAATTCAGTGGAATATTCTCTAAAGGGCCCTCATTATCTCTGCATATAGTAATCATTGCATTCACATTGCATCTACAAGAATGCGTAGCATTTCCATGAATATGGAGCATTACGCCATGAAAAATCAAACATGCATAAGCCAAGTTTGTTTGTGCTCCAAAGGCACAAGGTAATATATACCCCCATAAGAAGTCTCACTTTCTCACTCCAATGAGGATTGGATACAAAGTCTTTCTTCGTCCAGATCATTGCCTTTTTGGTTATTTCCCGTTTGTTGATTTCAATCGTTTGGATAACTCATACTTTGTGTGTGGCAATTCGAATGATTGTCACTCTTGTAGAATTACACCCCGCCTTTTGGCCTGAGGGAATCATGTAGTTCTTATGTTCTATAAGTAACGATACCTCTTTCAAAGTCCAGTGGTTACTGGCATCATCTAATAGAGTCTGGTCGTCACCAGTTTTCTCTTTGTACTTACTTTTTGTGAGTCCCCTTACTGCCTTTTGCGTAAGGGATATCCCTTGCTTCTTGCAAGTTTGTTTTGGTTATTTTCCCGTATGCTGCGTGCAGATTAGAGTGCGAATGAGGGTGGGCATTCAACCCATCTCATTTTTCAATCATTTTAAATCCATACTATGTGTGTGGCAATTCGAGTGATTGCCACCCTTGAAGAGTTCACCCCGCCTTTGGCCTGAGGGATCCATGTAATTCTTATGCTTCGCAAGCACCAATACTTTCTTGAAAGCCCAATGTTTATTGGCACCCCCTGATTGATTCTAGTTGTCACTAGCCTTTCTTTCAGTCAAGCCCAATGGTTATTGGCATCGCCTTCAAAACCCAATGTTTATTGGCATCGCCTTCAAAATTCAGTGTTCATAAACATCCCCAATAAAGTCTAGTCGTTACTGGTCTTCTTCAATAAAGTCCAATGATTATTGGCATACCTTTTCAGATCTAGAGTCACCCTTCGGCCGTGTCTCTTTTTGAAGTCTAACTGTGGTTAGCAAAATAGGATCGGTTTCCCCTTCGGCTGGTTACATCCTTTATAGAGTCACCCTTCGGCTGTGTCTCTCTTTGAAGTCTAACTAAGGTTAGCAAATAGGATCAGTTTCCCCTTCGGCTGGTTACATCCTTTATCGAGTCTCCCTTCGGCTGTGTCTCTTTTTGAAGTCTAACTAAGGTTAGCAAATTGGGATCGGATTCCCCTTCGGCTGGTTTCATCCTTATCGAGTCACCCTTCGGCTGTGTCTCTTTTTGAAGTCTAACTAAGGTTAGCAAATTAGGATCGGATTCCCCTTCGGCTGGTTTCATCCTTATCGAGTCACCCTTCGGCTGTGTCTCTTTTTGAAGTCTAACTAAGGTTAGCAAATTAGGATCAGATTCCCCTTCGGCTGGTTTCATCCTTTATCGAGTCACCCTTCGGCTGTGTCTCTTTTTGAAGTCTAACTAAGGTTAGCAATCTTTTTCAAAGCCTAACTAAGGTTAGCAATCTTTTTCAACGTCTAACTAAGGTTAGCAATCTTCTTCAAAAGTCTAACTAAGGTTAGCAATCTTTTTCAAAGTCTAACTAAGGTTAGCAATTTGGTGGAGTCGTCTAAGGATGGTTCTTCCTTGTGGAGTCACGCTATGGTTGTGTCTTCTTTTCAAAGTCTAACTAAGGTTAGCAATTTGGTTGAGTCGTCTAAGGATGGTTCTTCCTTGTGGAGTCACGCTACGGTTGTGTCTTCTTTTCAAAGTCTAACTAAGGTTAGCAATTTGGTTGAGTCGTCTAAGGATGGTTCTTCCTTGTGGAGTCACGCTACGGTTGTGTCTTCTTTTCAAAGTCTAACTAAGGTTAGCAATTTGGTTGAGTCGTCTAAGGATGGTTCTTCCTTGTGGAGTCACGCTACGGTGGTGTCGCCTCTTCTTCAAGTCTAACTACGGTTAGCACTCTCCTTTTCAAGTCTATCTAAGGATAGCAATCTTTTCAAAGTCTAACTAAGGTTAGCGACTTGTCTGGTCCACCTTTGATACTATTCAATACTCTTTGTTGTACCACAGAATGCAAATTTTGATGGTACTTTCGGGTATTCAATCCACTTACACCTCAAATGTCCGAAACCCAAGGTGTTTGTACATTCAGGTCCAAGAAGATTGAATAGGGGCAGCTGTTGCACCCCAAAATTTGCCCACTTATTTATTCCCCAATTGGCCCTCGCCTTACATTCATGTGCATACCTCATCTATGCCATTCATCCATTACATTCATCCATATCATGGTGACTAGTTAGAATTAATGAAAAAGAGCTTCTATGTGGGAGATATCTTGGTTCAAAAGAGAAGGCTTGAAGTCTGGTTATATGGCCTCATTTCCATTGAAGTTCTCCTAAAATCAGGGTTTCATTCTCTCCGAGTCAAAGCTCTGGTCAAAAGATACAAATCTCAAGTTAATCAGGTTTTTGACCAAAGTCAACCTTGTTGACTTTTTGGTCAAAATTTAATCAGGAGGTGCTTTTGAATGTGAAATGTGGTTGTCCTGAAGAAATGTTCATTGAAGCTTCTTTGGTTGAAAGTTGATTGAGAATCGGGTCGAAAATAGATTAATCGAGAAATTTATCTAGAATCGGAAAAATCAGGAAACGTTGACTTTTTGGTCAAGGTCAAAGTCAACTATTAAATATGGACTTTTGATGGAAAATCGGTCAAATAAAATCAAAGAAATAAGTAAAATCGAGAGTTTGACAAAATTTCCAAAAAAATAAGAAAGTCTTCACACTTAGAAAATATTTGGGCTTTTTAAAGCATGATGAGAAGTCCACTTCTGCATCAATTGACACGTGGCATATGGAAGAATTTCAAGACAAGCTTCACATAAAAGATGTTCATCTCATGGCATACTACAAGTTTGTAGTTGGAATTATTTTCAAAATATTCTTGGATCAAAAGTTATTGAGGTTTGAAGTCTAACATTTTCATTGGAACACAAGTCAAGTTGCAAGGCAAACTTCTGGGCAGCGTGACACGTTTCATCAAACACGTGGCATGCTGAATTCAAATCTAGTTTTAGAGGGCTACAAATGTCCATTGGGATCAATATTGGTGTTTAATTGTTCCTTGCCATGTCCTCTACCCAAAGAGATTAAGATCAAGAATTTTGGTTATGTGATTGCCAAGATATATGTTCTCAAAGTCATGCCCCAGGTAATTGTGCTTTGGCAAGAGTACCGGGCCAGAATTTGGCCATGTGAGCGCGCGTGATGCAACTCAACACCAAGCAAATTTGAGATCATTTTTCTCTTACACTCAGCCACTATCTCAAACACCTTTCAACATCAGTTTTAATCACCCCCGTCTCCTCTTCACGTTGGTGCCAAAACCATGACAAATAATGACTTGTGGCGAGAGGTACGTGAGTACAAAGTAGACGCCTCGAAAACGATAGCTTGGCATAGCATCAGCTGGAAATCAGTAGCAAGTCACGCACGGCAGAGATCATTCACACCAATTTGCCATAATAAGCCATGCATGTTAGCTACACATGAAAGTGAATGGAGAAGCTTGCCATAAATACATCAACTTGTTTTTTAAGTTGGAGGAAGCAAAGATTCACTACACTCATCCTCACTATATAAACAAATCTCTCACCATTTCTCAGGCGGGGGCTCCATAATTTTATTTTCTCAGTTTCAAACAACACAACTCTCTCTCTCTCTCTCTCTCTCTCTCACCATGAAAACTTCACAAAGCTTGAACAAGCTTCATCATTTTCCTCTCCACGCTCTCTTCATTCTTTCTTTTCTCATCTTCTTCTCACTCTCTCTTTGAAAGAAAAAGAGTTTGTTACAACACTGTAACAAACTTCTAACCACCTTCATCACCTTCAACCACCACCAAACAACCTTCATCACCTTCAACCACCACCAAACAACCTTCATCACCTTCAACCACCACCATAAACATCCATCTCCATTCACTACCATCGCGCATCATCACCGCAATCGTGACCGCATCATCCTTCACCATCTTTACATGAGCATGGTTATACCTTTGGTTTCGAGGATCAAGAAGAAGATTCTCTGAGTTTATTTCTCAGAGAATCATGGTTGCTCCAATATTATTCGTTATCATCAGCAAGAGGAGAGGATTGGATTGCATTAGTGAACGAATACTGGTGTCGCCCTGGGAAAGCTCTGACAAGTAGGTTCCTGAACCTCCATAGCATTTCAGTGTCATGCTGCAAGATCATGTGCATCTATGTTTTGTGTTGCTTACTATATCTTGATGCAAAATTGGTGATCTCTGAAAATGGCTCGGTTTGTATGTAATAGTACTCTTTTGCGTGTCTAAACCATACATTGAAGCTCTGTGATTGTTTGCGAATGGATTCTTGCACTCAGGTTTAAGTTAATAGGTTCTTGAAATTTAGGGTTTGACAAATTGACTCGGTTAGGGCTTTAGAGTTGTTGTATGCAAAAAAATAATGAGAGATTCGTGATCTATGCAAAATTTCGAGTGGAAAGGTGTGGACTTTTTGAATTTCTGGGAAAAAATGTGTGGCTCCGCCGTATGCCTCGCCGGAGAAGAAGACCGGAATAGTGATTCCGGCAACTGTTTGTTTTTTCCTTTCTTTTCCGCTCAGCTGACGTGGCAACACTCTATTAGCCCATGCATTATGTTCTTTCCACTTTTGTCCTTTTTCATATGATTAATTGGTGACGTGTTGAGTCGCGATTGGCTCGGGATTTGTTTTGTTTGTTAGTCACTTAAATGAAATATGACCAATTGATAAATATCACGTTGCTATTGTGTCACATTACCATTAAATAATTCACATGATAAATAAAGCAATAAATGAAATAAAAAGAGTGTTGGATTAAAAGTGGACTGGGCCTAGCTGTTTTCGTTTTTGCACCACCTAGTTTTTGGGCCCAGCGCGCCAATAGTAGTTTTCAGTTCATGTTCTTTTTGCTAATGCACCCCCAGTTAGGCGGATTTAGATTTTATTTTCAACTTTGTTTCTCTCACAATTTTGGCTTGATAAATCATTGTCTATTGCAATAAAAATGTGAAAAAATATGTTTTAGATATTATTTTGTGTGTAGATAATTGTAATATTTTTCTAAGAATTTTAGGACTTATCTTGGTATTTGTAATGGACTATTTTCTAAAGTGTAGTCGATTTTGTTTCGGTTTAGGTACCTTGTGCGTTTAGGCTTGATTGAATAACTTGCAAACTGATTTTTTCCACCTCTTTTTGTGTACATTCAGTAGAGATATTTATAATGCCATGCATCAAAGAGGAAGTCTTGGTTCTAAATTTTGACATGATTTTTGGGCTAGTTCCTTTAGCGTTCGATTATTGTGCGTTTATGTACGTTTGTTGTTTGTTTTTGCCCGTAGATGATGACGCAATTGTACAATGCTTTTAACACTTTTTGAGGACATCCCTAGGATTGTTTAAGAGGTTTTAGGACCTGAGTTGTGAATTTAAAGTCATACTTTCATGCTTTGCTCAAATTTCCTTTCTTACATGTAAATAATTTGCTTTTGGCTAACGATTGTATCAAAACTTGTCCGAATGACCTATAATTTTGTATGAAAATTCTTGACTTGTTTTGTGATTGCTTAGACACCTTTTAGAGGTCATTAGCTACTTACTTCTACCATGTAAATACATCTTTCTAACTTCACTCCTAATTTGAATTCTATTAACTAGTTTTGACTTAGTTTTGTCTAGTCTTTGTTAGAACTTTGTATTGCTTCAAGCTAGTTGACTAACATAGATTGGTGTGAGGTATTAGACCTATAAAAGAATTAATATGCTACTGACCTCAAATTTAGTTCATGTTTTCATTCGCTTTTTGTTTTGATTAATCGATGTTTGTGCACTAATTGTTAAGTAACGATTCATGCGATACTTTGGTAATTTCTTGTGAATATTTTCGTGAGATGTAATGATGCTTTTGTGTTTGATTTAGGACACTAATTTCATTGGTTTGCTACTGCCCTAGGGCTTTCTTCCCTCTTTCTCATGCTTTGCCTCTTCTTGTACACTTTGATTGTTGTTAAGTTTAAGAGGCGACGATTGTTTGTTCTTCCTCCACCTTTTGTGGATTGTTTTCTCTTGGGATTCATTGTGTGTAGTCTCTCTTAGGAGTAGACTTGGTTAGGGACTTCATTAAGTCACCTACCTTGCTTGTTGCTTTTTCTTATCTCTTGCTATATGCTTACCATGTTCCCTTAGGGTGGTGACTTCAATCTTCATTAAGATTAGTCACATAGAACAACTTAGGTTGTAGTCTATGCATGATAACATAGGTAGGGATCCCTTATCCTTGACCTTAGGGCCATTAGACTTAGATTAGAACAACTTAGATTAGAGAATAGGTTAGTTCCCTTTTGTTCATTCTTTTTCTTTTTCAACTTTAAAACACTAACAAATAAAGATGCGAATCACATTAAGAAAGTGATAGAGAAATGAGTGGGATTCATTCCCTAATCTGTTTCTCAATCACTTAGTGGCATAGAAATGAGTGGGATTCATTCCCTAATCTGTTTCTCGGTCACTACTTAATGGGAGAGAAATGAGTGGGATTCATTCCCTAATCTGTTTCTCAAACATTAATTAATGGGATAGAAATGAGTGGGATTCATTCCCTAATCTGTTTCTTGAACATTATATAATGGGATAGAAGTGAGTGGGATTCATTCCCTAATCTGCTTCTCGATCATTATACATTTCATGTGATTCTAATCGCAAAGTAAATTCCCTTAAAAAATACCCAACCAAAAACATTCAAAACGCTTAATAAAGGCTCGAATTAAAACAAAGTGACGAAGTGGTGCGAAACCTTGTATTGGGTTTTGTTCATCATGTAGTTACATAAAAAACACAAACCCAAGTTCATTTTCTTTTGCCTTGTTAGGCGCTTAAGAACATGTTAAGTCCTTTCCAAACTAGGCGTATAAGTCTCCAAAGGTCGAGCATCGTGGATTGTGACCTTAACCGCTGTTCAACTAAAAAACACAAAACAAATGGAAACTATGGAGCCGAACTACGGTCGTTCTGATTCCTGAAAAGGATACGTAGGCATTGGGTCGCGGGGCCTAAGCGAACACACTTGTAAATAATTCCTTCTTTTCCCCGTATTTCTTTTGCATTCATTCGCATTTGGTTTTAGACATAGAGACACCCTTTAGATAGAAACAAACATAGGTGGATACCATCGAGTACGATGGGCGTGAGGGGTGCTAACACCTTCCCCTTGCGTAACCGACTCCCGTACCCCGTTCTCTGGTCGAAAGACCTTTGTCCTTGTTTTGAGTTAGGTTTTCTGATATTCCTTTCCCGCGATGGGATGAATATATTAGTGGCGACTCTGATCCATTTTTCGCGGTAGCGACAACACCAAATGTCAATTTTAAACCCCCTGTGTCACTTCAATTTTGTATTAGAATTTAGATTTCCCTTCTAGTTTCTTTTCCTACTTTTGCATGATAAAAGAATATAAAAACAATTACGTTTGTTAGACTTTTACTTGATAAAAGGAGATAATAAAAAAACATGTAATATGTTCTCTTGTTAGAATTTAAATATTTTGCTATATTGCTTAGTTTTAATTCTTTGATAAAATGCTATAAAAAATATGACGTTTGATTAGATTTCTCGCATTGATAAAAGGAAATAATAAAAAATGTAATGTTTTGCTTGTTAGACTTTAATTGTTTTGTACATAGTTTTGTTCGTTTATTTTTAGATAAAAATGTCATAAAAACAATTTAATCTTGTTAGATTTTGTTTTAGAATTTACTTAGAATTTAACTTCTATTATTTTTTGTGGCGGGTGCGTGTCTCCTTGTTATTACTGATTTGTTTGCTGAGATGTGCGAGGTACTTTGAGAGGGTTCGATTGTGATTTGATTGCTTCGTGTTCCACTTTATTTGTGAGACACGAATTCCCTTCCGATGCAACTTGATTTGCACCGTGTTCCACTTTATTTGTGGGACACGAACGTATTTCCGATCGATTCATTTGATCTCTCATTCATTGAGATGTATATTCCTGTATTGTCTGGCTTGTGTTTCTCTTGCAGGTTGCTTGCGTGGTTATGTTCGACGCGTACCACATGTCGCTCGTGATTGCTTTTCACGACGATGCTTTCCGACTTTGCTTGATGTTGGCTTACACGAAGTATTCCGGACTTCTCTGCTTACGCTTGCTAGCTCATTGCGGATTTGCTATCCGTTCGGTATCGTCTCCTTGTCCCTTTTATCGCTTTCTCGCATCATCCTTTAACATGAGAAGTAGGACCTAGACATGCATCTGGCCAAGCCCTCGAAAGAGGCTCTGTTTTTGTTGGTGTGTTTATATTTGTGCTTTGCGGCAGGGAGTCACGGTGTAATAAGTCCTATATGGCACTCCGTTAAGTCCTCATGGAAGGCATGCGGAAAGGGTTAGCAATCAACCCCCGCCTAGTCTCATCGAGTCTGTTCAGTATGCGCACGCTACGCGTTGCTCGCTTCTGAACCTGCACAAGATCTTGTTATCGAGTATGTCAGGAAAAGGGTTCATGCAGCCGGACCCCCGCCTTTCCTATAGCTCGCGTCGCTCGACATTGATGCTCGGTGTACGCACGCACCGTTTTCCTTTACGATCCGTGACGGCTTGGTTGCTGAGAGGGGACCGCCCTCTTGTCTATGGCCCGATCATTTTCGCGAGGTCTAATGCTTGGTTGACTTGGGTTGAGCTGCTCCCCTTGGCTATGGCGGGACCGCTTTTCTACCATTCGGTCAGTACCGTTAGTTTGTTTGCTTTACGAGCGGATGCTCGTTTGTGTGATATTATTGTATGCTTCCCCTTTTTCTCGTAGGTTGTTAGCTTAGCTTAGACTTGTACCCTTTGTATGATAACATTAGGTAGCAAGCTTTCCCCCTTAGCTTAGGTTTTCCTCATGCATTCTTTAAAACACAAACCACACTCTTTGATTTTCTTTTCTTAAGAGCTTGTTATTTCCGCTCCATTCCCAAGCGTAAGCCTCCAAAGGTCGAGCAGCGGAGTGTGAATGTAACTTGTTCACCTAAAAAACACAAAACAAACAGAAACTAGTTAGCCGAGCTACGGTAGCTCTGATTCTGCAAAACAGATACGTAGGCAGCGGGGTAGGGCCCGTGCGAGCACAATTATTTCTTTTCCCTACATTCTGCATTCATCTTAGTCCAGATTAGCGTAGATTTGTTACACACCCATAGATCTAGACGCAGGCGTGGATACCATCGAGTACGATGGGCGCGTGGGGTGCTAACACCTTCCCCTCGCGTAACCGACTCCCTTACCCTTTTTCTCTGGTCGTGAGACCGTCGTTTTGTTTTGTGGTTTGCTGGCATTCCCTTCCTTTTCAGGATAAATATGTTAGTGGCGACTCTGTTAATTTTCGCGGTAGCGACAGCTGGCAACTCTGCTGGGGACGTCTCGACCTGTTGCTGGTCCGGACTCAGCGAGTCGATCCTAGCGCTTGTGTGTTTATCTTTGGGTGTTTTATTGCTTTGCATATTTACCTATTTGCATTGCATTCTATGTGCGCTTTTACTTTTCTGCATCATATTCTGGACTGTCTGGATTTCTATCTGTGGGTGGGTGTTTCAAGAGGTAAGAGGCTCAATACCCAGGCTATGAGTGATACCACAGGAACTAGGACTAGAGTGGCCGTGATGGACAGAAGGCGTATGCCTGATTGATCTGATCACGTATCCACGGGCAGAGCTTGGTGGAATGAGGCAATATCGTATGATAGCGCCTACATTCGATCTTCTGTTGGCTTTTTGACCTACCTTGGCCTAGATTTACCCGTGAGTGGGGCGGGAATCAATCATTGCTTAACAGGTACATTGATGGTGACTTTGGTTCTTGGTCGAGAGTTACCGTTGTTCTTGTTCGAGGGTTACTGTTGTTCGTGTTCGAGGGTTACTTTGGTTCTTGTTCGAGTGGTTTTGTTCATGTGATGGTGACCATGGTTCTGTTTCTATTGATTGTGTCCCGTGATCTACGGGGAGTTCCGAATTGGTGTCGAACCTTTGAACCTGGGTCGTGTAACTTTGAGGAAATCTAGACATGTTCGATGGGAGACATCCAAAGTCCCACCACCTTGCATCATTGCATATTTACTTTCCAAAAAATGATGTACAAAAAATAAGTAGCATACATGTTCCTTTCATTTCCAAGGAATCATAACTTTAAGCCTCGTGCCGAGCTTTTCCACCTCTTGTTTGCTAAAAATCAAAACACGAGGATTCCTTGGAAATTGAATGAACATGGCATTGCACGCATATCATGCATCTCATACATCTCATGCATAACAGGTGTTCAGAGTCGAGGATCTCTTATTCAGACTTGGTATTCTCTCACCAGACTCAGAGACTTGACTTGTTCTTATTGTATGTTCAAAGATTAGTCATGGAACAACTTTATGGGGAGTTTGCCAAGGTGAAAGCTCAGTTGGGGTTGTTTATGAAGACATGCAAGTTATGACCCATGCTCAAGGACTCTTAGTAAGAAAAACTCGAGGAGAACTTTGTAGATCTCTTCCACAACCTTGCGGTATCAGAAGCTCCTCGTTAGCAGCTAATCTCCTTTCTCTCAGGAATTCAAGGGGTATGTTCTTGACAAAAGAGGACCGAAAGACAAGTCTATATGATTTTCATGTCTTATGCTCATTTGCTTCCATGCTTGCTTTATTTGCAACTGGTTAAGCTCCGTACTATGGGGATGTCTACATATTCTTTGCTTAATGACGATGACACTAGGTGTGAGTTCCATTCTGGGGCACCTGGTCGTGATGTTAATATTTGCAAGTCTTTGAAGTTGCTTGGGGCTCCCGAACGAGGGATAAGCAAGACATTGTCTATCTTGAGCATTGCACCATTCGCATTGCTCGAATCCCTAAAGCATTACAAATTCCGTGTGACTTCGCTAGAATTTTCTGCCAGACTATAATCAGAAGTGTTCTACAGAGACGCCTCTCATTCTCAAGGTTCTGCTTCACATCCTGAGTTACCTCCTCCTCTTGGAGTGTCCTTTTCAGTAACCTTTGCTTGTTAACAGAGACGGAAAGAGTAAGAAGCAAGTTGATGTAATCTCCATGCCTGGTGTTCAGTTGCTTTCCTGTTTGATGGAATTTCAATCGGTTAAGATTCGTTGCTTTAGGTGTTTCTCACCACAGATAGCTCTCCTGATTTCGATGACGATACTCGGTGTTTTCCATTCTGGGGCACCTGATCATAATGTCAAGCCTTACAAGGTGTTGTAGTACAAAGAGTTCAGAACTTGCTCGATGCTGAGAGGTTTGAGTTCATTCATAATGGTTTCTACTGGTCAATCTCATTTCATCTACTGCAAGTAGAATGTTGGTCTTCCTTGAGGAGGTAACTCATGAGAATCACTTGCAACTTGTACTGCTAGAGGCTTCCTTCCCAACAACTGTTGTGTGTTCCAAGTAATGACTTTGGTGGCCAAGCGCAGAGGTTATTGTTGTTTGCTGATAGTAATACAAGTTTCCTCCATTCATGATGGTGTTTTCTATTTCAGCAGCTATATTTAGGGCTCCCGACCGAGGGATAAGCAAGACTCCGTGTTCTTGAGTTCGCATCATTGGCAGCTCAAATCCCTAAAGCATTCACAAACTCTAGTCGCTATTTTGGGGCTCCCGCACGAGGGATAAGCAAGACACTGTCTATCTTGAGCATTGCACCATTTGCATTGCTCGAATCCCTAAAAGCTAGACACTTGCAACTTCTGTATGAATTTGCCGAAATCTTCTTCCAGGAAGTGATCTAAAGTGTTCTACCTGAACATATGCAACACTTGGTGTGTTTTTCACTATGCCGCACTTGGTTATCTGAGTGAAGGTTGTCACACATTCAAAAACAAGATTCAAGACCTGATTGATTCAAAGGCTATCATATTCGCACTTGAAGGCCAGAATTGAAGTTCTTCTTTGACTTAGCGGATCTTTTGAAGCAATAAGGCAATACGGAGAAGATCTCCTCAACATTGGCAATTCTTAAATCATCATGCATGTTCATGTTTAAGCTTTCTTGCTTTGTTCAATACGGTTGCATGCAAAACTTGTTTGTTTTGAACTATATCATAATGCATTGGATATGTTTGTCTTGAAAAAATCCATTCGCTTTTGCTCATATATGTTTTTATATGGTTTTTTGTGATACGTAACTCTTGTTAACAAAGCATGATAACTCCAAAGGGAGAATGATGAACATGATACCAAGAACCTCAAATGGTATGCTTTTGAGTAGAACCCTGTTGATGATGTACAGGCATTGTTTCAAATTCCCAAACACTGGAGATATAAGGGAGTGAAACCCTCGTTAACCCCTTTGAGCCTTCGAAGTAGGAGTTTCTTTTCTCTATAAAAACCCTTATTTTTAACCCCAGGGGCGGGTAGTATTCAGTTAACCTGATTGAGCATTCAAAATTCATCAGGAGCACACATCTAAAGATACAATAATGGTTATCTTTCAAAAGATTGAGGAAAATTAAATCTACAACGGTTATCTCTCACTTCAAGAGGTTGAGACATCATGATTATCCCTCACATCAGGAGGTCGAGACATCAATACCAAAATGGTAATTTCTCATCAATCAAAGACTTAGGCAGTCACTATGAACTTCCAACAAGTCAGATATTCATGATCATACGACTTGTTCAAAAAAAGAATGAATCAAAAAGAAAAGAAAAAAGAAAGAAGTAAAGCCTGCTAAGTCGACAACTTGAAAGCATGTGACTTAGGCAAAAGTTAGGGCATCCCGCTGGACATCCAAATCAAAATTCAAAAGAATTTGTCCAGGCAAAAGTTAGGGAAACGAAAAAAAGAAAAGCAAAGCAAACAAGGATTACAAAATAAGAATCCTCATCAAAAGAACAAAGTCGTGTGATCAGACACCAAAAACGAAAGGTAAAGTGACTGCCATATCCAGAAGACCTCATTGACTCCTCAATCATCTCAAATTCCTCTTGAAAGATGAATGCTCACATCGAGTTAACTGAACTTAGGACTGGAGAACATCACGAAGGGGGTGGGAACCAAATAATTTGAGCCTAAAAATCCTTTTTTCTAAAACCGTGAACCTGACCACGTTACAACCCTGAAAAGTCCTAACTGAAGCATGGGTTAATTCGAAAGCAGACTATACACGAGAATACGGTAAGCTGACTCCTAGGAGATCCGCTAAACGCTTGGGTTGGTATCACACCATCTTTTCTTTCTTTCACAAAAAAACTCGATGTTACGACATCCTTTCAAAAAGTTTCTTTAAACTTCAAGACAAACATACTCTTTGCATTAGAATTATATTTCTCATAATAAACATTCTTTGCATATGAACAAGTGCTTAACATCAAGAAAGTTTCCATCATGAACTTCTGATGAAAAGTTGTATCCTCCCGAAGGACAAGTTGTCTTCCGAACTCCGTTGAGCAGAGGCAGCAATATCTCAAAGTTCGATCACCCTCAGGGGCGCAAAAGCATTTGAATACTCTGCGAAGCAGGTTTTCAGTCAATCTGAAGCAATTAGGTCAAGATTCAAAGAATCTCTCAAAGTGTTGAGTAATCAGGGGCATTCCCCCAAGCGTAGCTGAAGCTACCTACAACGCTAGTCAAGCAGGGGCATGGTTCCAAAATTCATGATACTAAGGCAAATTTGGCTATGATAGCACAAATCTCAAAAGGTCCTTACGAGACGAATCTCTTCAATGTCCTTACAGGCTGGGGCAAGACACTATGCATTGGCATTCTCTCCTCATCAGGAGGTGTTCAGTTTTAAGTTCAAGTGTGAGCTAAACAACTTATGAACTTGAGAACCGTCAGGGTCGTCATCCTCAGCAGTGAGAAGCTGAAAGTCCAATACTTGTTGGCATTTTTACAATCAATACGAACATGCAAACACTATGAAAGCCAATGCCTATTTGGTCCTTTTGAAGTCAACACTTGCTTGACTCCTTAAGCCCACTTCCCAGTGGCATTCTCTTGGAGAACCAATGCTTGTTTGATACTCCGCCCGATACTTGTTTGGTGTTCTAATCACTGCTTGCTTCTCAATTCATGAATCCGTTGCTTGTTTGGAAAATTTCAAGCTCAGATGTCTGATAATCTGTTTGCTCTTGCATTTGCCCATTGTGGGTACATCCTTTTGAGTGCATCATGTCAGCGCGTTGGCAGATCTAGCCAAGTGAGAGATTCTCATTCCCCAGCTGAGTGCATCCAATCGAGGTTTTCTTTGTTCCAAGATTCTCATCTCCTCAGCAAAGCACATCTCAATGAAATTTTCGTGCTTCAGAAGTCTTATTCCCCGGTAGAATGTCTTCTCCCCAGTTGAATCATGATTGAATGGTATCTGATTCCCCAACAAGCTCTTAATGAGGTTCCTTGTCCGAGTTCCTCGTTCTCCCCAGTAGAGCGTTTCTCTCCCCAACATATTGACCTGTTCTCCCCAAGAGAGTCATCTTATTCCCCAGTGGAGTTGTCTTAACGAGAGGTTCTTATGCCAAGTTCCTTATCCCCAGCGGATTTCTTATCTTTTCAGTGGACCATTATGGAGAAGTATTCATCTTCTCCACTGAGTCTTTCCTCACCAGAGGTTCACTTGCATCCTCAGCAGAATCTGTTTCCTTCAAGGGTTTCCCCAGTGGAATGCGTTATACACAAGCAACTTGGTAACTCCCCATCAGAGTTGTTTCTATTACTTGCCGTTATCTTCACATCCCCAGGGTGTCGAGATTTTGCTTCTCCAATGAAGTTGCCCGGGTATCCCCAAGCAGGATTTATTCCCCAAACAGAGCTCGCGTCCAGATTTGATCATCTCCAGCAGATATCTGATCCATCTTTGCCAGCTCGTAGTTTGTGACCCATAGTCACTCGCCTTGTCCTCCCCGCAGAGTTCTATACTCTCTCAAGGACTTCTTCAGCAATTCTGTGCTCCTCCGTTGTTCTCCTAAGCAGCGTCCGAATCATGCATCATTTGCATAGCATTCTCAAAAGCGTGTAGCGTCTTCCTTCTTGGGAACACTATTCCGTATACATTCATACATGCATCATGCATAAATCATATCATATCTGTTTCTTTCTGCAGGAAAGTTATCTAGATTCAAATGCTCCCTAGAGAGCAATGTTCGCCTAATCATTACAGGCGTTATCCTGATATTGAGATCAGAAGAGGATTGTCAATTTATCCGTTGAAGACATTCCGTTCCCGGCGCACACAGTTCGGATGAGATATTTGTCCTTATTCTTGATATTCAGATCGGTTGAAGGGACCGCCTCCGGATCTCCCAAGATCTTACGAAGGAGCAAGCCACTGATATCATTAGATCAGATGGAGATGTCTGCCTGATCGACTTTGTCTTTCAGATGAAGATTGTCCTACTTATTTTCTGGCATCATGTCCAGATCAGTTTAAAGGCATTCTTTCCCCGGCGTACACAGTTCGGAAGAGATATTGTTCCTATCCTGATTTCTAGTTCAGTTGAAGGAACCGCCTCCGGATCCCCGTGATCTTACGAAGGAGCTAGCCGCTAATTCCCAGATTAGTAGGAATATCTACCTGATGATTTAATTGCATCAGAAGAGATGTCTGCCCAGATTCCCAGATCATGATTCCCAGATCAGAGATACCTATTACCCGTTGATGTCCGATTCAACCGATGTATCTCCTTCGATTCCCAGATCGACTTAAGACATCTATCCCGATGCAAGTTCGGAGACATCTGCTACGCCTGATGCCCAGATCAGTCGAGATGTTCCTTCTCTTGATAACCAGATCATTTGAAGTGTTTCCCCTGCCTGTGGGTGCCCGTTCCTTCTTATCACAAGTTGGAGCATATTTATTATCTAGATCAATTGAAGTTTTTTCTCCCTGCTTGCGGGATGGTACATTCCTTCTTGTTACAAGACGGAATCTTCTATTGATCAAGAGCGCAAATTTTCGAGTTCATTCTGGTATTCAATCTCCTTCCACCTCAACGGTTCGAAACTTTCGTTTCTCACTCGTCAGGTTCAAGAAGTTTGAATAGGGGCAGCTGTTGCACCCCAAAATTTGCCCTCTTTCTCGATGCTATAAGTTATGAAAGACGTTTATTTCGTCTCTCAAAAATTAAGAAAAAATTAAAGAGTTTCTATTGTCGTGAGACTGTTAAGTCAAGAGGGATGTGAGGCGGATTGTAAAAGAAAAAGTCATTGCAAGATTATGAGCTTGAGGAGGACATTTTGTTCAAGGCGCCTTTATACTTTCATTTTATTAGAGGCTTATCGTCCAAGGTTGAGTTAGATTGATGAATTGAATCGAATTAGAGCTCCATTGAAGTTTGCAAACAGATTGAAGTTTATTCACTAAAAGAGTATCCATGCAAGTGTTGATTCGAATATCATTCATTTAAAGTCGAGGTGTAAAACCATTTGGCTCAGGTTCAAGATTATGGTTCAAGAACTTTAATGTCCATTTAAAGATACAAAAAGCCAATTTCTACATGTCCAAGTTCATCATTTAAATTCATCCAAATATCCATATTTCATTCAAAACAACCATATCAATTACAAAAGTCCAAGTACACAAAGTCCATATATTCAAACAATCCATACATTCCAACAAGTCCTCCAAAAAGCCCAAATTATAGTTTCATTCTGATGAAAAAAGATTACAAAAATTAAAGTTACACAAAAGGATTCTAACACCAAGGTGACTCTATCCTAATTTCATCAGCTGTGAATTCAAAACTGCAGCCACCCAAAACCGCCCCTGCATCCAAAAAGAACCGAACTTGCGCATCAAGTTTAAAAACCTTGCTGCACTTCAAATTAAACCGACCCAAAGAACAAATCCTTCAATAAAGTTCCCTGCGACTTCGAATCAAGAAAACGGCATCGGTTCAATTCTGCGCTTTCAACACAGAACCAAAAGAAAAAACCCGGTTCAGATTGAGAATTAACAACAAAAATCAGCCAAAGAATCGAAAGAAGATACATAACAGAATCAGAGCATAACAGAAGGAGGAAGGAGGAGAAATCGTGAACAGAAAAAAGAGAACCGTAACAAACCTTTTTCTCAGAACCAACTCTCCCTCCATTGACGCTTCTTCATCTTCTCTAAACTCTCTCCAATCATCTTCATCATTCACTAATGACTCCATCGGTTCTTCACCTCAGAATCTCCATGGACTCACCATCGCTTCAATCTTCATCATCGATCGTAACAAACTTTCAACAGAAAAATCTCTATCTTCTTCAATCTTCAACCGCTCTTCTCCATAAACAAAACCTGTAACAGAAAAAAAGAAAATCGTGACAGAAGAAAAAAAACGAAATCGCAGTGTAACAAACTTCTCTCCATCAATAAACCTTCATCGATTCTCAAACCTTCATCTTCATCTCATATCATCACCGAATCACCAGGACATGGCAACCTTCAATCTTCACTGATCTTCATCGATTCATCTTCACTCTTTAATCTGAAAATTCAATACTCTTCTTCATTTATGTGGAACCGAGTCTCAACCTTCATCAATCATCGTCTTCAACAAACTTCATCGCTTCTCTTCAATCTCCTCTGCATCGCAAAAACAACAACCGCGTCGTAACGTGTTCGAAATTGCAAATCAAAAGAATAGGAGAAGGAGATTCAGAGATGTGAAGAGGACTATGATTGAATCCATTACAATTAGTAGAGGAAGCATGTATATTTGAGAAATTTGGTGAAGGTTCTTTGGTACAATTTCTCCGTCGTCGTCCGATAGAGATATCGAGAGAGAAATATGCTGAGACCGTGAGAGAGATGAGATATGAGAGGTGAGAACGAATGAGAGGACGATGAGATGATGTGATTGGTTGCTAAGGGCGGCGAACGGAAGCTCTGATCGGAGAAGAGAGATGCGTCGCGCCGCCGCGGCCGTAAGGGAGAGGAAATTGAGTTTCAGAAGGCTAATAGCCACTCTTCATGTAACCCTAATCTCTTCCCATTTTAATTTGGTTTAACTCTCTTGATTACTGTATTAAGTAGAATTAAATTGTCATTAGGGGAGATTAATTGGACTTAATTGTGATTAATTGAATTAATAATAATCTGAATTTGGATCAAACTTGGACTTAGAAAATCTAGAAAATAACTTTGGGCCTGTACCGAAATTGATTGCTGCACCCCCCATGTAGCCCAACTCTGCTTTCACTTGTGCCAAAAAAACTGTGACAACAAAAACATATCCTTGGGCCATTGATTGGGGCCCTGCGCCCAGAACTGCTATGCACACCAAATGTCAATTTTAAACCCCCTGTGTCACTTCAATTTTGTATTAGAATTTAGATTTCCCTTCTAGTTTCTTTTCCTACTTTTGCATGATAAAAGAATATAAAAACAATTACGTTTGTTAGACTTTTACTTGATAAAAGGAGATAATAAAAAAACATGTAATATGTTCTCTTGTTAGAATTTAAATGTTTTGCTATATTGCTTAGTTTTAATTCTTTGATAAAATGCTATAAAAAATATGACGTTTGATTAGATTTCTCACATTGATAAAAGGAAATAATAAAAACATGTAATGTTTTGCTTGTTAGACTTTAATTGTTTTGTACATAGTTTTGTTCGTTTATTTTTAGATAAAAATGTCATAAAAACAATTTAATCTTGTTAGATTTTGTTTTAGAATTTACTTAGAATTTAACTTCTATTATTTTTTGTGGCGGGTGCGTGTCTCCTTGTTATTACTGATTTGTTTGCTGAGATGTGCGAGGTACTTTGAGAGGGTTCGATTGTGATTTGATTGCTTCGTGTTCCACTTTATTTGTGAGACACGAATTCGCTTCCGATGCGACTTGATTTGCACCGTGTTCCACTTTATTTGTGGGACACGAACGTATTTCCGATCGATTCATTTGATCTCTCATTCATTGAGATGTATATTCCTGTATTGTCTGGCTTGTGTTTCTCTTGCAGGTTGCTTGCGTGGTTATGTTCGACGCGTACCACATGTCGCTCGTGATTGCTTTTCACGACGATGCTTTCCGACTTTGCTTGATGTTGGCTTACACGAAGTATTCCGGACTTCTCTGCTTACGCTTGCTAGCTCATTGCGGATTTGCTATCCGTTCGGTATCGTCTCCTTGTCCCTTTTATCGCTTTCTCGCATCATCCTTTAACATGAGAAGTAGGACCTAGACATGCATCTGGCCAAGCCCTCGAAAGAGGCTCTGTTTTTGTTGGTGTGTTTATATTTGTGCTTTGCGGCAGGGAGTCACGGTGTAATAAGTCCTATATGGCACAACGTTAAGTCCTCATGGAAGGCATGCGGAAAGGGTTAGCAATCAACCCCCGCCTAGTCTCATCGAGTCTGTTCAGTATGCGCACGCTACGCGTTGCTCGCTTCTGAACCTGCACAAGATCTTGTTATCGAGTATGTCAGGAAAAGGGTTCATGCAGCCGGACCCCCGCCTTTCCTATAGCTCGCGTCGCTCGACGTTGATGCTCGGTGTACGCACGCACCGTTTTCCTTTACGATCCGTGACGGCTTGGTTGCTGAGAGGGGACCGCCCTCTTGTCTATGGCCCGATCATTTTCGCGAGGTCTAATGCTTGGTTGACTTGGGTTGAGCTGCTCCCCTTGGCTATGGCGGGACCGCTTTTCTACCATTCGGTCAGTACCGTTGGTTTGTTTGCTTTACGAGCGGATGCTCGTTTGTGTGATATTATTGTATGCTTCCCCTTTTTCTCGTAGGTTGTTAGCTTAGCTTAGACTTGTACCCTTTGTATGATAACATTAGGTAGAAAGCTTTCCCCCTTAGCTTAGGTTTTCCTCATGCATTCTTTAAAACACAAACCACACTCTTTGATTTTCTTTTCTTAAGAGCTTGTTATTTCCGCTCCATTCCCAAGCGTAAGCCTCCAAAGGTCGAGCAGCGGAGTGTGAATGTAACTTGTTCACCTAAAAAACACAAAACAAACAGAAACTAGTTAGCCGAGCTACAGTAGCTCTGATTCTGCAAAACAGATACGTAGGCAGCGGGGTAGGGCCCGTGCGAGCACAATTATTTCTTTTCCCTACATTCTGCATTCATCTTAGTCCAGATTAGCGTAGATTTGTTACACACCCATAGATCTAGACGCAGGCGTGGATACCATCGAGTACGATGGGCGCGTGGGGTGCTAACACCTTCCCCTCGCGTAACCGACTCCCTTACCCTTTTTCTCTGGTCGTGAGACCGTCGTTTTGTTTTGTGGTTTGCTGGCATTCCCTTCCTTTTCAGGATAAATATGTTAGTGGCGACTCTATTAATTTTCGCGGTAGCGACAGTTAGCACCCCTCGCGCCCATCGTACTCGATGGTATCCACGCTTATGTCTAAACCTATGGGTGTGTAAGCAAGATGCGCTAATCTGAACTAAAATGAATGCAGAATGTAGGGAAAAGAAAGGATTGTGCTCGCACGGGCCCTACCCCGCTGCCTACGTATCTGTTTTGCAGAATCAGAGGTACCGTAGCTCGGCTAACTAATTTCTGTTTGTTTTGTATTTTTTAGGTGAACGAGTTACATTCACACTCCGCTGCTCGACCTTTGGAGACTTATGCTGGGAATGGAGCGGAAATAACAAGCTCTTAAGAAAAGAAAATCAAAGAGTGTGGTTTGTGTTTTAAAGAATGCATGAGAAAAGCCTAAGCTAAGGGGGAAAGCTTGCTACCTAATGTTATCATACAAAGGGTACAAGTCTAACTAAACTAGCAACCTACGAAGGAGAGGGAAGCACACAAACGAACATCCACTCGTAAAGCAAACAAAACCAACGGTACTGACCGAATGGTAGAAAAGCGGTCCCGCCATAGCCAAGGGGAGCAGCTCAACCCAATTCAACCAAGCATTAGACCTCGCGAAAATGATCGGGCCATAGACAAGAGGGCGGACCCCTCTCAGCAACCAAGCCGTCACAGATCATAAAGGAAAACGGTGCGTGCGTACACCGAGCATCAACGTCGAGCGACGCGAGCTATAGGAAAGGCGGGGGTCCGGCTACATGAACCCTTTTCCTGACACACTCGATAACAAGATCTTGTGCAGGTTCAGAAGCGAGCAACGCTTAGCGTGTGCATACTGAACGGACTCGATGAGACTAGGCGGGGATTAATTGCTAACCCTTTCCGCATGCCTTCCATGAGGACTTAACGGAGTGCCATATAGGACTTATTACACCGTGACTCCCTGCCGCAAAGCACAAATGTAAACACACCAACAAAAACGGAGCCTCTTTTGAGGGCTTGGCCAGATGAATGTCTAGGTCCTACTTCTCATGTTAAAGGATGATGCGAGAAAGCGATAATGTGCAAGAAGAATAAAATGAAACGGGATCAATACCAAACGGATGATGATCCGTAAACTAAAGTGAAGCAAAGCGAAGAAACTAGGATCCCGCGGGCGAGCTAGCCAAGCAAAAGCAAATAGTCAGCACACCGATTAGCCATGAAAGCAAACAAAGGTCGACATGCACGTCGAGCATAATCACAATACACCTGCAATAGGAACAAGCAAACCAAACAAGCAGATATAAAGTAATAGAGACGTGTTCTCCAAGATGAGAACACGATGCGAGTGAATGAGACCGTGTCCCGCGAATAGAGCGGAACACTCACGTAACAAGCGTCGACCGGTGACTATCCAAAAGCCTTGCACACTAGCACACAAGTTAGAGATAACAAAACATCGCAATCGGAATTGCGTTACTACAGTCTAATCTAAGAGAAAATGAATAACTAATGCAAGCATGAAATGAACAACAAAATGTCAAGGGGAAAACAAAGATGAATAAACCCTAATCAATCAATGCCAATCATCTCACAAGATAGCACGTTTCACAAGCTTTCCAACGATATAAAGAACGCGCAAATCGGAGTTACGAGTCAAAAGATATGAAAGATTGAAGTTAGGAAGCAAAGGAAGCAAAAGTAGGTCGACCTACCTTCGACCTAGGTCGACCTAACAGGTCCAGAAACGAATGAAACAGCTCCAAGTCGACCTAAACTCACCCTAGGTCGACCTAACAGTGCCAGAATCGAAAATGAAGGTTTTAGGTCAACCTAAACTCATCCTGGGTCGACCTAACAGCGCCAGGATCAAAAATGAAGGTTTTAGGTCGACCTAAACTCATCCTGGGTCGACCTAACAATGCCGAATGCCAACAATTGAATTTTCTCGCAAGGAAACATGATGCCATCCTTCATGAATGTTCAGCATACAAGCAAATATCAAACATGCAATGCTATGAGTCAAGAGCAAACACATTATTCAGCAAATTGATTGGTCTTTAAGAGCAAAATTAAACATTCCATCGAACAATTAGCATGCAAGCATTGAATCGTAAGCATTGTGATTATATCATCAAGAGTAATCGTTATCAAACCTCAAATGGCATCAATTTAGCGTAGGCATCATGAATTATCATTCCACAATCAATTATCACATGCTAGAACTCAAAATTAAGCACAAATGCTTCACACATTCAAATCATCGAACACTTAGCATGCAATTTCTTGGATCATAAGCAACATGCATGTGGCATCATCAACAATTCAACGATAGATTTCAAATTCAATCAAATAATCAAGATCAACACAAATCAATCAATCAACAAGCAAATATCATCATCAATTATCATAGATCCATCATCCACAATAAAAAATCATCATGATCAATGTCGAATTAAGCAACAAAATCAATGATCTAGCAAGGTTTGTAGTGAATTTACCGGATCGAATGAAGAGAATGAGATCGGATGAACACGAACGCGAACACGACGTGAACACGAACGAGATCCAAGAGATGTGAGGGAGAGAGTGGCGCGTGAGATCCTTTGATAGGGAGAGAGACGCGCGACACTTCAATCGGAGGAGAAGATCTTGATTTATGCTTTGATCTTCATTTGCTCTTGAGATTTGATCTTGAATTGATGAAGTTTTTGTGAGTTTTTGTGGTTTTGATCCAAGAAAATTGAGAGAGAATTGAGAGAAAGTGTTTTTGATCTTTTTGGTGAGATTGAAGTTATGAGAGTTCTCCCTTGATTTGTGAAGAGCAAAATGTTTATATATTGTCAACGCGAAATGTCCAAATTGCCCTCGGTGCGTCTTATTTTGGCTCGTTGTTAAGGAAACTCTGTTCGGCTCTGAATTCCGGAATGAAACCAATACCATTGTGAAGATGACCAAATTTGTGACTCATCGCCGCAAGAATCACCTCAATCCGATATGCGATGAAGAAAATACGCTCATTTGAATGACGAGAAACGTCGATTCATCTGGTGCGACTGTGCAGAATCTTGTGAGTACCGCTCAAAGAACCCGATAAAACCCCATCTTCGACTCAAAATCTGACTTGGCACGTGTGACGAAGAATCGAAGCTAACAAAATTTCTGAGAAAATGCCGCCGGAATGGACTTCATACGATAAAAATAGAAGAAGTTATGAATTTTCGAACCTGGCGCGACATACTCGGAAACACACTTTTTTACCGAAACAACGCGATGATCCTTAAAATGCTTGGAGTTTTCAGCGCATAATTGGCCTTTGGTCCAAACATATGAAATCTTGGTAATAATGGCACGGAGCCCCAGTTAAATTTCCAAGCAAATCCGACGAGCGGATTAGGAGATATGAATTTTCCGAGGTCCGAAACCCTACATTCAGCACTATTTTTCACTGTGAAATCTCAAATAATTTGCAAATTTGACGACCTTCCTCAAAGAATTGGCTTCCGAGCCGAACACGAAAGTTGTAGATATCGTCGAAACAGTCAGGGCTACGCGAGAACTTAGCTCATATCACCTTCCAAATATGACTTGCGAATTTTCTCGTATTTCCACCGTTTAAACCATTTTTCACGCCTTTCTTCTTAAACCCATGAAAACTCTTTATTATTTTTCTTCAATTTTGGAATGATGAAATAAACGTCATTAATAACTTATAGCTCAAATAAAGAGGGCAAATTTTGGGGTGCAACAGGTACCACATGCATAGTGTCAGTTGTGTCATATGCATTCTGTCATAATATGATTGTATGGATTTCTGTAGTGTGTGTTGTAATCTATTATTGTGTGAATTAATAATGGATGTGAATCTGAATATGTATAATTGGGTGAACGGTATATTATGATGCTTGTTGCTTATGGATTGCATAATATTTACTAATTGAGAATGAGACTCACCCTTACATGTTGTCATTTTTAGATTGAGGAGTAGCGGCATTAGTGCTTGGTGAGGATGACTCATAGAGTTTATCCGTTTATGTTGGGTCGTGTCGGTCATGCTCTGATTTGTAACACTGGGGGACGATAGTTATAGAGTTTTTATGAAATTAATCTACTTTATTGGTGTTGGATTATGATTCCATTGGATGTATTTGATAATGTTTCTTATTCCACTGTGATAAACATAATTACGATTTGGTGAACCGTTTCCTGATGAAGCATGACTTGACCATGATTGGTTTATTTATTTTATATAATTGTGGCACCCTTGTGTTTATGTTTTACTCTGATATAATTGTTTAAAATTTGCCGCGGGGTTTAGAAGGGTGTTACAATAGTGGTATCAGAGCATAGTCGGTCGTTTGAGTCAGAGTCTTAGTGTCAGTTAATCCCTCGTATGCGAATAGTGTAAGGTTGACACTATCGATACATCTTGTTCTAATGAATATTGTTTTATATTTAGCAGAACAATGGCTGGAAGAGGAGGAAGAAACGACGATGCAATTGCTGAGGCTCTGGGCATGATTGCTGGTGTACTGGGAGGGAATGTCAATGGGGCTGGTATTGGTGCTGATAGGCAGCTGAACAGTTTCCAGCGGAACAATCCTCCGTTGTTCAAGGGCACACATGATCCTGAAGGTGCTCAGAAATGGCTTAAGGAGATCGAGAGGATTTTCAGAGTCATCGATTGTGCTGAGAACCTGAAAGTGAGGTATGGTACTCATATGTTGTCCGAAGAAGCTGATGACTGGTGGATGGCTACCAGGGCTGAATTGGATGCTGATGGTGTAGCTGTTTCCTGGGCTGTGTTCAAGAGAGAGTTTCTGAGGAGGTATTTTCTGAGGCAGGAAAGAGATTGAATTTTTGGAGCTGACTCAGGGTAATATGACGGTACCAGAGTATGCTTCGAAATTTGTCGAGTTGGCGAAGTACTACGTTCACTACAACAATGACGAGGCTAGTGAATTCTCAAAGTGCATCAAGTTTGAGAATGGTCTTCGTGATGAGATCAAGCAGGGGATCAGGTACCAGAGAATTCGGCGATTTGTCGATTTGGTGGACTGTAGTAGGATCTTTGAAGAGGATAACCTTAAGCTGAAGTCATCTCACTCTCGCGAGTTGGTTGACAAGAAAGGTAAGAAGCCTATGGATAGAGGTAAGCCATATGGTAGAGGAAATCCTAGAGCTGGGGATCGGAAGAGGCCTAGTGGGGGAGATTCTGGTGCTCCCGTTAGGTGCTACAACTGTGGTGAGACCGGGTATAGAAGGAATGAGTGCAAGAGTGGAGAGAAGAAATGCTTCAAGTGTGGTAAGGCGGGTCATATTACTTCAGATTGTAGGATGATGATTGTGACTTGCTACAATTGCGGCGAAGAGGGTCACATCAGTCCGCACTGCACTAAACCGAAGAAAGATCAGGTTGGTGGAAAAGTCTTTGCCTTGTATGGGTCAGAGACTGCTCCAGAAGATCGTCTAATTAAAGGTACGTGTTTTATCCATGACACACCTTTAGTTGCTATTATAGATATTGGAGCGACTCATTCGTTCATTTCATTGGATTGTGCTAAACGATTGGGATTAGAAATATCTGTTATTCATGGAAGTATGGTTATTGACACTCCTGCGTCGGGTTCAGTAACTACTTCTTGTGCTTGTTTGAACTGTCCTGTTGACATATTTGGTAGGAAGTTTGGAATGGATTTAGTATGCCTTCCTCTTGAAGGACTTGACGTCATTTTAGGGATGAACTGGTTGCAATTTAACCGAGTTCATATCAATTGTTTTACGAAGACGGTTATCTTTCCTGAAGAGGTTAGTGTTGAGGATTTGACTATGTCAGTCAAACAGATGAATTTGGCTATCAATGATGGAGCGGTGGTGTTTATGTTGTGCTCCTCGATGGAAGTGAAAGGGGGTGATAGCACTGGTGAGCTACGGGTAGTGAATGAGTATCCGGAAGTGTTTCCAGAAGATGTTAGTGAGTTGCCACCTGAAAGAGAAGTGGAGTTCGCTATAGAATTGATTCCTGGAACTAGTCCTGTGTCGATGGCACCGTATCGCATGCCGGCATCAGAATTGGCTGAACTGAAGAAACAGTTAGAAGAATTGTTGGAGAAGAAGTTTATTCGTCCTAGTGTGTCACCGTGGGGTGCGCCGGTACTGTTGGTTAAGAAGAAAGAAGGTTCAATGAGGCTATGTGTTGATTATAGACAACTGAACGAAGTGACAATCAAGAATCGATACCCTTTGCCGAGGATTGACGACTTGATGGACCAGTTGGTTGGAGCTTGTGTGTTTAGCAAGATTGATCTGAGGTCTGGATATCACCAAATTCGTGTGAAGGCGGAAGATATTCAGAAGACGGCATTCCGAACGAGGTATGGACACTATGAATATTCTGTTATGCCATTTGGTGTTACTAATGCACCTGATGTTTTCATGGAGTATATGAACAAGATATTTCACCCGTATCTTGACAAGTTCGTGGTAGTGTTCATTGACGACATTCTGATTTACTCGAAGAGTGATGAAGAACATGCAGATCATTTGAGAGTGGTGTTGGAGTTATTGAAGGAAAAGAAATTGTATGCGAAATTGTCTAAATGTGAATTCTGGTTGGAGGAAGTAAGTTTTCTTGGCCATGTAATTACGAAGGACGGTATCGCAGTGGATCCTATGAAGGTAGAAGCAGTATCTCAGTGGGAGACGCCGAAGAATGCTTCAGAGATTCGTAGTTTTCTTGGTCTGGCAGGTTACTATAGAAAGTTCATTGAGGGATTTTCGAAGTTGGCATTACCAATGACTAAGTTAACAAGAAAAGGACAAGTATTTGTATGGGATTCAGAATGTGAAAAAGGTTTTCAAGAGTTGAGGAAGAGGTTGACGAGTGCTCCGATCTTAATTTTGCCTAATCCAGCGAAGTCTTTTAATGTGTACTGTGATGCTTCACTGATGGGTTTAGGTGGTGTTTTGATGCAAGATAAGCAGGTAGTGGCCTATGCTTCAAGACAGTTGAAAATCCATGAAAGGAATTATCCAACTCATGATTTGGAATTGGCGGCCGTGGTGTTTGTGTTGAAGTTGTGGAGACATTATCTCTATGGTTCTCGATTTGAGGTATTCAGCGATCATAAGAGTCTGAAGTATCTCTTCGATCAGAAAGAGCTCAATATGAGACAGAGAAGATGGTTAGAATTTTTGAAGGACTATGATTTCGGTTTGAATTACCATCCTGGTAAAGCAAATGTTGTTGCTGATGCATTGAGCAGGAAGTCATTGCATATGTCTATGCTAATGGTGCGAGAATTGGATTTAATTGAACAATTTCGAGATTTGAGTTTAGTATGCGAAAGTACTTCTAATAGCGTTAAGTTGGGAATGTTAAAGTTAACTAATAGTATCCTTGAAGAAATTAGAAACGGACAGAAATATGACGTTGGATTGGTAGATAAGTTGACATTGATTAACCAAGGTCGAGGAGGTGAATTCCGAATTGACGAGAATGGTGTTATAAGGTTTGGAGACCGAGTGTGTGTACCTGATGTTGCTGAGATCAGAAAGAGTATTCTGGAAGAAGGACACCGAAGTGGATTGAGTATTCATCCTGGTGCTACCAAGATGTATCATGATTTGAAGAAATTATTTTGGTGGCCTGGAATGAAGAAGGAAATTGCTGAGTTTGTTCATGCTTGCCTAATTTGTCAGAAGTCGAAAATTGAGCATCAGAAACCGTCTGGATTGATGGAACCGTTGTTTGTTCCGGACTGGAAGTGGGATGGAATTTCTATGTACTTTGTATCTGGTTTACCTAGAACGAGCAGGAATTGTGATTCTATCTGGGTTATTGTAGACCGGTTGACGAAATCTGCTCACTTTATTCCAATAAGAATGGATTATCCGATGGAGAAGTTGGCTCAGTTGTATGTTGAGAAGATAGTGAGTTTGCATGGTGTTCCAGCTAGTATTGTGTCGGATAGAGATCCAAGATGTCATACCCCAATTTTTGACCTAAGATACCACCTCATACCATTGCATATGCATCATCTGCATCTCTAACAAATTGCATAGCTTGTGTTTGTTATTTGTGACTCAGCAGGATTTAATCAAGAAATCACTCATCAGTACAAGTACAAATCAATTAGGGTTTTGTTCTCCCTTCATTTCAAATGAATCATCTTCATCAACAATCAACATTTGGTCCTCAGAGATTCATTTCAACAAGCTCAAAGGCTCTGAATCAACCAAATTAGGGTTTTGACTGAAGATAGCATACTCCTGACTTTTGCTCAGGATTTGATCTAAAGACTTGGGACATGACCTCAAGACCCCAAGTGCATCATTTTGACCTAATCCATTGGCTCATAACATCTCCTACACAAGGATTGATCAACAGAGAAATTTCAAATCATCAGATTAGGGTTTTGAACTATCAGGGACTGAAATCAGGGATCACATTTGGGAAACCCTAAAAACCCCCCAGGAAGCCAATCAAAGATTTCAATCATCCTCAAATAATCCCTATGACAATATACAATGGAAATTACATCTCAATTCAAGATCCACAGTCATCAATTTCATCTGTTCGACAATTAGGGTTTTTGACCTAATTCACTGAATAGCTGACTTTTTAATCAGGACATGGTGTCACAACTCAAACCATGGCTCAATATCCTCTAATGCTTCAATATGATCCATTCATACCATTCATATGGTGAGGATAGCCTGTTTCATTTGAAATCTCCAGAAACGCGATTCGTCTGAAAAAGTCAACTGTACAAGATTACCATTGACTTTTGGGGAATTTTGGTCAACCATGACTTTTGAAGTTTTGAATCATCAATATATGATATATGAAGTCATTTGATCAAGAAAAATCAAGAAAATCAATCAAGAATCAAAAAGTCAAAAGTTTGACTTTCCATACTTAGAAAAATTCTAAGTGTTTTTCAATGGTTTTTCCCAAACTTTGGAAGGGAATTTCTCAAAATTTCACCTACAAACTGAAAAAAACTTCCAACATGAAAGTTGTAGATTTTGATCCAATAAACAACTTTGACACATATAATTTTTTTTCATAAGATCAACCATTTAAGAGATATGGAGCTTCAAAGTTGGCATCTTTTGAAAAATGCACTTAAAATCTCACTTTCTTCAAAGTTCATGGATCTTTTTCACCCACTTCCTTAAGGATCTTGAAGAAACTTTCAACTAGGGTTTTGAAGTGTGTAATATGAGCTTTCCAAAATGTCCAAGAGCATGAAAAAATTTGAAGTGTAGCTATGGTTTTGAATTTTGACATTAGTGAACTTTTCACTTGAAATTTCATGCCATTTTCACTAAATTATGAGCCAATTTGCCAAATGATCCAAATAATGATGCATAGAGGCAATAATTGGAGATATTTTTCTGATTTGAGATCAGAATGGAAGAGGATAAGAAGCTAGAGTTTTAACCATGGTTTGGTCACTTTAACCATTTTGCATTAAATGTAAAAGATTCCTTTTTATCTCTTAAGCCAAATCACCAATTCTTGATCAACTTGCAAAGGTCTGAGTTCAGAACTCTTGGCCTATAAATAGAGATGCAAATCACTCTTCAAATCACACCAAAACCTCACAATTATAGGTTTTCTCTCTTCTTTCTTAGAATGCAAGTTTCTTAAGTTTCAAAGAGGTAGAAATGTCAACCTCCAAATCCTTGAAGCTATGGCCAAAGTGATGATTCTAGCAAACCATAAACACCATATGGGATGTGTTTGAATCACTCATACACCCAAAAACACCTCAAAACTCAAAATCACTACCTCACTTCCATATTTGCATATATTGAACCTTATCATGCCAAAATCCATACCAAGCTATATCTGTCCAAACTAACACTTCCAACACCTCATATATATCACATATGAACTATCCCAACACTCATCATCAATCAAAAACTTCAGAATCACCAAGCTCGATTCATACTTGAAGCAACTGCAGATCGGGTTCCACCAACTGATCCAGATGTTTTCAATCCACTCCAAGCATCCAGACACCTTCCATATGGTCCATTGAAGCTATCCAGATCATCAAACAACTTCTGTAACACCTCTATTGCAGAATTCGAATCCCAGCTTGGCCGTTTTTGAAGGTAAGTGCTATGAACTTCAAACTCATACATACATGCATCATAAATGAAAAATTGAGTTGCTATCTTGTTTCTGCACTATCACTGATCAATAGCCCTCAATCAATTGCACAATTCATCAATTATACACAATTTTAGATTGAAACATAAGATTAGGGTTCTCCGTGTTCATCAGAAAATTAATGATCTTAGAGTGAAAATAAATGCAATTAAGTGATACCATTGTGTTCCTCGTCCAAAACCGAGCAAGATAGACTATCTACTTGATCAAAACAATCCAGTTTTCAGAATTTTCAAATTCAATTTGGGGGTTGTGTTCTTGGCGCCAAATTTTGAAACTGAACTTAGGAACTTGATTCAAAATATATTCAATTCATTGCAAGAGATTAACAGACCACGCGCGTGGTCTGGTTGGTTAAGTTTTTGAGTTTTGAGAGAGAGGGCGCGAGTTCAACACTCATGGGGGCCAAAACATTTTTTTTATCACTATTTTCCTTCAATTTTTTTACACAACTTCATTTAATTATTTAACACATCAAATTAATTCATTTTTCATTCATTTTCTACACACTTCTTGTTTAACACATATATTTTAAGAATATCAAAAAAAATCATCAAAAAATATTTATTTGATACATTTTTAAATAGGTTTAAAATGACTTATTTTTAAGTATTTTTAATACTTTTAAATATTATTTTTCATTTGATTTTCAAACTTAATCACTTGTAAATAATTTTTTGAGCAAACCCTAATCATCTAAGTGTTAATTAAGTATAATCTTTTTTCTTATCATGATTAAACTAACTTCTTTCAAAATTCAAATCGTTTTGAGACGAGCGATCGCGATTCTTTTCAAAGACGATAAACCATTTCTTTTTGAAACTATTGATTAAATCTTTTTAATTGATCAATTGATTTTCAAAGCGAAGTGGGGCCTCTCGAATATTAGAGAGTATAAGTCCCTTTCCTTTTCTTTATACAGTTTTTCTTTGTACAGAAAATTTCTTTCAAAAAACAATAACTTCCAAACAGTTTTTAAAACAATAAATCTCACATCTTTTTTCAAAATCATCCACCCTGTTTTATGAAAATAAAACAGGGGCCTCTCGAATATTAGAGAGTATAAGTCCCTTTCCTTTTCTTTATACAGTTTTTCTTTGTACAGAAAATTTCTTTCAGAAAACAATAACTTCCAAACAGTTTTTAAAACAATAAATCTCACATCTTTTTTCAAAATCATCCACCCTGTTTTATGAAAATAAAACAGGGGCCTCTCGAATATTAGAGAGTATAAGACCTACTCTTTTTTTCTTTTATACAGTTTTTCTTTGTACAGAAAACTCAAACAAAAAAAACTTTCAAACGGTTTTTCAAACCTCGCGTCTGTAAATAAAACAATCAACCATGTTTTTTATAAAAATACCGGGGGCCTCCACGTAGGTATAAGTCCCAAGCCCCTTTTGTACATACCCGTTCCAGTACATGAAATTAGGTATTTCATTGTACGCCTTTTGTACATATCTCAATCAATCTGTTTTTTTCAACTTTGAATAACAATCAAAAAACGAAGGTTTCTTTAAATCTTCCCAAAAAATACCATGGGCCTCCATGTAGGTATAAGTCCCAAGCCCCTTTGTAAATACCTGTTTACATAACTTTGAATAAACTCAAGTGGGCCTCTCCCCGAGTATGAGTCCCGAGCCCCGTGTATACAAATGGAGCATGCTTACAGGTATATTTCCTTCATAAACTCCATTATACACGCACACTTTGTCATATATAACTGTTCATATAACTGTTCATATTTGTTCATGTACTTGTTCATATTTGTTCGTACTTGTTCATATGTGTGATTGTGTTATATATACTTATTCAACTTAGTACAACACTAGGTTCCCCATAGCCTCCTATTGGGCTTCGTGCAAAGAATCTCCCTAGTTTAGGTTAGGACATAGAGTATGGTTTCCCGGTGAAATCGCTCTAAGAGCTCAAACCAACTATACCATGCCTCCCCTTGGGCTTTGTACAAACGAGTGACTCTCCCATAGCCTCCTCTTGGGCTTACAATGCAAGGACCCTGGATTGTCCCTCCCATAGCCTCCTCTTGGGCTTACAATGCAAGGACCCTCGGATAGCCTCCTCTTGGGCTTCGTACAAGGACCCACGGGCTTCTTATAAGCATCCCCCAATATCCAAACAAATACCCTAGGAGATTAGACATTTTTCATCTCTATGCTAGGAGTATCTCTTATATATCATCACAAACAATCAATTAATCAAACTTTTTTGCCACAAGTCTGGCTAATCAATCAAACTTTTTGCCACAAGGCTGGCTAATCAATCAAACTGTTTTACCACCGTACTGGATGATTAATCAAAGTTTTTGTCACAAGGCTGACTTCATTGAAACTTTTGCCACAAGGCTGGCTGATTAATCAAAACTTTTTGTCACAAGGCTGACTTCATTGAAAGTTTTTGCCACAAGGCTGGTTAAACAAACAAAAATCAAACAGATGTATGTGATGATATAGATTAGATACATCTAGCATTTAGACGACATTTGTCTATTTTCCTTTGCTTCCACTAGCATAAGTGGGAACTACGATTGCTCTGACTTTCTCAACATCCCTTTGAGAATACGTAGGCACAAGGTCGATCCTTGGCGAGCAAAACAAAACAAAAAAACCATTCAAACCTTAGCACCCGTAGACCCCGAGCTACAGATGCTCTGATTCCCTCTAAGGGATATGTATGCAGAGGATCGCGATGATCTTTGCGAGCATAATCAAACAAACACCTTAGGTCCCACCTCTTTTTCACAAGAACCTCCACCACAACAAGAATGGAATAAACAAAAAAAAGAAACCTATAGAGTACTATAGATACGTTGGGTGCTAATACCTTCCCTTCGTATAACCAACCCTCTTACCCGGAATCTCTCCCCCACTTTTTAGGTTATTGCAGCTTTTTTCCTTTTCCTCTTTTGGAAACAATAAAAAGTTTGGTCGATACAAAAGAAAAATCATTTTTTATGAGCACTCGAGCCCAAAGAAGGCATCAGGTGTCTCATCCCACAAAAAAGAGGAACAAAACGATTTTTCGCCCGCGACAGAAAAATGGCGACTTCACTGGGGAACCATCTTTTTATTGTTTCCAAAGAAAGGGTTATTTCTATTTATTTTGTTTTTATTTTATTCTTGTTACATGTGTGATTCTTTGGTTCTGTTACTTGTGTGGTTCTGTTACAAGTGATACATTATGGACAAATCCTAACCCGGATTAAGTACACATAAGAATAAGGTGGAGGGTATAGTCATGTATGGCATACAAGGAGTTAGTCCTTAAAAAGTCAGCATGAGAATCCTTCCGCTCAGTGGAGGTTCCTTGTTTGTAGTATATGTTTAGCAAGTTCAGTTGCGAAGACATTATTGCTTTCATTGAACTGTAGAAGCTGAGTTGGCTGTAGAACCCCAACCCATCCTGGCCTTATTAGGACGTGGTGCAGAAACGATCCAGGTGAAGACTTGGATAGTTGTCATGCGGAGAACCACACTCAGACGAGTTTTTCTTGAGAATATTTCTAGCTCACAAGTTCAGTTGTGCAAGCCGGTAATATCCGAAAGAAAAATGTAGACTCTGACGTATCAGTAGAACATGTTTTGCAGGTGATAAACCCTAGTACTATCCCATGCTTGGTTCTCTGACCTCATGCTCGTGACGCTGGACCTTTGAACCTATGTGTACTATGTTTAAATTACCATGTTTGTAGTACCATGTTTGCGTTACCATGTTTGAACTACCCTGTTTGCTTTACCATGTTTGAATATGTGGCATCCACGCATCCATGCATTCATACATTCATTAAAAACCCATCTTTTCCCATAAAAACATGATTCTTCCAAAAAAATTTTAGAGAATTTCCTTTGCGAACATTATAGGATTAAGTTATGGAGTGGGTAAAAAGGCATACCAAAAAATATGATTTCAAAATACCTAATGTGGAAAGGCTGAAAGAGTTAGCATCTTCTGTACAAGATCCTTCTGATTTTAGGAAAAGCCATGGAAAGCTTTTGCCTATCTTGAACACTCATGTTGATGAAGGACTTCTCAAAACTCTGGTTCAGTTTTATGATCCCGTCTACCGGTGTTTTACCTTTCCAGACTATCAGTTGGTACCAACCTTGGAAGAATACGCCGATCTTTTGGGTATTCCTGTATCTGACAAAATACCTTTCAATGGTTTGGAAGCCATTCCTAAGTCACCAGTCATTGCAGCAAGTATCCACTTGAAGAAATCTGAAATAGAAAGTAATTGGACTACCAAAGGAAACTTTCCGGGTTTAACTTCGCAGTTTCTAATAAAGAAAGCCTTTGATTTCATTGACACTGGTAGTATGATAGCTTTTGAAGTTGTACTAGCCTTGCTCATCTATGGGTTGGTTCTGTTTCCCAACGTCAACGACTTTGTTGATATCAACGCCATAAAGATCTTTCTGATTGGAAATCTTGTTCCGACTTTGCTTGGTGACACGTATTTCTCTATCCATCATAGGAATCGCCAAGGCGGTGGAATCATTGTATGTTGTGCACCTCTTTTGTACAAATGGATTGTTTCACACTTACCTAAGTCCCCTATTTTCACGGAAAACCGAGAAGGCTTACGTTGGCCTCGAAGACTTATGTCTCTTGCTAATAATGATATTCATTGGTATACCTTGGCTCGCTGTGGTACAGAAACCATTGATAGTTGTGGAGAGTTCGCCAACGTACCTCTCATTGGTACACAAGGAGGAATTAACTACAATCCAGTCCTAGCCCGACGACAACTCGGGTATGCAAATTCAGTTAAACCTGTTGGTCTCGCAGTGGAAAGCTACTTTTACCGAGAAGGGGAAGATCCTCAAAGGTTGAAGACAAGAATGGTGAGAGCTTGGTATGACGTCCGAAGAAAAGAAAAAGGTGGGGAAAGGAACTGCATTGCTACAAACGCCTATACCTGCTGGGTAAAGAAAAGAGCAAGGGAATTTCAAATGCCTTATGATTATGAAAAACCCATGTTCCCTGTGGTGTCTCAACTACCCAATGTTCCCATTAATAATGTGGAAGAGTACCAGGAGATTTTGGCCAAGATGAGGTTAGAAAAGGACGCTTGGGAGGAAAAGTTTCGTAAAACTGATGAGGAAAATAGAAAGTTGAAGAAAAGAGTGAAAGATCACGAAGAAACTCTCTATTATCAAGATGGATGGCTCATGAGTAAAGATGAGAAGATTCGTCAGAAAGACGCCGCGATCAGGAGGTACATCAAAGAAAGCAAGAAAAATCTTGAAGCCTCGACAAGCAACGCTCCGATGCCTGGCAACTGGAAGAATGTTGTTGACAAACTGAGGGCTGAAAAGGCCGAGTTGAAAGCTTACTATGGGAAAGAAATCATGAAGCTCAAGCTGCACAATGCATTTGGTTCTTCGTCTGATGAAGATGTTTAGGATTTGTTTAGCTTTTTTATTTATCATTTACTTTTGTAAGGAGCTACGCTCCAATGTTGTAACATTTCCCATTATTGAATAAAAAAAAATGAATAAAAGAATAGTTTGTGTTCAAATGTTTGCAAGGAAATAATCTTTAAAATGTTTGGAAAAATCATAAACTTCTTTTTGCATACATCATTCTGCATATCGAGTCTGTTGTATAGAGTCTTATCTTTTGGATCTTTCTCCAATAGATCGTCAAGCTGTCGCGTCTCAAAGTTTCTCGACCGCGCTCGCAATCAGATCACAGATACAATACTCGTTCAAGCAGAAGAAGAGTAATGGAACACTCTGAACAAGAGAATATTGAGCTCCGTGGTACAGTGACCACCCTTCAGGAAAAGTTGGAAAGTCTCACTACTCTGGTTGACTCTTTAATGGCCGCACAGAATCAGCCGCCGCCACCCAACAGTCAAGCAACAGTAACATCTGAAGTCACTACTCCAGTTTCTACAGTTGCATTCAACATTCCATCTTTCTCCATGCCAGAAGGTTGGGGCCCGCCTTTCAGCTTTGGTACAGGTTTCCGTCATAATTTCTCTGGGGTTCAAACAGCTACAACTGAAGCGCCTACTGCACAAGGTTCGGCGTTTATTCCACATTCGGGGGTAACTTTTTCCCAGATTACTATGGCACTGTCTCAACCCACTATGACAGTTCCGACCCCTACGGTTCACACAGTTCCTTATGGTGGCAATGAGATTTATCATGATCAGGATGATAGCATAAATCAGCGTAATCTTGTGGAAGATCTCCAAGAACAGTTCAACAAGATTCAACTGGAAGTCAAAGCTATTCGTGGAAAAGATTTGTTTGGAAAGAATGCCCAGGAGCTATGTTTGGTTCCCAGTGTACAAATACCTGCTAAGTTCAAGGTCCCTGACTTTGAGAAGTACAAAGGAAGTTCTTGTCCACAAAGTCATCTCGTGATGTATGCCAGAAAGATGTCTACTTATGCAGATAATCATCAGTTGCTTATCCATTACTTTCAAGACAGTTTGACTGGTGCCGCAGTGAAGTGGTACACAGGCTTGGATAGCACTAATATTCGAACATTCAATGACCTAGGTGAGGCCTTTGTCCGACAATACAAATACAACTCGGATATGGCTCCAGACAGAGATCAGCTTCGATCCATGGCTCAGAAAGACCATGAAGCTTTCAAAGAGTATGCCCAACGTTGGAGAGAAACTGCTGCTCAGATTAATCCACCGTTAAAAGAGAAAGAGATGACAAAGATCTTTTTGAATACTCTCAGTCCGTTTTATTATGAACGCATGATTGCTAGTGCTCCAAGTGATTTCACCGAAATGGTAAACATGGGGATGCGTCTAGAAGAAGGAGTCCGAACCGGACGTCTAACTAAAGAAGGTGGAACTTCAAGCGGAACCAAAAAGTTCGGAAGTGGTTTCCCAAAGAAGAAAGAACAAAGTGTTGACATGGTATCCCAAGGGAGGCCAAGAGGAAATGTTAATCGTCAACGACAGGTAGCTGCTATTGCACCAGCCATTAATACAGCACCGAATCCGGGGTTTACTCCGCAGTTTCAACAACAACAGCCTCGACCACAGGCTCAGCAGTTTAACAATAATCAGAATTGTGTGCAAAGAGCTCCACAGTTTGATCCGATTCCAATGACCTATACAGAGTTGTACCCTGCTTTGATTGAAAGAGGTCTTGTTCAAACTAAAGCACCACCACCCGTACCTGAGAAACTCCCATGGTGGTACAAAGCTGAGGTCTCATGCCCTTATCATCAAGGAGCACCTGGCCATGACCTTGAGCATTGCATAGCTTTGAAATATGAAGTTCAGAGGTTGGTTAGATCTAATCTTCTCTCTTTCAGAAATTTGAATCCTAATGTGCAAGCAAATCCGCTGCCCAATCATGGAGGGCATGCTGTAAACATGGTGTATGGATGTCCTGGCCAATACCGAGTCTATAATATCAACTTCTCAAGAGCAGATTTGGTACAAATGCATGCCACTCTCTGTCGAGGGCCGAATTTTCGCCAGCATCAATACGGTTCCTGTAGAATATGTTGTGTGGATCCTCACGGGTGTTCAATTGTGAGAAGAGATCTCCAAGTTTTGCTAGATAATGGTACTATTGAGATCTACAGAAATAGGGATGAGAATGAAGTTAACATGATAGGATGTTATCCGCATGAGCTTTTAGTCTCAGATATCAACTCGGAAATGCCTACAGTTAACATCATCATTCCTCATTTCAACATGCCTGAGCGCATGGAAGTTACTTACAACAAGCCGAAGGTTCCATTTGCTCCTTTGATCATTTGTTTACTTGGACCTGTTCCCTATGACTCTGACAAGGCAGTTCCATATAACTACAATGCGACAATGATAAAGGACGGACAAGAAGTTCCTTTAACAACTCTTTCATCTGTCGTGAACATCGCTGATGTAAGTCGAGTAACAAGAAGTGGACGTGTGTATACTCCACTACCTCCAAAGCAGCCTGTTGCTCCTACAACCGGACAAAATTCTGTCAATACACCAATGGGGAATCCTGAGGAAACTCCTGTCAGTAATACAAACACTGATGTTGGTCAATCCAGTGGAACCAATGTCAATCCAGACTTTGACGAAATTTTGAAGCTTATCAAAAGAAGTGAATACAAGATTGTGGATCAGCTTATGCAGACTCCTTCAAAGATCTCAATACTTTCATTGCTTTTAAACTCAGAAGCCCACAGGGAAGCCCTGATGAAGGTCTTGGATCAAGCTTTTGTAGACCATGATGTGACTGTTGATCACTTTGATGGGATAATAGCCAACATAACAGCTTGCAACAATTTAAGCTTCTGTGATGAAGAACTCCCCGAGGAGGGTAAAAATCACAATCTTGCTTTGCACATTTCTATGAACTGTCAGTCAGACTCTTTGTCCAATGTGTTGGTAGACACCGGATCTTCCTTGAATGTGATGCCAAAAACGACTCTTGCTCGCTTGTCTTACCAAGGAATGCCTATGAAGTTCAGTGGTGTAATTGTCAAAGCATTTGATGGATCGCGAAAATCTGTTATCGGCGAAGTCAACCTTCCCATGACAATTGGTCCACATACATTTCAAATTACCTTCCAGGTCATGGACATTCAAGCTGCTTATAGCTGTCTGTTAGGACGACCATGGATCCACGAAGCAGGGGCAGTAACTTCTACACTCCATCAAAAGTTAAAATTTGTAACAAACGGAAAATTGGTAACAATAAATGGGGAACAAGCCTTGATGGTGAGTCATTTATCCAATTTCTCTTTCATAAGTGCTGATGATGTGGAAGGAACGCAGTTCCAAGGTCTCTCTTTAGAAGACGAATCTTCCAAAAGGAAAGCATCAATCTCTTCTTACAAAGAGGCAGTGAAAGTAGTGAAAGATGGAACTACCACTGGCTGGGGGCAAGTTGTGATCCCGACCAAGAATGAAACTAGAGCAGGTCTCGGATGTTCACTAACATTCTCAAACTGCACCAAGAAGGATGAAACCCTTCGTCCGATCAAAGAAACATTCATTAGTGGAGGATTCCTTAACCCGATTCCTCAAGAGGTTAATGTCCTTATCGAAGAATGTATCGAAGAAGGTCTACCTGATACTGAAGAAGAATGGAAATGTTATCTCAATGACTCGGGATACATATCTCAGGAAGAACCATATCCTCCTTCAGAGAAATCCAAAGGCAAAGAAATTGAGCCTGTTCCTGCAGAGATCTGGGACACCTTGGGACAACCAAGTGGAAAATTTGATTATATGGTGAAGTACACTGCACCTGAAAGTTACAAGATTGCGATTGAGGATATCCAACCAACTGGATGGGGAGATTCCTTTGAATATAATAGTCAACCAGAAGAGGCTTATCAGCCCTGTCAATTTTCTCAGCAGCCTAAAATTACTGAAGATTTCGGCTTCAACGCATCTGCCAAGGTTTATAATCCTGAAGATGGTTATTATCACATAAATGCCATTTTTGAAGATGAAGGGGAAGATGGCCCCGCAACTGACTCAGAAAGTGTCGCTGACAATGAGTCTCTTCATCCTGGAGACTGGGAAATACATCCTGAAAATTCTGAAGATTGTGACTCATCATATGCTCTTCAAGAAGTAGAAGAAGACCGTTTCAACTCTACAAAGAACAAGAGTGACAAACCAGGACCTTCAAATCCTGCTCGACCAGCGGTCAATGTCAATACTGAAGATCACTCTGGGGAGGATTTTCCTGAATACATAATACACAGAGGAGTTCGTTGCTACTGGAAGGCTGTCGACGTTCCGAATGTTGTTCGCCGCTCAAAGTAATCACCTCGCTGTTATTTTGACCTCCTGCCTTGCCCAAAGCAGAGAGATGTTTTATAGGGCTTTGCTTTTAAATGTTCCGCCCAAATAACTTTGTGTATAGGGCTTTGTTTTAAAAGTTTCCCTCTTTGTCCTGCCCAAGGCAAATGAGTTTGTGTTTAGGGCTTTATTTCAAAAATGAATCATAAATAAAGTGTCATTTTGAATTCCCTACATTATATGTTTTATTTTTGCTTTTTTCTGGAAATGGTAATCCTAAAAAACCAAAATAAAATAAAAAAAAAACTTTTTCAAAAAAAAAAAAGAGATCTGCATACACTCCTGCATTCATAAACTTTCTGAAATAAATATAAATCACATGTGCAGATTTATTATTGATAAACCCATTGAATGCAATAACCCTATGCCCTCTCCCAACTTTGAGTTTCCTGTGTTCGAAGCCGAAGAAGAGGAAGAAGAGGAGATCCCGGACGAGATCTCTCGATTACTTAAGCACGAGGAAAGAGCCATTCTGCCTCACAAAGAGCCTTTAGAAAAGATCAACTTGGGTTCTGAAGAAGACAAAAAAGAAGTGACCATTGGATCGCTACTTGATGCTGATATCAAGAGTAAGTTGACAGACCTTCTCAAAGAATATGTTGACGTGTTTGCCTGGTCCTACCAAGACATGCCTGGGTTGGATACCAATATTGTTCAGCATTACTTACCATTGAAGCCAGAATGTCCGCCAGTTAAGCAGAAATTGCGAAGGACTCACCCTGATATGGCTAACAAGATCAAAGTGGAAGTTCAAAAGCAACTCGACGCAGGTTTTCTTGTCACCTCTGAATATCCTCAATGGTTGGCCAACATAGTGCCAGTTCCGAAGAAAGATGGCAAAGTCAGAATGTGTGTTGACTACCGTGACTTGAACAAAGCCAGTCCAAAAGATGACTTTCCATTACCACATATCGACATGCTGGTTGATAACACCGCTAAGTTCAACGTCTTTTCCTTCATGGACGGGTTCTCCGGTTATAATCAGATCAAGATGGCTCCCGAAGACATGGAGAAGACATCTTTCATCACCCCATGGGGTACCTTTTGCTACAAAGTGATGCCGTTTGGATTAAAGAATGCAGGCGCAACTTACCAAAGGGCAATGACTACTCTCTTTCATGACATGATGCATAAAGAAATTGAAGTTTATGTGGACGACATGATAGCCAAGTCCAGCACAGAAGAAGAACATATTGAATACCTTTTGAAGTTGTTTCAACGACTAAGGAAATATCAGCTTCGTTTGAATCCTAACAAATGCACTTTTGGGGTTAGATCTGGAAAACTCTTGGGTTTCATTGTCAGCCAAAGAGGTATTGAAGTAGATCCCGACAAAGTCAGAGCTATTCAAGAGATGCCTGCACCAAAAACTGAAAAGCAAGTAAGAGGATTTCTTGGACGATTGAATTACATCTCCAGATTTATCTCTCAAATGACTGCTACTTGTGGGCCAATTTTCAAGCTGCTCCGCAAAGATCAAGGGGTTGTATGGACTGAAGATTGCCAGAAAGCGTTCGACAGCATCAAAGAATACCTGTTGGAACCACCAATACTAATTCCTCCAGTTGAAGGAAGACCATTAATCATGTACCTTACTGTGTTGGAAGAATCCATGGGTTGTATGCTTGGACAGCAAGATGAAACTGGTAAGAAGGAGCATGCCATTTATTACTTGAGTAAGAAATTCACAGACTGTGAGTCTCGTTACTCCATGCTCGAAAAAACATGTTGTGCTTTGGCTTGGGCTTCAAAACGTCTCCGCCAATACATGATCAACAATACTACTTGGTTAATCTCCAAAATGGATCCGATCAAGTACGTCTTTGAAAAGCCTGCCTTAACAGGAAGGATTGCCCGATGGCAAATGCTGTTATCCGAATATGACATTGAATACCGTGCTCAAAAAGCGGTCAAAGGAAGCATTCTCGCCGATCATTTGGCGCATCAACCAATCAATGAATATCAATCTCTCAAGTTTGACTTTCCTGATGAAGATGTCTTGTACTTGAAGATGAAAGATTGTGACGAACCGTTACCTGAAGAAGGTCCTGATCCTGGATCAAGATGGGGCCTAATTTTTGATGGAGCAGTAAACGCTTTTAGCAATGGAATTGGGGCAATCATCATCACTCCCAAGGGTACTCATATCCCGTTCTCCGCCAGATTGCTATTTGATTGCACCAACAACATCGCAGAATATGAAGCTTGTATCATGGGTCTCGAAGAAGCCATTGACTTAAGGATCAAAATCCTAGACATATATGGAGATTCAGCCCTTGTGATCAACCAAATCAAAGACAAATGGGAAACTTACCACCCTGGCTTGATTCCTTACAGAGATTATGCAAGACGTCTGTTGACTTTCTTCAACAAGGTTGAATTGCATCATATACCTCGAGATCAGAATCGAATGGCAGACGCCTTGGCTACTCTATCTTCCATGTTCAAAGTCAATCATTGGAATGATATGCCTACAGTCAGAATCACGCGCCTTGAAAGGCCCGCCTATGTATTTGCAACTGAAGCAGTCATCGATGATAAACCGTGGTTTCACGACATCAAACGCTTCCTTCAAACTCAAGAATACCCGCTTGGGGCATCAAACAAAGATAAGAAAACTCTAAGGAGGCTTTCTGGCAGTTTTTTCCTGAACGGAGATGTGCTATACAAAAGAAACTTCGACATGGTTTTGCTCAGATGTGTGGATAGGCACGAAGCAGACATGTTAATGCATGAAGTGCATGAAGGGTCCTTTGGAACTCATTCAAACGGGCATGCAATGTCCAAAAAGATCTTAAGAGCAGGATACTATTGGTTGACAATGGAATCTGATTGTTACAAACACGTGAAGAGATGTCACAAGTGCCAGATCTATGCAGATAAGATCCATGTGCCACCGACTCTACTCAACGTTCTCTCATCTCCATGGCCTTTCTCCATGTGGGGTATCGACATGATTGGAATGATCGAACCGAAAGCTTCAAACGGTCATCGTTTCATCCTGGTAGCCATTGATTACTTCACCAAATGGGTCGAAGCAGCATCTTACGCCAATGTTACAAGACAAGTGGTTGTGAGGTTTATCAAGAACAACATCATTTGTCGATATGGTATTCCCAGCAAGATCATTACCGATAATGGTTCAAACTTGAACAACAAAATGATGGAAGAATTGTGTGAGGAATTCAAGATTGAGCATCATAACTCTTCTCCTTACAGACCAAAAATGAACGGCGCCGTTGAAGCTGCCAACAAGAACATTAAGAAGATTGTCCAGAAAATGGTCGTCACTTACAAAGACTGGCATGAAATGCTACCATTTGCTTTACATGGGTACCGTACTTCAGTCCGTACTTCAACAGGGGCAACTCCCTTTTCTTTGGTATACGGCATGGAAGCTGTGCTCCCCGTAGAAGTTGAAATCCCATCAATAAGAGTCCTCATGGAAACTAAGTTATCAGAGGCTGAATGGTGTCAAAACAGATACGATCAGTTGAACTTAATCGAAGAGAAACGTATGACTGCTCTATGCCATGGACAGTTATACCAAGCAAGGATGAAACAAGCCATCAACAAAAAGGTTCGACCTCGTGAATTTCGAGAAGGCGACCTCGTGCTTAAAAAGATCTTGTCTTTTCAACCAGATTCTAGGGGCAAATGGTCTCCTAACTACGAAGGCCCGTATGTTGTCAAAAGAACATTTTCTGGCGGCGCCATGATTCTTACAACCATGGATGGTGATGAACTCCCACATCCTGTCAATGCTGATGCAGTCAAGAAATACTTTGTCTAAAAAGAACAAAAGAACAGCTCGGTAAGTTGAAAACCCGCAAAGGGCGACTTAGGCAAAAATGAGCGTCTCGGTGGACTGAAAACCCGAAAGGGCGGTCCAGGCAAAAGTTAGAGACAATAAACAGAAAAATTTATCCTGGTAGATTGAAAACCTGAAAGGGCAATCTAGGCAAAAATTAGGGATTTATGACAAAGTAACTGCATCAGTCCATACTTCGTCACCTGAAAAGTCTGTACGTCATCAAAGGATCTTCAATCAAATCATCGCCAATCTGAAGCAACAAGCACAGTTGGAACTCAAAGTTGTTAGGGGGAATAGTGGTTATTGCCTTCAATGTAGCCTTTTCCGCATAATTACCATTTCCAACTTTTGTAAATACTCCATGGAATCACGCCTTTAGCTGATTTCCATCCTATTAAATAAATTTGAGCCTTGTGCCCATTTGTTTGCAATCTCTAATTTCTTTTAGCCTGCAAAATGACGCTTTAATTGTGTTATTCACTTTTGAAAAAAAAAAGAAAAAAAGTTTTAAATGAATTTACTTCACTTTTTCAAAATAAAAGCGAAACTTTCCTTTGAGTTGTGAACAACAGAAGGAACATCAACAGCTATCTCCATAGGACGAAGCTCTTCTATCCCCAGTGAAAAGGCTCTTCTATTCCCAGTGAAGAAGGTCTTCTATCCCCATTGACGAAGATTTTCCATCTCCAGTGAAAAGATTCTTCCGTATCAATGAGAAGAGATGCTCATCTTCCCCAGAGAAGTTTAAAACATGCAGCACCATTCATCACCAGTGCTATCTACAACGTGTTGAAAAACATTTGCCAAGTATCTGGTTGTATTGCGACGTCGGTCCTTCTCCAGTATATACTCCTCTGTCTGTCAGTATTGTCAGTATGCATGCTACATTCATGACATTCATCATTCATACATATTTACATCATTTATGCATTCTTGCATTTTTCAATAATCGCTTGTTCAGGATATATCTATTCCCAAAAAAAAAAAAGAAGAAGAAGAGAAACAAGTATGGGCGTGTCATCTCTCCAGTAGATTGTCACCCATAAGCAGAAAGAACATCTTTCTTTCTCCAGTTCCCCACTGAGATCATTCTTCGTGGAAGAAGGTTGCTTTAGTTTTCTCCTCTCAAAACGAAGGAGAAAATCCCGTTGAGTTCATTCCTCATGGATACAAAGTCTTGTTTGACTGTCTCTTTCCAATTCATTCTTGGATAGAACCCTGTCTTTACCAAAGATTCAAATTCCGATTCCTCAAATAGGGTCGTGAAAAAAAAAAAAAAAAAAACAGACAATAAGCAATAGCCTCATCATCTGAGCAGCTTATGTCTCTTTCAAAAGATTTTTCCTCTCTAGGAAATCAATCATGAAGACCATTCGACAATCAGGGCCTTATTACTGTTCACAAGGCTGAATAACCAGTAATTTCCCTAGCAAAGTCTCCAGAATCATTTTATCACTTGGCTGATAATTGATCGTGTCTTCAAAACCACTATCACAAGGCTGGTAGTCGGTAACCTTTTGTTCTGGTTATATTATTAAACATGTCTATCCCAATGCTGATAGTCGATAATATTAACCGAACCTTTGAAACTTTTTTACCTTGTCAAGTCTATCACAATGCTGGTAGTCGGTAATACAGTTTCATACCTTTCACCTTCGCATTATTAAACAAGTCTATCCCCATGCTGATAGTCGATAATGTCGATAGGTAAGCTTTTCTTACAAAGCTATCATTCCCCTGTGAAACATACACTTGCTTTCCCAAAAAAAAAAAAAAAAAAAAAAAAAAAAAAAAAAAAAAAAAAACGGATTCTCTTCCTAAAGCGGATTGAGACATCCTTCCCGATCTCTTGTTCCCAGTGGAGTCAGTTCTTGATATCCCCTTGGTAAAGATATCCTTACATCATTCGCAATTTTGGTATCTTAGGTCCAAAATTCGCGTCTTCTGATATTTAAGTCTCTTCCACCCTATCAAAATGAAGATTTTCAATCTTCATGTCTCAGGTTGAAGAAACTTAAATAGGGGCATCTGTCATACCCCAATTTTTGACCTAAGATACCACCTCATACCATTGCATATGCATCATCTGCATCTCTAACAAATTGCATAGCTTGTGTTTGTTATTTGTGACTCAGCAGGATTTAATCAAGAAATCACTCATCAGTACAAGTACAAATCAATTAGGGTTTTGTTCTCCCTTCATTTCAAATGAATCATCTTCATCAACAATCAACATTTGGTCCTCAGAGATTCATTTCAACAAGCTCAAAGGCTCTGAATCAACCAAATTAGGGTTTTGACTGAAGATAGCATACTCCTGACTTTTGCTCAGGATTTGATCTTAAGACTTGGGACATGACCTCAAGACCCCAAGTGCATCATTTTGACCTAATCCATTGGCTCATAACATCTCCTACACAAGGATTGATCAACAGAGAAATTTCAAATCATCAGATTAGGGTTTTGAACTATCAGGGACTGAAATCAGGGATCACATTTGGGAAACCCTAAAAACCCCCCAGGAAGCCAATCAAAGATTTCAATCATCCTCAAATAATCCCTATGACAATATACAATGGAAATTACATCTCAATTCAAGATCCACAGTCATCAATTTCATATGTTCGACAATTAGGGTTTTTGACCTAATTCACTGAATAGCTGACTTTTTAATCAGGACATGGTGTCACAACTCAAACCATGGCTCAATATCCTCTAATGCTTCAATATGATCCATTCATACCATTCATATGGTGAGGATAGCCTGTTTCATTTGAAATCTCCAGAAACGCGATTCGTCTGAAAAAGTCAACTGTACAAGATTACCATTGACTTTTGGGGAATTTTGGTCAACCATGACTTTTGAAGTTTTGAATCATCAATATATGATATATGAAGTCATTTGATCAAGAAAAATCAAGAAAATCAATCAAGAATCAAAAAGTCAAAAGTTTGACTTTCCATACTTAGAAAAATTCTAAGTGTTTTTCAATGGTTTTTCCCAAACTTTGGAAGGGAATTTCTCAAAATTTCACCTACAAACTGAAAAAAACTTCCAACATGAAAGTTGTAGATTTTGATCCAATAAAAAACTTTGACACATATAATTGTTTTTCATAAGATCAACCATTTAAGAGATATGGAGCTTCAAAGTTGGCATCTTTTGAAAAATGCACTTAAAATCTCACTTTCTTCAAAGTTCATGGATCTTTTTCACCCACTTCCTTAAGGATCTTGAAGAAACTTTCAACTAGGGTTTTGAAGTGTGTAATATGAGCTTTCCAAAATGTCCAAGAGCATGAAAAAATTTGAAGTGTAGCTATGGTTTTGAATTTTGACATTGGTGAACTTTTCACTTGAAATTTCATGCCATTTTCACTAAATTATGAGCCAATTTGCCAAATGATCCAAATAATGATGCATAGAGGCAATAATTGGAGATATTTTTCTGATTTGAGATCAGAATGGAAGAGGATAAGAAGCTAGAGTTTTAACCATGGTTTGGTCACTTTAACCATTTTGCATTAAATGTAAAAGATTCTTTTTTATCTCTTAAGCCAAATCACCAATTCTTGATCAACTTGCAAAGGTCTGAGTTCAGAACTCTTGGCCTATAAATAGAGATGCAAATCACTCTTCAAATCACACCAAAACCTCACAATTATAGGTTTTCTCTCTTCTTTCTTAGAATGCAAGTTTCTTAAGTTTCAAAGAGGTAGAAATGTCAACCTCCAAATCCTTGAAGCTATGGCCAAAGTGATGATTCTAGCAAACCATAAACACCATATGGGATGTGTTTGAATCACTCATACACCCAAAAACACCTCAAAACTCAAAATCACTACCTCACTTCCATATTTGCATATATTGAACCTTATCATGCCAAAATCCATACCAAGCTATATCTGTCCAAACTAACACTTCCAACACCTCATATATATCACATATGAACTATCCCAACACTCATCATCAATCAAAAACTTCAGAATCACCAAGCTCGATTCATACTTGAAGCAACTGCAGATCGGGTTCCACCAACTGATCCAGATGTTTTCAATCCACTCCAAGCATCCAGACACCTTCCATATGGTCCATTGAAGCTATCCAGATCATCAAACAACTTCTGTAACACCTCTATTGCAGAATTCGAATCCCAGCTTGGCCGTTTTTGAAGGTAAGTGCTATGAACTTCAAACTCATACATACATGCATCATAAATGAAAAATTGAGTTGCTATCTTGTTTCTGCACTATCACTGATCAATAGCCCTCAATCAATTGCACAATTCATCAATTATACACAATTTTAGATTGAAACATAAGATTAGGGTTCTCCGTGTTCATCAGAAAATTAATGATCTTAGAGTGAAAATAAATGCAATTAAGTGATACCATTGTGTTCCTCGTCCAAAACCGAGCAAGATAGACTATCTACTTGATCAAAACAATCCAGTTTTCAGAATTTTCAAATTCAATTTGGGGGTTGTGTTCTTGGCGCCAAATTTTGAAACTGAACTTAGGAACTTGATTCAAAATATATTCAATTCATTGCAAGAGATTAACAGACCACGCGCGTGGTCTGGTTGGTTAAGTTTTTGAGTTTTGAGAGAGAGGGCGCGAGTTCAACACTCATGGGGGCCAAAACATTTTTTTTATCACTATTTTCCTTCAATTTTTTTACACAACTTCATTTAATTATTTAACACATCAAATTAATTCATTTTTCATTCATTTTCTACACACTTCTTGTTTAACACATATATTTTAAGAATATCAAAAAAAATCATCAAAAAATATTTATTTGATACATTTTTAAATAGGTTTAAAATGACTTATTTTTAAGTATTTTTAATACTTTTAAATATTATTTTTCATTTGATTTTCAAACTTAATCACTTGTAAATAATTTTTTGAGCAAACCCTAATCATCTAAGTGTTAATTAAGTATAATCTTTTTTCTTATCATGATTAAACTAACTTCTTTCAAAATTCAAATCGTTTTGAGACGAGCGATCGCGATTCTTTTCAAAGACGATAAACCATTTCTTTTTGAAACTATTGATTAAATCTTTTTAATTGATCAATTGATTTTCAAAGCGAAGTGGGGCCTCTCGAATATTAGAGAGTATAAGTCCCTTTCCTTTTCTTTATACAGTTTTTCTTTGTACAGAAAATTTCTTTCAAAAAACAATAACTTCCAAACAGTTTTTAAAACAATAAATCTCACATCTTTTTTCAAAATCATCCACCCTGTTTTATGAAAATAAAACAGGGGCCTCTCGAATATTAGAGAGTATAAGTCCCTTTCCTTTTCTTTATACAGTTTTTCTTTGTACAGAAAATTTCTTTCAGAAAACAATAACTTCCAAACAGTTTTTAAAACAATAAATCTCACATCTTTTTTCAAAATCATCCACCCTGTTTTATGAAAATAAAACAGGGGCCTCTCGAATATTAGAGAGTATAAGACCTACTCTTTTTTTCTTTTATACAGTTTTTCTTTGTACAGAAAACTCAAACAAAAAAAACTTTCAAACGGTTTTTCAAACCTCGCGTCTGTAAATAAAACAATCAACCATGTTTTTTATAAAAATACCGGGGGCCTCCACGTAGGTATAAGTCCCAAGCCCCTTTTGTACATACCCGTTCCAGTACATGAAATTAGGTATTTCATTGTACGCCTTTTGTACATATCTCAATCAATCTGTTTTTTTCAACTTTGAATAACAATCAAAAAACGAAGGTTTCTTTAAATCTTCCCAAAAAATACCATGGGCCTCCATGTAGGTATAAGTCCCAAGCCCCTTTGTAAATACCTGTTTACATAACTTTGAATAAACTCAAGTGGGCCTCTCCCCGAGTATGAGTCCCGAGCCCCGTGTATACAAATGGAGCATGCTTACAGGTATATTTCCTTCATAAACTCCATTATACACGCACACTTTGTCATATATAACTGTTCATATAACTGTTCATATTTGTTCATGTACTTGTTCATATTTGTTCGTACTTGTTCATATGTGTGATTGTGTTATATATACTTATTCAACTTAGTACAACACTAGGTTCCCCATAGCCTCCTATTGGGCTTCGTGCAAAGAATCTCCCTAGTTTAGGTTAGGACATAGAGTATGGTTTCCCGGTGAAATCGCTCTAAGAGCTCAAACCAACTATACCATGCCTCCCCTTGGGCTTTGTACAAACGAGTGACTCTCCCATAGCCTCCTCTTGGGCTTACAATGCAAGGACCCTGGATTGTCCCTCCCATAGCCTTCTCTTGGGCTTACAATGCAAGGACCCTCGGATAGCCTCCTCTTGGGCTTCGTACAAGGACCCACGGGCTTCTTATAAGCATCCCCCAATATCCAAACAAATACCCTAGGAGATTAGACATTTTTCATCTCTATGCTAGGAGTATCTCTTATATATCATCACAAACAATCAATCAATCAAACTTTTTTGCCACAAGTCTGGCTAATCAATCAAACTTTTTGCCACAAGGCTGGCTAATCAATCAAACTGTTTTACCACCGTACTGGATGATTAATCAATGTTTTTGTCACAAGGCTGACTTCATTGAAACTTTTGCCACAAGGCTGGCTGATTAATCAAAACTTTTTGTCACAAGGCTGACTTCATTGAAAGTTTTTGCCACAAGGCTGGTTAAACAAACAAAAATCAAACAGATGTATGTGATGATATAGATTAGATACATCTAGCATTTAGACGACATTTGTCTATTTTCCTTTGCTTCCACTAGCATAAGTGGGAACTACGATTGCTCTGACTTTCTCAACATCCCTTTGAGAATACGTAGGCACAAGGTCGATCCTTGGCGAGCAAAACAAAACAAAAAAACCATTCAAACCTTAGCACCCGTAGACCCCGAGCTACAGATGCTCTGATTCCCTCTAAGGGATATGTATGCAGAGGATCGCGATGATCTTTGCGAGCATAATCAAACAAACACCTTAGGTCCCACCTCTTTTTCACAAGAACCTCCACCACAACAAGAATGGAATAAACAAAACAAAGAAACCTATAGAGTACTATAGATACGTTGGGTGCTAATACCTTCCCTTCGTATAACCAACCCTCTTACCCGGAATCTCTCCCCCACTTTTTAGGTTATTGCAGCTTTTTTCCTTTTCCTCTTTTGGAAACAATAAAAAGTTTGGTCGATACAAAAGAAAAATCATTTTTTATGAGCACTCGAGCCCAAAGAAGGCATCAGGTGTCTCATCCCACAAAAAAGAGGAACAAAACGATTTTTCGCCCGCGACACAAGATTTACTTCTAAGTTCTTGTTAGGAGTAAATTAATGGTAAATTCATGTGTTAATATAAGTGATTTCTTCTCTAAACTAATGCAAATTGTGATAGATCCACAGGTTTTTAGTGAGAATTGAACTGAAAAGGTTTAGTTCATGTGTAAAGCAAATCGAATCACTTGTGGGTGTTATTGATGCAGGTTTAGAGCTGAACTGGAGCTTTAGGAAAACATGAAGAGGAAAGGAAGCTGGAAGTATCAAAGGCAAAGCAAAAAGATGAAGTTTGACAAGGGCGCGCCGCGGGAGTTCTAGCCAGCGCCGCGCCAAAGTCTCTGTTTGTGATCGCGCCGCGCACTTCCGTTGCCGCGCCGCGGCCTCGGCGTTAAAAGCCCAAAACTTATAAATAGAAGCCCTAGCTTCCAAGTGAAGAGGAGTATTGTTTTGTGAGCAAAATTAGGAGAGCATTCTGAGTTTGAAGCCGAGAACAACAATCGAAGGCCAAATCTTTACCCATTGAAGACATTCCGTTGATGAAGATGAATCCCTCCATTGATTCTTGTGTGTTCATCATGTTTATGGAGAGCTAAATTCCTCTTGTTGAGTTTAAGGTAGTAGTTAACCTATGAATATACAATACCATTGATTCTTTCCTATGAACAATTGTTTGAATTTTATTATCAATAAGAAACCTTGCTTTTAATTTACATCATTGTTGAATCCTTGATCGAAAGAGAGGATTTTTACTTTTGCCCTAGGTTACTATATTGATTCAATTGCAATTTGCAGAGATGGAATTGTGATTGGGTTTTCATAATTATCATTCCTAATTACTATTATCGTTATTGATATTTGGAGAGATCGAATCTCATACCGGTAAAGGTTATCTAATTTAGTTTGCAGACATGGAATCATATTTGAGGATAAGTGAAGATAATAGTTCAAATGATTGTTCAATTGTGAATTAATCCATAAGTTGTATAGGAATAGGTTGATGAACCCTAAAAGCTCAACATATTTCCTTAATCGTTAACAAATTCTCATTATTTGCATTCTTATTATTATTTAGATTTGACAATATTAGAATCATAAAACAAATCCAATTACTTTTTCTCACTCAAAATAAACAACTATAGAACGGCAGTGATATTTACCAATCCCTGTGGATACGATATATTACCGAAAATATTTACCCACAAATACTTTCAACAGTTTCGGACAGGATTGCAGGAAGCCTTGGGTACTAAATTGAGGTTGAGTTTTGCTTATCACCCGTAGACAGATGGTCAGACGGAGAGGACGATTCAATCGTTAGAGGATTTGCTATGAGCTTGTGTATTAGAAAAAGGTGGTGCTTGGGATAGTTATTTACCTTTGGTTGAGTTTACCTACAACAATAGTTATCATTCGAGTATTGGTATGGCTCCGTTTGAAGCATTGTATGGTAGGAGATGTAGAACACCTTTGTGTTGGTACGAATTTGGAGAAAATACGGTGGTTGGACCGGAGATTGTGCAACAAACTACAGAAAAGATCAAGATGATTCAGGAAAAGATGAGAGCTTCTCAGAGTCGCCAGAAGAGTTACCATGACAAAAGAAGGAAGGATATTGAATTTAAGGAAGGAGATCATGTATTCATGCGGGTTACTCCGATGACTGGCATTGGGAGAGCTTTGAAGTCGAAGAAGTTAACTCCGCGTTTCATTGGTCCATTTCAGATTACTAAGAAGATTGGAAAGGTTGCTTATCAGGTTGCTTTACCGCCTGCACTCGCTAATTTGCATGATGTGTTCCACGTATCTCAGTTGAGGAAATACATTGCGGATCCGTCTCATGAGATTCAAGTAGATGATATACAGGTACGAGATAATCTGACTGTAGAGACGTTACCTATGAGGATTGAAGATCGTAAAGTGAAGCAGTTGCGAGGTAAAGATATAGCAACGGTGAAAGTGGTTTGGGGAGGACCAGCCGGTGGAAATGTTACATGGGAGTTAGAGAGCCAGATGAAGGACTCTTACCCGGAACTTTTCGTCTAAGGTATGTTTTCGAGGACGAAAACTCTTTTAGTGGGGGAGAGTTGTAACACCCATAATTTCAGTTTATTAATTTAATTTGGATTTAAATTAAATAATTGGAATTTTAGAATTTAAATTGGATTTAATTGGAAAATGAGGGAGTAAGAGCTATTGGGCTTATGGTGTGGTGATAGTAAAAGAGGGGTGCTAATTAGTTAGGCCTTTTACTAAGTTGTGGTTAATTTATTTTATTTTATTTTTCATAAAATAAGAAAAAAGGAACCATTTGGGGAGAAAAGAAGAACACGTGAAAAGAGCAAGAAAAGAGAAAGAGGCAAGAACGTGAAACCGGAAGGAGAGCATTCAAGAAATTCATCGAGGTAAGGGGGGACTCCTCCTTTTAGTATCTCTTATGTGATCTTAGGTGATAGGTAGATTGATGTATGGTTTGGTTCAATTAGATATTGGGATTGTTAGGTTAGGGTGTTATAATTGGATTGAATTGATGATAATTGTGTGAACTAATTGGTTAATAATGAGTTTGGATGATGTTTTATGGTGTATAATTGAATGTATGATGATTATATGCCTGTATGTGATGTTTGGATTCGTTTTTGGGTGAAAAGGGAGTGAAATCGCAGGGTCTGTCGCAGACTTGGGGTTTGCTAAAATCGCAGGTCCGCTGAGCGGAGGGGGGTCCGCTGAGCGGAGGTCCCAACGTAGTTCGCTCCTGTTTGACGTCGCTTGAGATCCGCTGAGCGGGGGTCTGAAGGATTTCGCTTCTATCTTGCTCCGCTGAGCGAACCTTGCTGTGTGTGAATTTTTCCAAACTTCAAAATAACGTATCTTTTGATCCGTGTATCATTTCTTAGTGCCGTTTTGGGCGTTGTGCAAGTAATTAAATGTTTTATATGATGAATGATGAATATTGGTATTATCCGACTTTATTTCTTTAAAAACTCGAGTTAATTACTTGATGAGAATTGAACATTGTGTGCATATGAGATAGGTGTGACAATGTGTTTGATGTGATGATGAATTGGTTGTGATTTGTTATTATGATTGTGATGGATGCATGACTATTTGAATGATGTTGAAAACATGTACATACTTATTCGGTGATGTGGTGTTGAGATGAGTTGTTCATCGTGATTCGGTGTGTTTTAAGTATGTTATATGTGTTTCATTCATTCATATGTATTGATGTTGGATCCCGGTGATGTTTGGATCGTTGGTGGACATATTTCCCATTGTGTGGAAATTGTGTCGGTGGGCCGTATCTCGATGAGGCGTAGATCGGTTAGATGGATTGATTCCACGGTTTATTGGTACCACATTCATAGTGTCAGTTGTGTCATATGCATTCTGTCATAATATGATTGTATGGATTTCTGTAGTGTGTGTTGTAATCTATTATTGTGTGAATTAATAATGGATGTGAATCTGAATATGTATAATTGGGTGAACGGTATATTATGATGCTTGTTGCTTATGGATTGCATAATATTTACTAATTGAGAATGAGACTCACCCTTACATGTTGTCATTTTCAGATTGAGGAGTAGCGGCATTAGTGCTTGGTGAGGATGACTCATAGAGTTTATCCGTTTATGTTGGGTCGTGTCGGTCATGCTCTGATCTGTAACACTGGGGGACGATAGTTATAGAGTTTTTATGAAATTAATCTACTTTATTGATGTTGGATTATGATTCCATTGGATGTATTTGATAATGTTTCTTATTCCGCTGTGATAAACATAATTACGATTTGGTGAACCGTTTCCTGATGAAGCATGACTTGACCATGATTGGTTTATTTATTTTATATAATTGTGGCACCCTTGTGTTTATGTTTTACTCTGATATAATTGTTTAAAAATTGTCGCGGGGTTTAGAAGGGTGTTACATAAACGACCCCCCCCAAGTGCTACGTATCAGAGCGACATACCAACAGGACTCGATGAAGCCACAAACTTCCACAGCTATACTTGAGTACCTGCCCATTTCTCATGGTAGGGGAAATATCAGCAGAAAGGGTGAGATATCAAACTATATGAATAGGATCATGATAAATCATATATTAGGTAAAGAATATAAATGAATCACCGCCTCATGCAACATTAACATAAACGGCACAAAGAACATCATCAATGAATAGTCATGATATCAACATATAAACATATTCGACAGGTCATCATATAAGCATCATCAACAAGTCAACACATAGGCGTCTTCAATAAGTCAATATATAATCATCAATATCATCATATAGGCATCTTCAACAAGTCAACATATAAGCGTCATTATCAATATATAAGCATTTTCAACAAGTCAACGTAGAAGCATCTATATCGTCATATAAGCATCGCAATGCACAATCAACCACTCCAACTAACAACAACGGACAACGACTCTAATGCGGCTCAACTGTGCATATGCATGTGGTACCAATCAGAGCTTTAGCCCCGTCACCAATTGCCTAATTCAGAGGCACAAGGCATAAGCCTCCATCACTAGTTTGCCAATCCAGGCCGTCACAGAGTATGCATATGAAATGTGACTCGACAAACAAGACAATACAGCATACTCATCACAATCACATATCGTTACGAGGCATAAGCCTATATCACAATCAATTACCATCTATACGAGGTAATTCACGTCATCATAATATTTCATCTTCACTTAGTCACAAAATCATCATCACAAATATATACAATATCACGTATTACAAGTCATCACAAAACATCGTCATGTTTCGACACATCATCTCAATTATACAACTTCTCATATAAACAAGTCATTACATATATATCCTCATGCTTCGACATATCACAACAAACATACAACTTCATGTATTAACAAAATCGTCACAAATATACAATTCGCATATCATCAAGATTATTACAATTATCATCACTCTTCGACACATCGGCACAATTACTCAATTTCACATATTAACAAAGTCATCCAAATCAAAACCATAATTTTCGATCAATTCGTAAGATAATCTCAACATGCTAATTTATCAAGTAAATCGAATCAACTTCCAATTATCAACTAATTCAATTAGACATAATATTATTTATCAAGACAACATCATTAGCATAGCAATATATTATTCTCAACATAAATATTCAACCAAATCACGATTACGGTCAAATTCTCAAGATACCGTAATTTACTGATAAACCGAATAATCTATCCAAGTCTAAGTATATTCCAATTAATTAGAATTATTGAAATTAATTCTACTATTTAATTTAATCAACCGATTAATGTCACACTATTTAATTTCAATTCCATTATATTCTATTCCTAAAATTTGTGTCAATTTCCATCACAAAACCAACATTTATTTATAAAGAATATTTAAATCAAACACAATTTCGGTCGATTCGTAAAATATCACAATTTCAACAAAATAACACCACGACGTTAATCTACTAAGTAAACTTAGCTACCACGTAAATTTTCATCAAATTCCGGACAACTAATTATACCGCTTAATTCAGTTATTTCAATGAAACGGGACTGTTTTGATTTACACTTTGTTAAGCTTACTTTGTTTTCAATTACTTTTCATCTCATAATTATTGTTGTCATATACCATTATATATATCTTCATAGCACATTGGAATACTGCATAAAAAAAATGAAAGCAAAATGCTATGGCTTAACATGTCCACATTTAAATATTTCACTATTTCAATTACCTTTCACTTAAGACCATGTGCAATGGGTTTGTTGAGTTTGAACTCAACATGCGAAATCCCCTCCAATGGGTGTTGAGAGAGGTGTTGAGTGTGTGCTGGAAGAGAGAGGTGTTGAGAAAACTCAACACAATTGAGGCTGACGCAGGGGACACATGGCAGCAGATGAATGGCAGCAGATGTAATCATAAAAATAAAAATAAAATTTAAATAAGAATATGAAAATAAAAAGTGGCGGGGAGGGTGTTGAGTGAAAATTCATTGGAGAGGGTAAAAGTTGAATGAGTGTTGAGTTATTAGGTGGAAGAAAGAGAAAATGATGTGGAGTGTTGGGAGTTGAAAAAGTGGGTGTTGAGTGTTGAAACCATTGTACATGGTCTAATAACTATGGTTCTATTTTTCATTATATAATTTCATTAAATATTAGCATAGAACATGAAAACAGAACAAACATGCGTATACATGGAACAGTAACGCAAACAAACAAAACAATGGGTAAGTAGCGATGAAACAAAAAAATGATATGGCTATATGGTACATGTGTTGACCGTCACGGCTTCCATTGCCGGACGTCACCCAGGCGCAACATCCCCCACTTCCTTTTGTCTCTACCACGCACAATTTTTTTTTTATATTTTCAATTTCAGCAGCAATTTCAACCAGAACAGAAACAAATTCAACACAATACAATGACTAATCAATACCCTAACCCACATACAATCCATCATATTCCCATTTAGGTAGAAAGAATCCTCTCTTACCTTGGATTGAGTGCATCTCTAAAAAGTTTCAATGAAAAATTGGAGAAAAATGACACTTTAGAGCAACATTTTGGATCTCCTTCTTCTCCTCTTCACAACCTTAATCCTCTTTCTCTATTTCTTCTTTTCTTTCTTTCTCGGTTTCCTCTCTTCTCTATATGTCACTACTTCTCAAATGACAAAAAAAAAAAAAGACCACCACCACTTAGTCACTATTTCATAATGGGCCTAATAAAATACACCCCTTCATACTTAAAGATACCATAATATAAGCCCAAATTAATTTCTACACTTAATGTAAAAATAATACTACCACTTATATTTCATTAAAATAAAATTCTATTATTTTAATATAACGACTTATTACTCAATGTCTCATATTTTCGGTCTAATCTTAATTACTCGGAAAATCTCCAAAACGCTAAATATTAGCTCATTAATATTTCTAATGCTAAAAATATTAAAATCTTTGATTAAATGTCGATCCTCTATCCCGAACTAATACCGACTAAATCGTCCCAAAATGTGAAAATTTCAATAAACATCCCAAATGTCTAAATTAAGCAAATAACTATTTTTCCGGGCGTTACATGGTACTTTGTTGTCGTTCAAATTTTGTTTGTAACAGGGTGACTATAATATTGTTCACGAGTACTCCACCAAATCATATTGAGGGACATGAGTGACCTAGATGAAAATTTTCCATCATGCGTAACAAAATAAATGTCTAAGGGTCCAATATTGAACTAGACAAGGGTGACACATTATATGTCATGTGTTCAATCTAGACATGAGGGAAAAGGGTAATTATACACATGAACATTATCACATAAAGGTTTAGTATGATCACATGACATTTTTGTGACTTGGGTAGTATTGATATACTGCTAGGTACCACTCACCATTTATTATATTAAATTTGTGATTTTGTGTAAAGACCAACGTCACGACAACCTATATGATCACATATATAATGATAGATTGATGATACATAAAATGAATTAGTGAAGCTTATTTGATTGTGCGATTTTGTGAAACACTAATGTTAATTAGAGAAACGTGATACACCGTTAGGTACGATTTACTTATGTGAATTACAGAACACCATAAGGTACGGTGTACTAAAGTAAAGTATAGAACAATGTAAGGTACTATGTACTTAATTGAGTTACACAAAACTCTAAGACACAATGTACTTAAGTTGAATACCGCAATCAATAAGGTATTGTGCACTTAAGTGGAATACAATACAATGTAAGGTATGGTGCACTTAAGAGGGCTTGTTCCACTTGTAGCCCAAACAAGCCTTGTGTTGAATTATTAACATTTGATAGTTTATGAGACCCTAGTCGTATTTTCTTTCTTTCAAATTCTTCATTCAGAATAGGTAGCACTGAGATTGAAGTCACTTTATTCGTTTTCACTGAGTAAAAGTGTTGTGTTCATTCAGCGATGTTGATCGCTCTCTAGATTATGCATCAACAATACATCTCCACAAGAGATAACAATTCTATCAATGATCATGCAAATTTGTAAGGATCAACTTAAGGAAAATTTTTGTTTTCCACTGCATATTTTAATCGAGATTTTCCTTTGTTTTTGAGCTTAGCCAACGAAACTTGGACCTTTCAGAGAGACTTCAATTTATATTTCAACAACCTCTCTTGAAACTTGACATTAGCAGCCAAAGAAAAACGGGTATTGTGCTCTTCCATCTATTTTTCCGAAGAAGCAAGTCCCTCATTTGTTTGAGCCAACTCCTTTTGAAGCGCAGCCCGTTCAAGAAAGATGTAGTCGAGTTTTTCCTCAAAAATTTCTTCTCCCTCTTTAGGCTATATGAAGCCAAGATATACCTTCAGAAAAAAAGCAGCAAAAGACAACACAAATGCATCCCGATACACTTAGTAGGACATTCCCGACATCGCCTCCTGTCAGGCCGTCTCGGTTGATCGTTAAAAGTATGTGTAGTATCCTTTAAGCAAAAGGCTTGAACTTTTGATAGTACGAGGCCCCTTGGTAAGGATAAAATGCTTCATTGAGAAGGAGGATGGCACACTTTGTGAAATTCTAGTATCAGATATGTGATGTCGAATGAGGTGTCACGATACAAATATCTGTTGATAAAGTTTATGGAGCAAGATGGCAGTAGTAACGAAAAATAGTGCAGAAAGGTAAAAGACACAAGGAATTATTTACCCAGTTCGGAACAACCTTCCTACTCTGGGGGCTACCAAGCCAGGGATGAAATCAATATACAATATTATCAATTCGAAGTTAAACTCCCCCGTTTATAACTTCTCACTTAATTACTACCCTTCCTATGACTTCTACCTAAGACTCATCTAGGTATGAGGCCCTCCTCAAATCCCCACAGTCACAACCCGTGACAAACACCACAAACAATTAAAAGTAGAAGACGCTTTTCCAAGACACACAATTATCAATGCTTAAAAGCTTATGAGAACTGACACTACCCTCCTTGCTTAACAGCTTCGAAGATTAAACACCATTCAACACCTACAGGTTTGTGAATGAACACAACATGGAACTTACAACACAACTAAAATAAGGATTCCTAGAACCCTAAAAATACAAATATCAGTTCCACTCAAAACTAGGTTTAGGCTAGTCTATTTATAGAATTAGTATTGACTGAATTGGGCCTAAAACTGCAGCAAGGAGTCTGCACAAAGTCTGTTGCTTGATCTCCAAGAAAATAGGTTTTTAATCCAATCTTTCCTAAATTGTCTCATATTATAGAGATTGTGAAAACCAACAAATATCTCTGGTTGAGTCGATCTTGGATACACATAAGCTAACTGAATATTCCACAATATTATGTAGCTAACAAAACAGCTGATATACTTGACAGATCAGCTCCAGCAAGCACGCCCCAGTAAACACGATGTCAAACCTGTAATGTTACGACATCTTGTTCAACATGTTGAAAACTGAATGATATGGCATTTTATTTGACATGTTTCAGCTAGGTTGGTTTTACCAAATTGCATGCCAATCTTAGAGAAACTACAATTTGATTCCCCTACCTTTTGAAAACAGTTCAACCTCAGGCATCGTGTGCTTGGATATTTTCAAAGGAAATTCATGGATTGAATTATTTTATTTGTCTCTACTCGAGGAGTCGTCTTCAACTTTCTTTGATGGATATACACCCTAATTTACCTTCACATATTTCTTTGAGCCTCAAAATACAGTTGGTCTTGACTCAATGGGCCTTTCTATTCGAACTACACTTGTTGGGGATATTTTTCACTAATTCCTAATTCTTATTGATTATTTTCATGTTGTCTGCAAAATAGAATAAGGACAAAATTTAGAAAAAATACTAAAGTAATAGTGAAGACATATCTAAAAATCTAATTCTCTCTCCTCACCAAAGATGTCCCTCATTTCTTGTTCATCGGCCACCTCCACTAGAAATTATGCTATATTACCTTTTTGATAATACATTGATACATTTGACGGACAAACCCCTTCCATAAAGCTCGGCTCTTCCAGAATGATATAAGGTCAACCTTTAAGCCTTTTTTTCCAGTGACAAGTTGTCTAGAGGAAAAACCATAGTTGTTTGGAGTTTCCATGAAATGCTGGTGATTCCAATATTTGGGAATATATCTACACATCTCGGATGCTCTGAACAAGAGAGCAGTACGAGGAACCCTTTAGAAGAACACATATGGTTGAATGTGCCTCACGACCATGAGTTTTAAAGTGTCCTCGGGGATTCAAGGTACTGCCTAACTTCGCCGGTGCTAGGTTTCATGCCATTCCGAGTCTTAGATGCTTTAATGTAGGGGTGATCCCTAGAGTCATCTTGATACTCTTCAACTATCTTTTGTTTTACCATGCGTATTTCAGGGAAGGAAAAACCCGGTCCAACCTCTCTAATGTCAAGCCTGAGTGGATTACCCCCTCATCTTTCTCTGCTGGCCCCTTTAGGTCTTCATCGTTTTAAAATCCCTAGGTTCATTGCCACAATCCTCATAAATATTACTAACGTTAGGGTCAGTTACTCCAATGTGCGAAGAATCACTTATATTGTCACCATTGGATAAATCCATGAAATTAGGGTTTGGATTTTCTTAGTTGGCCATGACTAACAAAAAATGGGAATAATAATAGTGGAATAAAGAGAGAAATATTACTTCAGAAAAATGTGGAGATAGTGAATGAGGCATTGATAAAATCACCTATTAACATAAAAGTAACTGTGGAATGCAAAATCAAGAAAGAAGAAATATGAAAACTGGTCAAACTATCGTATGAACTCACAAAATAACAACATGGAATTGGTAAGAAGAAGAAAAATGCTTGAAAAAGGGGCAAAAAATGATTCATGGGAATGAACCACCTTTATATAAAGAGGCAAGGAAGAATCTATAGTCCAAAATAGATGGAAGTTCAGAAAGTGCATTTGAGTTTTTTAAATGGCAGCGACACTCCCTACCCTATAGGCTCGAAGCCACATGTAGAGGTAGAAGTGTAAAAATTATCAATGGCAAGACTATCATTTAATGTGCATGTTCTTAAGGCTACCTACTTCACTCATCTGACTTTTCCACTTCCTCTTTTGTGAATCGAAGGCTAGCCCGGGGATAACATGATGACATTATAGGGCGGCTCAATAATGTTAATCCTGGCTTCACCAAATATCAACAAGGACATGGGGCGAAATTGTTTTGGGTCGATCACATGCCTTAAGAAGAAGACCCAAGTATGAGATCCCCATTTAACGGATAAAGGAACATGAGGGATCTTATCAAAAGTCGGACACTTATCCCAACTACTAGTGCATCATCCACCATTGAATATGATCGAATGACTCCCTGAATCTCATGTTGGGTTAGACAAAAGCAGTTTTAACTATCTACCATATATAAGTTCAACGACGCGTCATTTCAGGCATTATCTCACTCTTATCTCATACTGCTTCTCAAAGACTCCGCTGAATTTGGCGTTAGAATGCTAATCTTTAGGTCCTTCCTTCTCCGCCCCACCACAAGCTCCTGTCACCGTAGCGAAAGAGCTCATTCCTTCAACATTTCTTCTTTCTCGTTCGACCTCGAAACAATTTTAGATATTAAAGGTAATATTTGTAATAAAAAAAACTCATGAGAATTTAAGATAATTGGTGACTTCGATTTAATATAAAATTAAAAAAACTCAACGTCATAAAAATAATTGATTGGTTCTAAGAAAGATCAAAACCAACCAATATTCGTGAAGAAGAAATATGTATTTTTACATAATTTTCTTTTCTAAATTCACCCCCAAAAAAGAAAGAGGGAGAATTGATTTCAGTCATAAATTTTTTTGTTTCATTTTGATTTTTTTTAATTATTAATTTATAAATATCAACAACTTATTTATAAATAAATTAATAAATAATGTAATTAAAGATTAAATTCTAGACGATTAGAATCGAATCCCGAATACCCCTTGCTTGCAGCAGTCCAACGCTTAGAAAATCTTAATTTACTTGTTATTTAGCCATTGGATTATAGATTGTAATATTAACGAGAGAAAAAAGGATATGCATTGACCGTGTAAAATATTTTTACACTGTCAACCAATCACAATCATGTATCCAATTAAAATATAATTTTAATTTTAAAAAACTAATATGACATGATAAATATAAGAATTTTGATTGGTTGTATGTGACTATGTGTAAAGTTAATTTATGACTGTCAGTGCACTACCTTTAAACTATTACCTTTAAACTCTATTAACTATAGTGATAGCATAGGTAGTGTCCGAAACATAATTTATTTTATTTTATTTTTGTAGTATATGATATCGTTTGCCTGTTTGGATTCATTATTCTCAAGGTTCCTTCGTTGTTTTTCATACCGGCACTTTCTTTGAGTTGTTTTTGGACATTGCATTGCGGTGGCTCTCAAATATAAATTAAATATCTTTATTTTATTTAGACAAAATTACAATTTCTAGTCTTTTATTTTATTTAAATTAATTAGTATGCACAATCAATAAATTATTACTATTCAAATAAATTATTTTTTTAAAAATTAAAATAAAAATTAAATAATTTTAATAAATTAACGATTTAGATTTATTGACGATGTAGAACTTTTTTATATTTTAATTAAATTCTATTTTATTTTAGCTGATTCACGAAATAGATTTTCATATTTTAAATTTAAACAGTTTTATTTTCCTTATTTTAAATCTAAATAGTTTTGTCTTTTTTTATGTTTTTCATATTAAGTTGATGAAATTTTTAGTTTTTAATTTATATTTTTATCTATAAAATTCTATAATAAATTTATATAAGATAATTTATCATGTTTTACAAATAACTTATAATTTAAAAAATAAAAATAAAAACATCGTTAATTTTAAGTTCAAGAGTATGAGAGAAATCAAAACTATTTAAATATAAAATAGAGGGTCAAAATTATTTATATTTAAAATAAAATGATAAAATTTATAAATAAGTAAAATATGAGAACCAAAACCGTAATTAAATCTTTTATTTAATGATATCTATTATTGGTTTCATATTTTTTAATTGTTTTTTTAATATATATTTCATTCTGATTTAGTTATCAAATGTACGTTATTTAAAAGTATCTTTATCTATTTTTTTAGTCTATGTATAAAAAAATAATTATAAAATGTAGTATTTTACTTTATTATTATTAATTTAGTTTTGCATATACACTATCCACTATTTTAATTTTTCACTATAAAATTATTATTTTTTTGTTTTATCTTTACAACACTTCTTTTCAATTTTAAAAGGTTAAATTGACAAATAATATGTAAAAAATTACACTCAATTATATGTAATTTTTTTTTAATTCAACGTTATTTAGAAAATCATGATTCTAAAGATCCCTTCCATGATGGGATATAAATTATTTTAAATAATTATCTATATTGAAAAAAAAACATCAAATATTTGATTTTAGAAAAAGAAAAGTCATGAAATAATTAGAACCCAATAATGGTAAAGGAATAAAAACCAAAAAGTTGCTCATATGTTATTATTTTTTTTAACCGACAGTATTGTTTCTTGAGTCCCAAGTTTTGGGTTTTCTATAAATTGGAATAGTGATCAAAAATTTCAAAAGTCACGAAGGATAGAGACATAAATTAAGAAGGAAAACGGTCCTTTTCCGCTTCTTCTTCATCTTCTACGGTACGCTACTGTCACTGTCTGTTCTTCGCATAGACCACTGCCTTAACCGGCGTCAACTTCTCCGGCAAGATTTGTTCCTTCACTGCTTCTTCCCCGTCAAACTTGTGGTGTGCTGTGAAAGACATATAGCAGTTATTCTTTCTAGTTTTTAATCTCTCACCAATTCTTAGAATGTCTCAAATGGATGATCATAGGGTTTGGTTTTTTCTCCTTATTTTGCTTTCTTTCTCATTAAGATGTAAATCATGGAGTTGGTTTTCATCATCTAAAGAAAGTCATTCTAGTGAGAATACCTACGAAAATCAAGCAAATTTTAGAGGTTCGAGTGCCGAATTCTCAGTCGAACCTTTCAATGATCCAAAGGGAGTAAAACTAGTACAGAATGCTAAGAACAAAATGGTTGGATCAAATGCTTGTTGGCAAAACGCTTATAAAAATCTTTTCGCCGGGTGTTCCGAGATTTTGGCTACTAATGACAAAAGATCTAGATTAGCTTGGCATTTAAGTGATTGTTTTCAAAGAGATTCGGGCCGAGCTTCGTTTCCTCATTGCGACTCAAAAACACCGATTGCTAAATGCCTGCGAAACTTAGATGATCTTGCTCATAAGGTTTACCTTGAATTCTACCTCGAAACCAATTCCATTTGTTATCAATTACAGTTAAGTGATTTTTTTGTTTCAATCTCTCGTATTGTTTCGTGATTCTATTTACTGTTTTTATCAAACTTGAACTAACTTTGTACTTATACAGGACACATGCATTCAAACATGAAACCGAGAGACTAGTGACTGAATTGAAGAGTTCGGCTCAATATGTCGAGGACAAGTTAGATAACATTGAAGAGAAATCGGATTATCTATTACAAGGCTCAAAACAAATTTCTGAATCTCTTGAATCGGTTAATAGCCACACGCAGCTCGTAGCACAAACTGTCAAGAATGTGGAAGGCGATATTGATGTGGTATTAACACATTCTAAGAGTGTCTATGAGCAAACTACGAAAATTGCAGCATCACAGTTGCAACTAAAAGAAGGGCAAGAGGACATGAAGAGGAATTTAGAGGATGGAGTCGCTTTGCTTAAAGAATCTTATAGCTATTTGGGCAAGGAAATCGAAAAGTTGAGAGATGAAGCCATTGAGATTGAGAATGAGGTGATCAAAGTTGGTGATGCAATGTCATCGAAGATGAACAATTTACAAAACAAAGCCGAAGATATTGGAAACATGGCCGGGATCTCTTTAGATAAACAACAACTTCTTTTAGACGGACAATCCACCGCACTCAAGGGTCTAAATTCATTGAATGAAGTTCAATTCAAAGCACTAGAAGAAAGCCGGTAAGATTGATTAAATGCTAGAGATTTAATTTTTAATTTCACAAAATGTTAACCTCATGATTGGTGAAATGTAGGAAAAGCCTACAATATTTTGCAGAATATGGACATAGGCAACAAGAAGAGCTTCTAAAGAGGCAAGAACAAATTCAAGGGCTACATGATAGGTTAATGGAAAATTCGAAAACAATATTGTCTGCTCAGGTTTGCAACTTTTCCGTCCTATTGATTTTTAGGTGTTTATGCTCATTATGCTCATGAATCTTAATGATTTTTTTTTTTATATTTGTATTCTATAGGAATCCTTTGAAGCAAAACAAGCTACTATGTTTGTTGCATTGGATAAACTTTTTGCTCTACAAAATGCCATGTTGCTCGAATCAAGAGTGATTAAAGCTTTCTTCATTTATTTCATATCGATCTTTGTCGTCTTTATGTTGACTAGCACGAAACTGACCTATAATATCAGACCTTTACTTTACATTGGTAAGTATACTAACTAATGCTTATAGTTTCTTAGCGTCCAAGTTATTATCGATTAAACATTATATGATGTCGATTGGAATGTTATTTTCAGAACTTTGTGCTACTCTCATGACTGAAGTGTTACTTATTCGCTTAATAAGCGACGACAACATGGAGAAACAAACATGGATAATCAACAAAGTGAGGTTACTTTTCATGGTAGCGGCTTTGGCTCAACTTTTATACGCAATTTGCACATACAAGTAAGTGAAAAAATGAGAATAGTTTTCTATTTATATGTATATTCTATGTCAAATATGAAAAATATCTGAGAATTGATTGTTAATAACTATGCAGAGACTTTGAAAGGATGAACCATCAAATGCTACTAACACTAGTTAACAAGATTAACAACATTCAAAATATAGAAGAGACGTCTTCAAACCTCGATAATGATGATGACGATATAAATTGGTCGCAATGGATAGATAACGATTTATCTGAAGATGTCAATGATCTGGATGATCCCGACTTTATAATTCCAGAAGAAGTTGCAGAAAATTCAATCATAATCTCTCAAAATACAAAAAGTTATAATTTGCGCTTGCGCAACCGGTTACATTAACTCTTTTCTCCCCCACAAAGACAATTGGTTCTTTTCTTTGCATCATTTACTAGCTAACCTGCAGAAGTTCTGAGTTTGATATCAATATTTTAGTACACCTATTATACTATTTTTGTAAAGACTTAAAATCTTTTAAGTCATTTATGTACAACTTTATAGTTTATTAATTTATTTCATGATTGAGGATTATATACTACTGATTAAGGATTATGTACTACTGTAAATGTATCTGTGAATGGGACAGTAGGTAAAGATTGATACGCTAAATGTTTGATTGAATGAAAGTGGATAAAAAAATAAAAGAAAAGAAAGTTAGATATATTTACTAAATGATGTAACTATTTTAGTATAAAAATTAGTATATTAATAGAAAAAGAAATATAAATAAAAATGTAATTATTTGTATAATATATTTAATTATAAAATAATGTAAACTATTAGTATATTATTTATTATTTCGACTCAATCTCGTTCATTTGTTTCTCTTAAGTTTCAACATCACTGGACAAAGAAAACTAGAAAAGGATAAACAAGGCACCTAAAAAATTTGAAGTTATAATAAAATTTATATTTTGGAAAAATAGTAATAATAATAATAATAACTAGTGTTTCAAAAACTTTTGGAAATGTACTATTCCATGTTTTTGTCTTCTGTTTAGCTTACAAGTCATTAAATAAGAATTTTTATTGGGCATTGTAATTTTGACATGGAAAAATTCTGAATGTTGCAACATGTGTGATTCTTTTAAGTTCAAATATTTGCAACATTCAGAATATTTGAACTTATGTAAGTTTAAACTCCAGGCTCACCAGGTCCCTAATCAGTTCATTCTTTTAAGTTTAAACTCCAGGCTCCCCAGAATATGTATGTCCCTATAATCAGTTTGGTGGGATGAAATTGTTGGAAAATAGGCAATGTGAGATTTCCTCATATCCTATAACAGGATGAACCAATGCTCCAGGACCACAAGAGAGGAAGACACCACATCTCAACTTAAAACCTTAAGGTGTTAGGTGAATGAGATCCCTTTTTTATAAATCTAACATTCAACTCATTCATAGGCAATGTGAAACTTTAACTTGCACCCAACAGAAATATGTGATACTTACCATATCAAAGTCTAACATGAAACATTTAGTAATAAATAATGACATAGTGAAATAGGGGGTTCCACGGTGGAATGTGCTTTAGATGCAGTAGAGGGATGAATTTACAAAATTAACACTATAATCTCTAAGTTAATAAATGAATGAGAAATAATTTGAGTGTGAGAATGGAGAGAATACCTAAATGTTAGCTCATGTAGAACTCTATATATGAAAGGTGATTATAACCACCTTGGATCATGAGACGTGGAATAAGAGGCTTTTGATTAAATCTAACTGCTGACAATTATTTTAGGGCAAATATTAGGTGTTGCCTTTATGACTGCGAGCCACTCAATCTCAATCTTCAGAAATTCAGTGTACGTGTCTTTTGATTGAGCTTTCTTGTGATTGGATCTCTCTATCTTTAGGTCAAAGGTCCCGAAACAAATTTAAATAAAATACAAAACCAAAATAGAAAATCATCAATCTTCCGTGTCATTAAATTTTAGACAGTGTAAAATAATTTTAGACTGTCATCTAATAGAAAATCATTAATCTGCCGTGTCATTAAATTTTTTTAAAATAAAAAACTGTTTAATTGGATACATGGTGGTGATTGGTTGACACTGTAAAAATATTTTACATTATCAGTGCATTAGTCATTTTCTCTTGTTTTAGTCTCAGTAATTTGTAAATATTTGATTTTATTTTTATCGTATTTGTAATAAAAAGACTAAAATCAAATGTTTTACATATTGTAGAAATAATTCAATATACTAGAAATAAAATAAAAAGGATGAAATAAAATAAAAAATATTTGTAAATTGTATTATTTTTTAGCCAAAAGGAAAAGATATCATTAAACAAAAAGGAGAACAAAATACACAGGGGGGCCAAGCCAAGACACCTTAACGACAAAGTCTAAGCTTAGGGGTACCCTTCTTGTCTAACAAGTACTCACTTATGATATCTTGATGGATATTGTTGTACCAAGTTGTAACTTTGTTCCTTAATCCAATACTAGCGAGAAAATCCGCACAAAAATTGGCTTCTTTAAAAATGTGTGTGATCATCAAATCTATGGTAATCGTATACGCCCCACACAAGCAAACGAGATTTGATTTTCCAAGGCACAAAGTAACGGTCCTTAAAAGCATGAACAACAAGAGTGCAATCCATTTCTATCCAAAGTTTTGAGAGACGAAGATCCTTAGCTCTTTCCAAAGCCATAATAACAGCTAAGAATTCCGCCATTTTCGGATATTCATTGCCCAAAAAAGCGCTGAAGCTGAGAACATAGAGAGCCTTATGATCCTGGAATATTCCACCACACGCAGAACTCCAAGGAGAGCCAGTTGCAACACCATCAACATTGCATTTAATCCAGCCATAAGTGGGGGGAGACCAAAGAACATTCACATTATTCAGAATCTTTCTAGGCTTTATGTTGATACTAAGACTTTTGAGCATGGTAAAGTTTGAGATAGACGAGTTTGAGCTTCTATTGGTGTTGTTTCCAACCATTTGCACAAGAGTAGTGATCATAGAAATACAAGTTTTCTAGTGAATACGCAAGTCTTCAAATCTGGCTTTGTTCCTAGCAGTCCAGACATGGTTGAAAATTCCAACCACGCAAGCTTTAGCAACAAAATAGGCCTAAGGAGACAAGTTGCTATCAATAACTTTCCTGCAATCTTCAAGGCAACTGACTGAAAATTTCAGTTGAAGAAGGTTTACCAGCCACTTCCACAGGTTCTTGACATACCCACAATCAAAGAAAAGATTAGCAGAGGTTTCCGGTTGAGCAAGGCAGAGACTCCACATTGAGGGGAAGGAGAAGCCTCATTGCTTTAAGTTTTCATCAGTAGGTATTTTATTATGAATGAATCTCCAAACAAGCATAGAGTGCGAAGGAAGAGAATCCTTGTCCCACAGGAAAGAAAACCAGAAAATCGAAGGACAGGGTTTAACAATTTCATTATAAGCATCCTTGATAGTCAAGTGTCCATTAGTGTTGTTCCTCCAAACAACGGCATCAGGGACATCCACCTCTAGAATGGAGAATCTGGAAATTGTGCTTAGAAGATTAGGAATGGGCTCTTGAATGTTTCTATTTATTGACCAAGCATTATTCTTCCACCAATCCCTGACCATGGAAGTTAAAGCATAATGGAACTTATCCGGAATTTTGAATTAGAAAGCCAATGGTTCACCAATCCAATTATCCAGCCAGAAATTGACACTACTTCCATTGCCAATGATCCAGCTGCAGTTGTTGTAACACCCCTTTTATAATCCCAAATATATCATTCAATCACACAGAGTAATCATGCATAAGGAAAAAGGGAGCCACATGTTATTTTCATCACAATGAAAACCTAAAATAAAACATCCAATACTCTTAACACGCAAAGATCATATTTGTAACACAAATGTATACCTCATGCTTTCATACATTATGCATAAACGCTTGCGGAAAACAATTGAATTGCTATTAAAATTTCAATGAATATATCCCATACTATATTTATCTACCAAATTCGAATTAACATTTAAATCCACAATCTTGGCCACATAGCCTTAAACAACATATCTGAGATCTCAAACAAATACATCCGAATATCCAACAAAACATAGGGAATAGCAATATCCAAACATAAGCATAAGTCTAAATAAAATCTCCCAAGTGTTACATGATCAGAGCATATGACTCGCTACCTAATCCAATAACAAACTCAGGAGATCCTCGGCTAAATCCTCGGACAAGCTACTACTCGTCGGAACCTGCACGTTATCAACGAAGGATAACATTCAAACAGAAGGGTGAGAATTCAACTTCTTATAGAAAACATAATAATAGGAAATGCAACATAATTAAGCATACATTTCAAGAATTCATCACTCTTCATAAAACATGTATTTATCTCCGATATAAAGTTAACATGTTCCATACCATCAAGCATCGCAATCAAATTCACAACCTCATATATTGACGATTTACATATATACACATATATCACTCATACATATACATATATTCCACATTTCACATCAAATATGTATCAATCACATATATCTCATTCTCATCTCATTCTCTAATTCATATAAAATGATTCATCATTCCACATATATGCATATCAATCAAATTCACATCCACACATTTATACCACATAATCACACATAACAACATTTCACACCGACACGTGCGACTCTATGCGATATGCATGTGGATCCTTCCGTTATCGTTTCCGGTCATGCCGATTGTCATTCTCTCAAGACTAGATAACCACCTCAAAGCCCCATACTCGTTAAGCTTTCAAACCCCATACTCGTTAGGTTTGGGACAAGTAAATAACCTTCGCGAGATTACCCCACATTGCCACTTTCAAAGACTCATGCTTATGTACATGTGCAACAAAACAAGACTCCTGCATTTAAGACGATCTCTCTATCTCTTAAACTACACAATCATATCTTTACAACTTTGCACAACATTACACAACATGAAATTCAATCCAATATCACACATCAATTAACATTTAGCAATCAATCACATAATTCATGGTATTAACATCTCATAAGGCATCCATGAACATTGATCATACAAGATTCATCCATAACATACATATATAATTACATGTTATTTTCAATTAACATCATAATTAAATTAAACAAATTCCAATCAAACCTACTCTATCATGTAGAAAATCTCATTAGCTTTCTAACGATTCGAACGGCGCATAAAACGGAGTTACGGATCAAAAGTTATGGCCTTCACAAAAATCTGCTAAAAATAGAATCTACAGGTCGACGCAAAGAAAGCATAGGTCGACGCATTGCTGTTTTCCATCTCTCTCGGGTATGCGCTCGCCGACTCATGTGTCGACGCAAGGATGCTATAGGTCGACTCACAGAACCTATAGGTCGACGCATGCTGAAGGAAAATGGATTTTCTGCTGTTTTAAGATGCTCAGGTCGACTCATACCTCTGTGTAGGTCGACCTATATTGCGTAAAACTCAGAAAATCACCATTTTTCTTCCCCACTCCCCTCATACAACACCCATTAACCCAAACACAATCCATACATCAATAAACATCAAATACAACCAGTATTCATCATTATTGAACAACATATATCATCAAAATCATATTTAATCATGTAAATCCATAGAAAATAGCATAAACCCTAACTTTTCTATGTGTTCATGAAATTGCAAAGATGAAGAGATAATCACAACAAGACACATTACCCAATCACATAGTCTATAAGAACTTGGATTCAAACCCTTACCTCTTGAACTTCTCCTTCTAACTTCAAGAAATCTACAATCCCCTTCTCTTCTCTATGCCTCTTTTCTTCTTTTTACTCTTCTTTCTATCTTTCTATCTAATTTAGGTTAACTCATAAAATTCTATTCTAACTCTCATTATCTCATTGGGCTTAACCCATCCACTATTCTTATTTCTAATTCCCATTAAGCCCAATAGCTAATTCTAATAACATTCTACCATTTATTAATTAGCTAAGTAATATATTACCACACAATCAAATAATTATTACTCAAACAATAATTAAATAAATACACAAACAATTATCAAATATCAAATAATCATAATTAAATAAAATCTAATAAAAATAGGATGTTACAACTCTCCCCCACTTAAAAGATTTTCGTCCTCGAAAATTACCTCAAACAAACAACTCCGGATACGACTCCTTCATCTTATCCTCGAGTTCCCAAGTGATATTACCATCGGCGACTCCACCCCATATCACTTTCACCAAAGCAATCTCCTTACCACGAAGCTTCTTCACTTCTCGATCCTCAATTCGCATAGGTGATGTATCAACCGTCAAATTATGTCTCACTTGAACATCATCTAATTGAACCACATGCGATGGATCCGGAATGTACCTCCTCAATTGAGACACATGGAACACATCGTGAAGATTAGAAAGAGACGGTGGCAATGCAATCCGATATGCCACCTCACCTACTCTCTCTGAAATCTGATAAGGACCAATGAAACGCGACGTCAACTTACGCGACTTCAATGCTCTACCAACACCCGTTATTGGTGTAACTCGAAGAAACACATGTTCATCCTTCTCAAACTCAAGAGCCTTCCTCCTCTTATCTTGGTAACTCTTCTGACGACTTTGAGAAGCCTTCATCTTCTCTTGAATCATCTTAATCTTATCCGTAGTCTCTTGAATTAGCTCGGGTCCAACCACAACACTCTCTCCCGATTCATACCAACACAAAGGAGTTCTACACCTTCTACCATAAAGAGCCTCAAAAGGTGCCATTCCAATACTCGAATGAAAACGGTTGTTATACGTAAACTCAACCAAAGGTAAGAAACTATCCCAATTTCCTCCTTGTTCCAAAACACATGACCTCAAAAGATCTTCAAGCGACTGAATAGTCCTCTCCGATTGACCATCAGTTTGCGGATGATAAGCTGAACTCAAACGCAACTTCGTACCCAAAGCACTTTGCAAACCTTCCCAAAATCTAGAAGTGAACCTTGGATCTCTATCTGAAACGATACTTGACGGAATACCATGTAAACACACAATCTTCTCAAAGTATAACTTAGCAAGTCTTTCCATTGAATAATCCATCCTCATCCGAATAAAATGAGCACATTTCGTCAATCTATCCACAACGACCCAAATTGCCTCACAATTACTCGATGTTCTCGGCAAGCCCGAAACAAAATCCATAGAGATACTATTCCACTTCCACTCGGGAATAGATAACGGTTGCATCAAACCAGACGGCTTTTGATGTTCAATCTTTGACTTCTGACAAGTCAAACACGAATAAACAAACTACGCTATATCCTTCTTCATACGTTGCCACCAAAACATTTTCCTAAAGTCTTGATACATTTTAGTAGCACCGGGATGAATACTCAAACCACTTCTATGCCCTTCCTCAAGAATTCTCTTTCTTAAATCCACAATATCCGGAATACAAACTCGATCACGACATCTCATAATACCATTCTCGTCAATCCGAAAATCACCACCTTTACCTTGGTTAATCAATGTCATAATGTCAACCAATCTCAAATCTGATTTCTGACCTTCTCTAATCTCATCAAGAATACCACTCGTAAGCTTCAACATACCAAGCTTAACACGCGTAGACGTCGCTTCACAAACCAAACTCAAATCTCTAAATTGCTCCAACAATTCCAATTCTTGAATCATCAACATAGACATATGTAATTATTTCCTACTCAATGCATCGGCTACAACATTCGCTTTTCCAAGATGGTAGTTCAAACTAAAATCATAATCCTTCAAGAATTCCAACCATCTTCGTTGCCTCATATTCAACTCTTTCTGATCAAACAAATACTTTAAACTCTTATGATCATTGAAAACGTCAAATCTTGATCCAAACAAATAATGCCTCCAAAGTTTCAACACAAACACAACGGCGGCCAACTCTAAATCATGTGTCGGATAATTCCTCTCATGAATTTTTAGTTGCCTTGAATCATAAGCTACCACTTGTCCTTTTTGCATCAAAACGCCTCCCAAACCCAACAATGAAGCATCACAATACACCACAAACGGTTCAAACGGATCTGGCAAAATCAAAATAAGAGCAGAAGTCAATCTTCTCTTAAGTTCTTGGAAATTCGCTTCACATTGCGAAGTCCAAATGAAAGCTTGGCCCTTTCTAGTCAACAACGTCAATGGCAAAGATAACTTAGAAAATCCCTCAATAAACTTCCTATAATAACCGGCCAAACCAAGAAAACTTCTAATCTCAGAAACAGACTTAGGAGCTTCCCATTGAGATATGGCTTCAATCTTCGACGGGTCAACAAAAATACCTCCATTAGAGATCACATGGCCAAGAAAACTCACTTCCTTTAACCAAAATTCGCACTTAGAAAGCTTAGCAAACAACCTCTTCTCTTTCAACACTGATAAAACAATTCTCAAATGCTCAGCATGATCATCTTCACTCTTGGAATAAATCAAAATATCATCAATGAACACAACCACAAACTTATCCAGATAATCATGAAAAATCCTATTCATATACTCCATGAATACACCAGGTGCATTAGTCACACCAAACGGCATAACAGAATACTCATAATGACCATACCTCGTCCTAAAAGCAGTCTTCTGAATATCCTCCGCCTTCACACGAATCTGATGATACCCAGACCTCAAATCAATATTGCTAAAAACACAAGCTCCAACCAACTGATCCATCAAATCATCAATCCTTGGAAGTGGATACTTGTTCTTAATCGTTACTTTGTTCAATTGCCTATATTCAACACAAAGTCTCATAGAACCTTCCTTCTTCTTAACCAACAAAACAGGTGCACCCCACGGCGATACACTAGGACGAATAAACTTCTTCTCCAACAAATCCTCAAGTTGACTCTTTAACTCTTTCAACTCAGAAGCAGACATTCTATACGGAGCCATCGATACAGAACTAGTTCCAGGAACTAAATCAATCGAAAACTCAACTTCACGTTCCGGCGGTAAATCACTTACATCTTCAGGAAATACCTCCGCAAAATCACAAACTATTGGCAATTCCTTAATGGTTCTCTTCTCATGCATATCTAAGGTTGCCAATAACATAAACAACTCAGCACCATCCTTCACAGATTCATCAACTTGCTTAGCAGATAGAAACAAATCGTCCTTAACACCAATCTCAGGAAAGATAATAGTCTTATCAAAGCAGTTGATATACACACGATTAAATTCCAACCAATTCATACCCAAAATCACATCAAGTTGCTCTAACGGAAGACAAACCAAATCAATCCCAAAATCTCTACCAAAAATAGTCAAAGGGCAATTCAAACACACAAAAGAAGTAGAAATAGAACCCATAGCAGGTGTATCAATAACCATACTTCTACGCATATCAGATAACACAAGATTCAATCTCTTAGCACAATCCAAAGAAATGAAAGAATGTGTCGCACCGGTATCAGTAATAGCAATCAAAGGTGTACCATTAATAAAGCACGTACCTTGGATTAGCCTATCATCGGTAGAAGCCTCCGCTCCAGACAATGCAAACACTTTCCCTTTCGCTTGTTCCTTCTTTGGCTTATCACATTTGGTGCTAATGTGGCCTTGCTCACCACAGTTGTAGCAAGTCACCTTCAAACCACCTCTACACTCGTTGCCTTGTGACCACTCTTGCCACACTTGAAACATGTTACCTCAACTTGGAACAATTAACAGCACGATGTCCCTCAACACCACATTTGAAACACTTGATTGGAGCACTAGATCCTCCCCCACTTGGCTTTCCGCCAAAACCAGCTTTCTTCTTATTATCGTATGGTTTTCCACGGAATTGACCTTTCTTATCATTCATAGCCTTGTAGTGAGAAGCACTCTCCCTACTATCCTCATCATAAATCCGACTTTTATTGATCAACTCAGTAAAACGGGTAATCTGTTGGTAACCAATCGCCTTCTTGATATCCGGTCTCAAACCATTGACAAACTTCAAACACTTTGACCTCTCCGCATTCATAGTATTGTAGTGAGGACAATACTTGATAAGCTCTTGAAATCTAGCAGAATACTCCTCCATGGTACCATTTCCTTGCTTCAACTCAAGGAATTCCACTTCTTTCTTTCCACGACAATCTTCCAGAAAATAGTTTTCCAAAAATGCATCGCGGAAACGATCCCAAGTAACCTGAATACCTTCCTCATCAAATCTCTGAGCCATATTGCCCCACCAATCCTCAGCTTCCTTTTCCAGCATGTGAGTACCAAACTGCACTCTCTGTGCATCAGTATAATTCATGACTAAAAAAATCTTCTCAATCGCCTTTAACCAAGCTTGAGCTTTATCCGGTTCATGCTCACCCTCAAAGATAGGAGGATTGTTCCTTTGGAACTTCCCCAAAGCACGGTACTCATCATCATCACCATTCTGATTTCCAGCATTAGCTTGAGGAATTTGACCAAGAGATCCAACCAACATCCTCAATGCATCAGCAATGGCATCATCGTTCCTTCCAGCAACCATCGTCCTACGACAACCAACAACCAAAGCAGACAAAATAGTATCGATCGTGTCAGATACACAAATCTAATACAACGGGAATAAAGACATTAACGACTCTGACCAACTGGTCGACCAGGCTCTGATACCACTAATGTAACACCCCTTTTCTAATCCCAAATATATCATTCAATCACACAGAGTAATCATGCATAAGGAAAAAGGGAGCCACATGTTATTTTCATCACAATGAAAACCTAAAACAAAACATCCAATACTCTTAATACGCAAAGATCATATTTGTAACACAAATGTATACCTCATGCTTTCATACATTATGCATAAACGCTTGCGGAAAACAATTGAATTGCTATTAAAATTTCAATGAATATATCCCATACTATATTCATCTACCAAAGTCGAATAAACATTTAAATCCACAATCTTGGCCACATAGCCTTAAACAACATATCCGAGATCTCAAACAAATACATCCGAATATCCAACAAAACATAGGGAATAACAATATCCAAACATAAGCATAAGTCTAAATAAAATCCCCCCAAGTGTTACATGATCAGAGCATATGACTCGCTACCTAATCCAATAACAAACTCAGGAGCTCCTCGGCTAAATCCTCGGACTAGCTACTACTCGTCGGAACCTGCACGTTATCAACGAAGGATAACATTCCAACAGAAGGGTGATAATTCAACTTCTTATAGAAAACATAATAATGAGAAATGCAACATAATTAAGCATACATTTCAACAATTCATCACTCTTCAAAAAACATGTATTTATCTCCGATATAAAGTTAACATGTTCCATACCATCAAGCATCGCAATCAAATTCACAACCTCATATATTGACAATTTACATATATACAAATATATCACTCATACATATACATATATTCCACATTTCACATCAAATATGTATCAATCACATATATCTCATTCTCTGATTCATATAAAATGATTCATCATTCCACATATATGCATATCAATCAAATTCACATCCACACATTCATACCACATAATCACACATAACAACATTTCACACCGACACGTGCGACTCAAGTGTGACTCTATGTGATATGCATGTGGATCCCTCCGTTATCGTTTCCGGTCATGCCGATTGTCATTCTCTCAAGACTAAATAACCACCTCAAAGCCCCATACTCGTTAAGTTTTCAAACCCCATACTCGTTAAGTTTGGGACAAGTAAATAACCTTCCCGAGATTACCCCACATTGCCACTTTCAAAGACTCATGCTTGTGTACGTGTGCAACAAAACAAGACTCATGCATTTAAGACGATCTCTCTATCTCTTAAACTATACAATCATATCTTTACAACTTTGCACAACATTACACAACATGAAATTCAATCCAATATCACACATCAATTAACATTTAGCAATCAATCACATAATTCATGGTATTAACATCTCATAAGGCATCCATGAACATTGATCATATAAGATTCATCCATAACATACATATATAATTACATGTTATTTTCAATTAACATCATAATTAAATTAGACAAATTCCAATCAAACCTACTCTATCATGTAGAAAATCTCATTAGCTTTCTAAAGCTTCGAATGGCGCATAAAACGGAGTTACGGATCAAAAGTTATGGCCTTTACAAAAATATGCTAAAAATAGAATCTGCAGGTCGACGCAAAGAAAGCATAGGTCGACGCGTTGCTGTTTTCCATCTCTCTCGGGTATGCGCTCGCCGACTCATGTGTCGATGCAAGGATGCTATAGGTCGACTCACAGAACCTATAGGTCGACGCATGCTGAAGGAAAATGGATTTTCTGCTATTTTAAGATGCTCAGGTCGACTCATACCTCTGTGTAGGTCGACCTATGCTGCGTAAAACTCAGAAAATCACCATTTTTCTTCCCCACTCCCCTCATACAACACCCATTAACCCAAACACAATTCATACATCAATAAACATCAAATACAACCAGTATTCATCATTATTGAACAACGTATATCATTAAAATCATATTTAATCATGTAAATCCATAGAAAATAGCATAAACCCTAACTTTTCTATGTGTTCATGAAATTGCAAAGATGAAGAGATAATCACAACAAGACACATTACCCAATCATATAGTCTATAAGAACTTGGATTCAAAACCTTACCTCTTGAATTTCTCCTTCTAACTTCAAGAAATCTACAATCCCCTTCTCTTCTCTATGCCTCTTTTCTTCTTTCTACTCTTCTTTCTATCTTTCTATCTAATTTAGGTTAACTCATAAAATTCTATTCTAACTCTCATTATCTCATTGGGCTTAACCCATCCACTATTCTTATTTCTAATTCCCATTAAGCCCAATAGCTAATTCTAATAACATTCTACCATTTATTAATTAGCTAAGTAATATATTACCACACAATCAAATGATTATTACTCAAACAATAATTAAATAAACACACAAACAATTATCAAATATCAAATAATCATAATTAAATAAAATCTAATAAAAATAGGATGTTACAGTTGTCCAATACAACTTGGTGAGTTTCCTTAATGCTAGTCCAAATAGAAGATTTAATAGCATAGTTTATGATTTTCCCATTTCTTTTCACCCTGGCCTTAAGTAATTTTCTCCAGCTTTGATTATTGTTCAGGAAACGCCATCCCAGATGCATGTTTGTTGCAGAATTAAAAGCCTTGAGAGATATGATTCCTAAACCACCTTCATTAGTTTTCCTGCAGCAAGATTTCCAAGCCACGGTAATAACCTTTTTCTTCTCAATGTTTCCATTCCAAACAAAATTGTGCATCCATCTTTAAACAATCTTGATTATGCTGCCTGGCCAGTTGTATATTAAGATGCTATGAACCATCATGCTAAGGATGACAGTCTTGACCAAATGAGCCCTGCCTACCATTGAGAGAATTTTAGCTTTCCAAGATGCCATCTTGAGCCTTATGTTATCTGTATTTTTCATAAAATAACAAGCTTTAGGCCTCCCAATAAGAATAGAAACACCCAGGTGAATATTATCAAGACTGCAATATTTTTCAATGGACATTCCACCAGCATAAATCAAGGATTTAGAGAAATTGCAATATTGCCCTGAGCTATTTCCATAATCCTTAAGCAGATTAGAGATAGCCTTGAGAAATTTTGAGTCACCTCTGCAAAAAATCATGATGTCATTTGCAAAGAGAGTGTGAGAAGGAACCATACAATATCTATTAGCTTTAATAAGATTAATTTGACCATTATTAACCAGTTTAGTAATGCCCCTGCTTAGAACATCTTCAGCAATGCAGAAAAGGAGAGGAGACAAAGGATCCCTTTGTCTCACACCATTTGTACAATTGAAGTAACCAATAAGACTGCCATTAAAGCCTATAGAAATAGTGGCAGAGTTTAGAATGCTATAAATCCAGCTACAGAATAAAGAGTTAAAATTGTGAGGGCAACTGTGTAGTTTTCATGATGCCAAAACAGTGTGAAGTTAGAGTGGAATCACAGAAATCAAATGGATGCAACAAAGACAGGCATTTTTGGCTACAAGACATCAATTGGTCGACTCACTAGTACAATAGGTCGACCTACTGCAAGCATTTGTGAAGGATTTCATGTAAAGGCAGAATGCGTCGACGCATTGCCTCCTCAGGTCAACGCATGGGATTTTGGAGGAATCTCGAGTATGCGCACGCCGACCCTTCAGGTCGACGCATCCAATTTTGGTGACTCAAGGATTCAGTGTATGAACAAAATGCGTCGACGCATTGATGGCTCAGATCGACGCACAACATTTTGAGGAAATCTCGGGTATGCGCATGCCGACCCTTCAGGTCGACGCAAGTGTCACACTTAGTTCATATTCAGGTGCAAAATTCTCAATAGGTCGACCTATGCAGGGGAGCAGGTTGACCTATCGCTTCTTATACTGGTTTTTGCTGTGTTTTAAATTGCCTATGCAAAGGGAGTGGTATAAATATCCAATTGATCATTTTCAAGCATTTCAACAAGAATTGTGAAAGATATACTCAAGCTTCTTCTCATCTTCAACCTTTCGCTTATTGATCAAAAATCACACATAATCATCTTTTTCGATCGGAGTAAGGAACGTGTGTTGATAAGGTTCGACGATAGACATTTGTCTTGTTCGAGATTCGACGGTAGACATTTAACTTGTTCGAGTGAAGATTGTTGAGGGTGTTTCTTGTATAAAATCTTAGGGTTTTTCCTTCTTAATCAAAGATTTGGTTCGAAGGTTTTTGACGATCGATTCGCTTTGGTAATCAATTCAGTCGTGCATAAGGGATTGATGGATTGAAGATCCGCTCAACAAATTTGCTACAACCGGAGGATTGAAAAAGGAACGATCATCGGTGAAGATCATTGACATTGACTTGATTCAACTTGAATCAAGGGGAGGATCGAATTGTATTCAATTTTACTGCATGTGTGTAGTTGGTGATTGGTAAATTCTATCCTTGTTAAACATTTTGCAATCAAATAAAACTTTCCTAATTTCATTTGAAATTAGGGGCAGACGTACTCCTGCGAGAACGATAGAGGAACTGCCGTAACAAATCTCGTGTTCTTTATCGTTCTTACTTCTATCTTGTTTCTATTCGATTTGTTAAATTTCCATTGTTGAGCAAAAATTAAGGTTTGGTAAATATCGATCACCAAGTGTTCGATAAAATTCCTCAATCAATTTTTGTTCAAATTTTGGTATAAACCTTCATTGTGAGTAATACTCTATCAAGCGTGTAATTGACTCAATTGATAAATTCGTTAAAACATAATTCAAAATTCTCCATATGTCATCCGTTCGGTTTAGTGCACATATCCGGTCCCCGAAAACTCGATCGTTCGGAGACTATTAAGTGATTCAGGGAAGTCACGTTTCAAAGGCTAAAATTTTCTTAAGTCGGAAAAAGGTGGTATATTCACCCCCCCCTCTAGACCATTCCTATCATCTAACATGTGGTATCACGAGCTCCGGTTCATCTAGTGCTTGATATAACTTTTTAGAAAATGGAGAGCAGTCAAAAAGGGGCGTATAATATAGCGTCTGTTTTCACTCGAGAAAACTATAGTTATTGGAAAGACTGTATGTGCATTCATATCTACTCCGTTGATAGAAAAATATGGGATGTCATCATCAATGGTCCTATCGCTATCACCATAACCAACGATGCAGGCGTCACCAGACCTAAACCTCAAGCACAATGGGATGAAAAAGATGACAAGAATTACAGGCATGATTGGAAAGCCAGAAACATGATTATAGCTTCCTTAGGGGTTGATGAGTACTTTCGTGTGTCGCATTGCCAAACGGCTAAGGCAATGTGGGATGCCTTACAAGTCGCCCATGAAGGAACTAATGATGTTAAACTAGCTAGAATCAATACCTTAACGCAAGAGTTTGATCTCTTTCATATGAAGCAAGGTGAAACCATTGCGGAAATGCAAAAGAGATTTTCTCATATTATTAATCTTTTACACACTTTGGGACATATTACTCCCAATGTCGTAGCTACTAACAAAGTTTTGAGATGTCTTAGTAGGGAATGGCAACCTAAGGTCACGACAATCAAAGAAGCCAACGATCTCTCTATGTTGGATCTCACGGCTCTATTTGTAAAGCTTGAAGAACATGAGCAAGATCTCATGAACCTAAACAAGCACGAAAAGAAAGAAAAGAAAGAGAAGTCAAAGGACACCGAAAAGAAGTCTATTGCTCTAAAGGCTTCAAGTTCTAAGTCATCCACCAAAGATATGTGTGATAGTGAATCTAGTGACGAAGATGATTGTCCGGATGAAGATATGGGATTGTTCGTAAGAAGATACAATAAATATCTTCGAAAGAACGAAATTAAACACTCGGACAACAATCTAGTTGACTATAGACGTCAATCAAAGCCTAACAAGCAAGATGAGTATAAGAAGACTAAACATAGAGGGTCTTGTTACAATTGTGGTAAACCGGGTCACTACAAGCCGGATTGCCCTTCGCTTAAGAAAGATAGGGCAAAGAGCAAACCTTAAAAGAAGCAGACAAAAGGAAGAAGAGCTTATATCGCTTGGGAAAATGATAGTGACTCATCTAGCAAAGAAAGCTCAAGCGATGAAGAGGAAACCGTCAACCTATGTCTCATGGCACATTAAAAGAAGTAAAAGATTGTAAGTCATGAGAAATATAATAATGTTGATGCTATGTCTTATTTTGAATTAAAGTATGCCTTTGATACTTTGCATCATGAAGCTAAGGAAGCTTTTCAACGCTTAGCTTCAAATAAAAGAATTTTAAAATACCTTGAGAAGAAAGGGGAGGATGTGAAACTTGTCACATTTGGCAAAAAGAAGTTAAAACTATCAAAGCCAAATTAGACAAGGCTTCACAACCAAAAATCACATATGCTATTGATCGATCACATTTCAAAAATAGTATGATAAATCCGTATCAACGATACACTTATGTGATAAAAGATCAATCTAGCAAATGTAATGACCATTCAAACTCAAGATGTCTATATTGTTGCAAAAGGGGGCATACCATTAAAAAATGTCGCTTTAGGAGATTCTTGGTTCCCAAAGGCATTTTCAAATGGACTCCCAAGAGTAACCTTTGTTTCACTCACACACAAGGACCCAATGAAAATTGGGTACCTACTTCCCTTGTTTAAATTTGTAGGTGGAATGTCTTGAGCCATCCGAGAGAAGATGGTTTCTAGATAGCAGATGCTCAAGACATATGACGGGTGACTTATCTTTATTCTATGACTTTGTGGCTGAGAAGAAAGGATTTGTGAGCTATGAATTGCACCCCAATTTTTGACCTCTGAGATCCCATCATTTTTCTAAGTATCGTGATCATTATCATTATCATTTATCATCATGCATATTTTTATTTACTAACAAAAAATATATAAAAAAAAGTTTGTTGCTTGTGTGTCAAAAAAACAGGAGAATGATCAAGAGAAAGCTGAAGAAATTAGGGTTTTGAGGCCCACAAGAGGTTCAACATTTTCTCATGATTCAAAGGCCTTCAAATCAACATTATATTCAATTCATGTCATTTAATGGAGGAGAAGACCTTGATTCATTAAAAGATCGCAAAACCGCAGTTCATCGAAAAAAAGTCAACTGCAGTAAAAAATCAAGATTTTTGGTCAACATCAATCATTGGAAGTAATATTCATCAATTGATCAAGGATTTATCATAATTCATCAAGAAAAGTTCAGAAATCAACAAAACTCAAAATTTCAAAGTTAGAGTTTTTTACCTAAAAGTCAACTGAACTTTGACCGACCAAAACTCTCTCATAATATATCATAAAAATTCCAACTAAAGCTCATTCTTAAGGAAATTAAATTCTCTACAACTTTGATGTTGGGCCCGAGGTCAAGAAATGCTTCCGCATAAGAGATATAAGCCAAAACATTACAGGTCATTTTGAAAGTCAACAAAAAGCTGTTTTTTGTCAAAGCCCATATCATTAAGATAACTTCTCTAAATGCAAAAAAGCTTCCAAAGTGGCTTGTAGAGGACATCTTGGGCTTTCCAAAAAGTACAAGAACACTTTCATAGGATCAAAATTGAGGGAGATATGCCTTGATGAAGTTCACCTTTTTTGGAAAAATGCATGAAAGAAGTAATGACCAAAACTTGATTTTTTTTCAAAAAGGCCAATTCTTTTGTGATTCAATCTTGATTATAATATGGCTAAGGGAATTCAAAATATATCCATAATTCATGACATTTTTATTTCATTTTTTATTGAATTTTATTTATTTAAAATTCAATTAAAGTGAGATAATTCAAAGATAATTCAAGGATAATGCAAGGAAGCTTCATGTGATGCAAGCAATGACCATTCAAGATTCTTAAAGATAAAAATGCAAGATTGAAGAGAATAAAACTTGAGTGCTTAAACCATGGTTAAGCTTTTAACCTAGCATAATGGGAATATTCCATATTTTTTCCACAAAATCAATCATGACAATTTTCACTTGCTTGGCCTTGTGATCAAATCTTATTGCCTATTGTTAAGAGTCCCACATCGGACAATATATGGCCTGAGCATGTCCTTATAAGTGGGGGCAATCCTCACCCTACAAGCCGGTTTTGTAGGGTTGAGTTAGGCCTAACCACATTTCTTCACATGGTATCAGAGCCTGGTTTAAGATCCGGTGGGCCACCTTCTATGGTTTCCGCTATCGGGCCACCCGCCATTTATTTCCACGCTCCAGTTGTCTAGTCCTGGGCGTGAGGGGGTGTGTTAAGAGTCCCACATCGGACAATATATGGCCTGAACATGTCCTTATAAGTGGGGGCATTCCTCACCCTACAAGCCGGTTTTGTAGGGTTGAGTTAGGCTCAACCACATTTCTTAACATGGTATCAAGAGCCTCTTGAGAGACAATCTTTACCGTGCTTTACCCGGTTGACCCACTGTCGTCCGGTGAGAAATATTTTGGCAAACCGTGTCATAACTCCGGTTTGCCTTCCATACACTGTCGTGACTCATTTCGGCATCTGTTTTCAAATTTCTCCGGTCGCCGCCGCCATTCGTTGTTGCTGCTATTGTTTCCGGCAACCTTCCGGCTAACTAACCTTACCGGCAGAAACGTCTCCACCTATTCGGTCGATCCCGACGATTTTTCCATCGCCCCACTTGCCACCGTGCAACTGTTCCAGATCTGATACTCATGGCTACTCAGAACTTTACGCCAAACTACGATGATTTTCTCAAGTGGTATCAAAATTATCAGAACTCAGATTATACTGCTTCGATTGCACACACTGGTAATTCATCTGCTTGCCTTTCTCAATCATCTTCTCTTGGATCCTGGGTCCTTGATTCTGGTGCGTCTGATCATGTTACTGGTAATAAAAATCTTTTCACTTCCCTCTCTACCTCGGGTTTCTTACCTACTATAACTTCTGCCAATGGTTCTCAAACCCGATCTGAAGGGATTGGTACTGTTCAAATTCTACCTTCTCTCTCTGTTACTTCGGTTCTTTATGTACCTAATTGTCCATTTAATTTACTTTCAGTCAGTCGTTTAACTCGGTCTCTTGATTGTATTGTCACTTTCACTAATAGTAATGTTACCCTGCAGGATCGGAATTCGGGACGGACGATTGGCGTCGGATGTGAGTCTCAAGGCCTTTATTACCTCTCAGTGTCATCTCAGGCATGCTCAGCCAAAGATTCCCCACTCACTATCCATGCTCAGTTAGGTCATCCTAGTCTTCCTAAACTACAGAAGTTGGTGCCAAGTTTATCGAAGGTGTCTAATTTACATTGTGAGTCGTGTCAGTTAGGGAAACACACTCGTAGTCAATTTCCAAATCGAGTCAATAAACGAGCTTCATCCCCTTTTGCTTTAGTTCACTCTGATGTTTGGGGTCCCTCGCGTACTGTCTCTACACTTGAGTCTAGGTATTTTGTCACCTTTATTGATGATTTTTCACGTTGCACGTGGTTATTTTTAATGAAAAATAGATCTGAGTTATTCTCTATTTTTGAAAAATTTTATAAAGAAATAAAAACTCAGTTTGGTGTGCCTATTCGTACCTTAAGAAGTGATAATGCTCGTGAATACTTATCCCAACAATTTCAAACTTTTATGTCCGGCAATGGTATTCTCCACCAAACATCTTGTCCTCATACACCTCAACAAAACGGGGTAGCCGAACGCAAAAATCGACATCTCGTAGAAACTACTCGGACCCTACTTCTCCATGGTAACGTTCCACTTCGGTTTTGGGGGGATGCTGTGCTAACGGCATGTTACCTTATAAATCGCATGCCCTCATCAGTCCTTAACAATAGAATCCCTCATTCAGTCCTTTTTCCCAATTCTCCACTTCACCCAATTCCTCCCCGAGTCTTCGGATCCACATGTTTTGTACACAATCTCTCTCCTGGTCTTGATAAACTATCAGCTCAATCACTAAAGTGTGTCTTTCTTGGTTATCATCGATCCCAAAAAGGTTATCGTTGCTACTCACATACTCTACAACGATACCTCGTATCGGTCGATGTTACTTTCTTCGAGTCTGTTCCATATTTCGAGTCCAGCCAAGTAACTCCGGAACCCCTTCAGGATAGTACTCCCACACCTCTTCCGGAAGTCCCATTTCCCATTATCCACCATCACTCTAGCCCTACGGTTGACCCCCCCACTTCTCGCCCACTTCAAACATATCAGCGTCGTCAACCCACGTCTGTCACACCTATCCCTGAGGTAGTACCTATCCCTGAGACAGTACATGTCCCTGAGGTCATTGCAGACTCTCCTCTGACGCCTTCGCCATCATTGGATCCGATCCCGCAACCTGAGTCTGATCTTCCGATTGCCCTTCGAAAAGGTATACGTCAAACACGAAATCCTTCTCCACATTATATTGATTTATGTTATCATCGTCTTTCTCCTCTGCAGTATACTTGTTTGTCTTCTTTGTCTTCTGTTTCTATTCCTAACACTCCAGGTGAAGCATTATCTCACCCTGAGTGGAGGCAAGCAATGATTGACGAAATGTGTGCTCTTCAAAGCAGTGGTACTTGGGAACTGGTCCCTCTACCCCCTGGAAAATCTTTAGTAGGTTGTCGTTGGCTTTATACAGTGAAGGTTGGTCCAGATGGTAAGATTGATCGATTTAAGGCTCGCTTGGTAGCCAAAGGATACACTCAAATTTTTGGGTTGGATTATAGTGATACCTTCTCGCCTGTAGCCAAGATGGCATCTGTTAGACTTCTTCTAGCCATTGCAGCCATTCGACATTGGCCTCTTCATCAACTTGACATCAAAAATGCTTTTTTACATGGTGATCTTGAAGAGGAAGTATATATGGAGCAACCACCTGGATTTGTTGCTCAGGGGGAGTCCTCAGATATGGTTTGTAGGCTACACAGGTCTCTTTATGGTCTTAAGCAATCTCCGAGAGCTTGGTTTGGCAGATTCAGCACTGTCGTACAACAGTTTAGTATGGTCCGTAGTGAAGCTGATCATTCTGTGTTTTATCGTCACTCTACCCAAGGGTGTGTCTATCTTATTGTATATGTGGATGATATTGTCATAACTGGCAGTGATCAGCAGGGAATACTCCAGTTAAAACAACATCTCTCGAATCAATTTCAGACAAAAGATCTTGGTAAACTCCGCTATTTCTTGGGTATTGAGGTAGCCCAATCTAAAGATGGTTTGGTGATTTCTCAGCGGAAATATGCTATGGATATTTTGGAAGAAACAGGTTTGTTGAACGCTAAACCAGCTGATACTCCTATGGATCCAAGTGTCAAACTCCTACCCAATCAGGGGGAGCCCCTATCTGACTCGGGAAGGTATAGGAGATTGGTTGGAAAGTTGAATTATCTCACAGTCACTCGTCCGGACATTTCTTTTGCAGTTTTTGTGGTAAGCCAGTTCTTAAATTCTCCTTGCCAAGAACACATGGATGCTGTTGTCCGAATTCTGAGATACATCAAACGTGCTCCGGGAAAAGGCCTCGTGTATGAAGATAAAGGACATACTCAAATAGTTGGATACTCCGATGCTGATTGGGCAGGGTCACCCATTGATAGACGATCCACCTCTGGGTATTGTGTACTTGTTGGAGGAAACCTTATATCTTGGAAAAGTAAGAAACAAAATGTAGTTGCAAGATCAAGCGCCGAGGCAGAGTATAGGGCCATGGCAATGGCAACATGTGAACTCATTTGGTTAAAACAGTTGCTCAAAGAACTTCAAATTGAAGAAGCAAGACCAATGACACTTGTTTGTGATAATCAAGCTGCATTGCATATTGCTTCAAATCCAGTCTTCCATGAGAGGACCAAACATATTGAGATAGACTGAACATGTCCTTATAAGTGGGGGCAATCCTCACCCTACAAGCCGGTTTTGTAGGGTTGAGTTAGGCTCAACCACATTTCTTAACATGGTATCAAGAGCCTCGTTTAAGATCTGGTGGGCCACCTTCTATGGTTTCCGCTATCGGGCCACCCACCATTTATTTCCACGCTCCAGTTGTTTAGTCCTGGGCGTGAGGGGGTGTGTTAAGAGTCCCACATCGGACAATATATGGCCTGAGCATGTCCTTATAAGTGGGGGCAATCCTCACCCTACAAGCCGGTTTTGTAGGGTTGAGTTAGGCCTAACCACATTTCTTAACACCTATAAATAGAACTCATCTCTTCATTCAAAGGAAGCCACAAAAAAGTCATCAAAAGAGGGAGCCAAAGTGAAAGAACAACAACAAACACCAAAGCCATAGTTTAAGCATTTTATATTTTTCAAAAGTTTCAAGAAACTTGTAAAAAATCAAGGCTCATTCAAATAGTCACCTTCAATCAATTTCAATCACTCTATTCCACTCTTGGGACATCATAGAGTAAGTACAATGTAGTTTTTAATATGTAGTAGTGTTAGGAGTTCATGAATTAAAAACTCCATATTTATGCATATTTTCAATTTCTCAAAAAAAAAAAAAAGTTTTAATTTTAGTTTTAAGTTGATAAAATGTTTATTTAATTTTTAACATAAAAATATTTTATTTCTTTTCATAATTAATTTATTTTGCTTAATTAATTAGTAATTATGTAAATATTGCTTTTTAATTATTTTCAACCAATCAAAAAACTCCAAAAATATTTTCCTTATAGATTTAGGTTTATATTTTTATAATCTAATATTTGACATAAAAATATTTTATTTTTATTCATAGTTAATTTATTTTGCTTAATTAATTAGTAATTATGTATATATTTGCTTTTTTTTTTAATTATTTCTAACCTATCAAAAAATTTGAAAAAAAATATTTTATTTTGTTAAATTAGGTTTATATATTATATACTAATTTTATACATAACTAGATTTATTTTTCTTGTTAAGTTTAATTATTTGTATAATTATTTGTTTAATTAGCTTTTAATTAACTTAAAAACATAAAAAAAAACAAAAAAAAATGAATTAGGTTTAATTTGTTTTAGATTTAAGATTTTGTCATTTTATTTTCTCTTAACCTAATTATACTTTCAAAATATCTCTCTTATTATTGTGTAAATTTTTCACAATTTCAGGTTTATTTTTGTATATTATTTGATATTATTTCTTATCTTTTTCTTTGTCCCGAATTGGAATAAAAGATCAAATATGGCAGAGATTGTATGCAGTTGATTTAAGACTTTTAGACATTTATCGTGTAGTCTCTATGATTCTATCAAGCTTCTGATAAATTTTCATTAACTTTAAATCCGAGATCATCATTCACTCACCATCGATCTTCACTAACATCGTGGATATACTTGACTAGCTTCAAGATGATTCGCGTGCTAACATACTAACAATTGACTTTAATTTCCGCATTTTATTATATTGTTCTTTATATTTCTTGTTTTATGCTTTATTTTATCATTCGTATTATTTATGTTTATGTTATTTTCTCTTTGTCTATTTGGACGTATTATTTATGTTTCTGTTATTTTCTCTTTGTCCATTTGGACGTATTATTTATGTTTCGGTTATTTTCTTTTTGTCCATTTGGACGTATTATTTATGTTTATGTCATTTTCTCTTTGTCCATTTGGACGTATTATTTATGTTTATGTCATTTTCTCTTTGTCCATTTGGACATATTATTTATGTTTCCGCTATTTTTTCTTTGTCCGTTTGGACATATTATTTATGTTTCCGCTATTTTTCTTTGTCCATTTGGACATATTATTTATGTTTCCGCTATTTTCTCTTTGTCCATTTGGACATATTATTTATGCTTCCGCTATTTTTTCTTTGTCCATTTGGACGCATTGTTTATGTTTCCGTCATCTTCCTTTTGTCCACTTGGACTATATTTTTACCTTTGAGCTAAAACATTAATAATCAAGATAAAACTTAAAAAAAAAAAGCACTTTGCACACTTGCACCTCTATGGTTTTCCCTCTTATTACTTTTTTATTAATCATACCATCATTTAAGAAAAGTATTAAATGCATAGGAAAGATCTTATAAATTGAGAGTAGGTAACTCCTAATTGCTTGCTCAAACACCTTTCATTTACAAACAACGTGTTTTCAAAACTTCTCATCTATTTCTAAAAACTTTCATCTGGTATTTGAAGGGCATTATTCCCGGTGAAACTCTTCAGAGACCTATGTGACCTATTGTCCATCTTCACTTCTTCTATTTTCCAATCAATAAAGCATTTAAACAAAAGTGAGCTAAGCAATTAAGAGCCCATGGATAACCATGGATACAAAGGGTGCTTAAAACCTTCCCTTTGTATAACCAACCCCCCGAACCCAAAATCTGTCAAAAGGTCTTTTTCTGTTCTTTTAGGCCTTTCCTAAATATTGGATAAAATAAAAGTCGGTGGCGACTCTTGCAAAAAAAATTAAAAAAAATTAAAAAAAAAGAGTAAGGAGTCAGTTCGCTAAAAACCGAGTGACAGAACTGGCGACTCCGATGGGGACTTGAAAAATCTTTTTTAAAAGAGGGGTTACCTTAGAGTTTTAGATCACTTTAATATTTGCTTATACTTGTTTATTTTGTTATTTTTTGCTATTCTGGGTATATGTGTGGTTCCGTCACTTGAGATACATTATGGACAAATTCTAACCCGGATTAAGTACACATAAGAATTAGGTGGGGGTAAAGTCATGTATGGCATACAAGGAGTTCAGTCCTTAACAAGCTGTCATGAGAATCCTTCCGCTCAGTGGAGGTTCCTTGCTGGTAGTATATGTTTAGCAAGTTCAGTTGCGAAAACATTATTGCTTTCATTGAACTGTAGAAGCTGAGTTGACCGTAGAACCCATTATCCCATCTTGGCCTTCTTAGGTTGTGATGCAGAAACTATTCAGGTGTAGACTTGGATTAGTTGTCATGCGGAGAATCACACGCAGACGAGTTTTTCTTGAGAATATTATTGGCTCACAAGTTCAGTTGTGCAAGCCGGTAATATCCGAAAGAAGAACGTGGACTCTGACGTATCAGTAGAACATGTTGTGCAGGTGATTAACCCCTAGTACTATCCCATGTTTGGTTCTTTGACCTCATGCTCGTGACGTTGAACTTTTGAACCTATCTTATGTGCACCATGTTTGTGTTACCATGTCTGTATATGTGGCATTCATACATCCATGCATACATACATTCATGCATTCATACATTTATAAAAATCTTTTTCTTTGATTTCCAATGAACTCAGAGGTCTTTTTTGTAAACATCATAAGTTTCATCAAACTCAATGGATCTTGGGTGTTGATGGGGTGAAAACTCTAATCCACCAAAATGGATGATTGATTTTGATGATAACTTGATCAATGCTTTAATCCAATGCTTGAATGTTTGCAAATTAATATCTTAAGTTCTTTGAAACTCAAAAAAAAAATAAAAACAACAATTACATCATTTGCATACATACATCCAGGTCATCCATGAAACTTATCCTTGTCTGTCTCCATCTTCGAAGTTGTCTGTCTACCATCAAGCTGATTCTTCCTCCTCGGAATCCTCTTCCAGAATGTTTTAGGTCTGATCTTCATTGTCCTTTCCATCAAGGGGCAGCGGGCCATGATTTAGAAAGATGTTTCCCTTTGAAGGACAGAGTTCAAGAGTTGGTTAGATCAAAGATTCTATCTTTTAAGAATGTTGGTCCTAATGTTGTCACTAATCCTTTTTCGAATCAGAATAGCTGAAAATAGGTCAAAGATAATTATCTCCCTAAAGCCAGTGTATCAAGACAGGACAGCTCATCCTCGTCACTGATTAGTCACTAGGCCATGTTTCCCTACTGTTTGCATTTCCTCAGTTGTATTGTTTGCTTTTAAACTTTGTTTATTCCTGAATGTTAGTTTTAATGAAATGAGCATCGTATGTTTGAATTCATTTTCATCTACTATGTCTATGTTTATGCTTCTTTTACAATTTTTTTTCTATTTTGCTTTCTCTATCAAACTTGTGTTTTATGCAAAGATTGGAGGGAGGATGATGACAACGAAATACCCAAGTTGTTGAACTGTATGCTTTCAAATAAAACTTTGCTGACGATGTACAGGCATTGTTTCAATTCCCAAACACTGGAGAAATAAGGAAGTTAATCCCTCGTCAACCCCTTTGAGCCTAGAAGTTGGTGTTTCTTTCTGTACGAAATAACCCACATTTAAACCCGGGGCAGGGTAATTCCCAGTTAATTTGGTTGTGCATTCTATTTTAAGAGAATCATTCAATACACCTTTCAACAAGTGTTTTAATCACAAGCTTTCCTTCGCATACATCAAAGAAATGTTGGAGACACCAAGCAAAAGTCGATGATGGTTCATTATAATCATTAAGCAAGGTAGTCACTATCTTTAAAAAAAAAGTATCAAAAAAAGAAAATCAAAGAAAAGCCTGCTAAGTCAAAATCAAAAAAATGACTTAGGCAAAAATTAAGGCATCCCGCTGACTGTAAGTTCAAAACAAACAGTTCAGGCAAAAGTTAGGGATATCAAAAGAAGGAAAAAAGGAGAGATAAGTCAATAAATTCTTGAACCACAAAATGTTGTGACTATCAAAAGGAAGAAGTGACTGCCATCACTAAGTTTTCTTGGCTTGTGAACTATCATCATTACAACAGGTAAAATTCCAGAAGTCTCTTGGAACCTGAATGCATATTTTGAATTAACTGAGTTTAGGACTGAAGATCATCACGAAGATGGGGTGGGTTACAAAAATTTTGAGCCTTATATCTTTTGTTTTTTAAACCGTGAACCTGACCTTGTTACAACCTTCAAAAGCCCTAATTGAAGCAAGGTTTATTTTGAAAGCATACTACAACAAGGTTGCGTAAGCTGACTCCCAAGAGATTTACCAATCATTTATGTTGATACCATATCTTTGATTTATCTTTCACGTTGATTGTCTTAACCTTTATGTTTTGACCAGTTGTTATGCACTCGGTTTTTTACCATACCTCTCGCGGAGAGATATGCGAACTGACTCTTTTCTTTCTGCTTTTGTGTTTTTGAAAATCAGAGAGTCGCCACCGACTTTTATTTTATCCAATTAAGGAAAGGTTTATAAAAGAAACAGAAAAAGACCTTTAAGAAATTCTGGGTAAGGGGGTAGGTTATACAAAGGGAAGGTATTAGCACCCTTTGTATCCATGGTTATCCATGGGCTCTTTAATTTGCTTAGCTCACTTGTTTTCAATTGCTCTGAAATGCTCGTATGTGGTTTGAAATACCTTTGTTCCGGGTATGTGGTTATACAAAGGGAATCTTCTCATCTTTGCTCATGAGCCATCCATCTTGATAATAGAGAGTTTCTTCGTGATCTTTCACTCTTTTCTTCAACTTTTTATTTTCCTCATCAGTTTTACGAAACTTTTCTTCCCAAGCATTTTTTTCTAACCTCATCTTGGCTAAAATCTCTTGGTATTCTTCCGTAGTGTCAATGGGAATGTTGGGTAGTTGAGACACCACAGGAACATGGGTTTTTCATAATCATAAGGCATTTGAAACTCCTTTGCTCTTTTCTTTACCCAGCAGGTATAGGCGTTTGTAGCAATGCAGTTTCTTTCCCCACCTTTTTCTTTTCTTCGGACGTCGTACCAAGCTCTCACCATTCTTGTCTTCAACCTTTGAGGATCTTCCCCTTCTCGGTAAAAGTAGCATTCCACTGTGAGACCAATTGGTTTAACTGAATTTGCATATCCGAGTTGTCGTCGGGCTAGTACCGGATTGTAGTTAATTCCTCCTTGTGTGCCAATGAGAGGTACGTTGGCGAACTCCCCACAACTATCAATGGTTTCTGTACCACAGCGAGCCAGGGTATACCAATGAATATCATTATTAGCAAGAGACATAAGTCTTCGAGGCCAACGTAAGCCTTCTCGGTTTTCCGTGAAAATAGGGGACTTAGGTAAATGTGAAACAATCCATTTGTACAAAAGAGGTGCACAACATACAATGATTCCACCGCCTTGGCGATTCCTATGATGGATAGAGAAATACGTGTCACCAAGCAAAGTCGGAACAGGATTTCCAATCAGAAAGATCTTTATGGCGTTGATATCAACAAAGTCGTTGACGTTGGGAAACAGAACCAACCCATAAATGAGCAAGGCTAATACAGCTTCAAAAGCTATCATGCTACCAGTGTCAATGAAATCAAAGGCTTTCTTTATTAGAAACTGCGAAGTCAAACCCGGAAAATTTCCTTTGGTAGTCCAATTACTTTCTATTTCAGATTTCTTCAAGTGGATACTTGCTGCAATGACTGGTGATTTAGGAATGGCTTCCAAACCATTGAAAGGTATTTTGTCAGACACAGGAATACCCAAAAGATCGGCGTATTCTTCCAAGGTTGGTACCAACTGATAGTCTGGAAAGGTAAAACACCGGTAGACGGGATCATAAAACTGAACCAGAGTTTTGAGAAGTCCTTCATCAACATGAGTGTTCAAGATAGGCAAAAGCTTTCCATGGCTTTTCCTAAAATCAGAAGGATTTTGTACAGAAGATGCTAACTCTTTCAGCCTTTCCACATTAGGCATTTTGAAATCATACTTTTTGGTATGCCTTTTTACCCACTCCATAACTTAATCCTATAATGTTTGCAAAGAAAACTCTCTAAATTTTTTTTGGAAAAATCATGTTTTTATGGAAAAAGATGGGTTTTTTAATGAATGTATGAATGCATGGATGCGTGGATGCCACATATTCAAACATGGTAAAGCAAACATGGTAGTTCAAACATGGTAACGCAAACATGGTACTACAAACATGGTAATTCAAACATAGTACACATAGGTTCAAAGGTCCAGCGTCACGAGCATGAGGTCAGAGAACCAAACATGGGATAGTACTAGGGTTTATCACCTGCAAAACATGTTCTACTGATACGTCAGAGTCTACATTCTTCTTTCGGATATGACCGGCTTGCACAACTGAACTTGTGAGCTAGAAATATTCTCAAGAAAAACTCGTCTGAGTGTGGTTCTCCGCATGACAACTATCCAAGTCTTCACCTGGATCGTTTCTGCACCACGTCCTAATAAGGCCAGGATGGGTTGGGGTTCTACAGCCAACTCAGCTTCTACAGTTCAATGAAAGCAATAATGTCTTCGCAACTGAACTTGCTAAACATATACTACAAACAAGGAACCTCCACTGAGCGGAAGGATTCTCATGCTGACTTTTTAAGGACTGAACTCCTTGTATGCCATACATGACTATACCCTCCACCTAATTCTTATGTGTACTTAATCCGGGTTAGGATTTGTCCATAATGTATCACTTGTAACAGAATCACACAAGTAACAGAACCAAGGAACAACACATGTAACAAAAATAAAAACATAACAAATAGAAATAACCCTTTCTTTGGAAACAATAAAAAGATTTATCCCCAGTGAAGTCGCCATTTTTCTGTCGCGGGCGAAAAACCGTTTTTTGTTCCTCTTTTTTGTGGATGAGACACCTGATGCCTTCTTTGGGCTCGAGTGCTCATAAAAATGATTTTTCTTTTGTTTCGACCAAACTTTTTATTATTTCCAAAGAAGGAAAAGGAAAAAAGCTGCAATAACCTAAAAGTGGGGGGAGAGATCTTTGGGTAAGAGGGTTGGTTATACGAAGGGAAGGTATTAGCACCCAACGTATCTATAGTACTCTATAGGTTTCTTTGTTATGTTTTATTCCATTCTTGTTGTGGTGAAGGTTTTTGTGAGAAAGAGGTGGGACCTAAGGTGTTTGTTTGATTATGCTCGCAAAGATCATCGCGATCCTCTGCGTACATATCCCCTAAAGGGAATCAGAGCATCTGTAGCTCGGGGTCTACGGGTGCTAAGGTTTAAATGGTTTTTTTTGTTTTATTTTTGCTCGCCAAGGATCGACCTTGTGCCTACGTATTCTCAAAGGGATGTTGAGAAAGTCAGAGCAATCGTAGTTCCCACTTATGCTAGTGGAAGCAAAGAAAAATAGACAAATGTCGTCTAAATGCTAGATGTATCTAATCTATATCATCACATACATCTGTTTGATTTTGTTTAAAAATCTTTTCATTATAAGCCCGGGGCCATGCCACTTAGGGTGCTTAGAATGATAAAGATGTTTTTGTTTAACCAGCCTTGTGGCAAAAACTTTCAATGAAGTCAGCCTTGTGACAAAAAGTTTTGATTAATCAGCCAGCCTCGTGGCAAAAGTTTCAATGAAGTCAGCCTTGTGACAAAAACTTTGATTAATCATCCAGTACGGTGGTAAAACAGTTTGATTGATTAGCCAGCCTTGTGGCAAAAAGAAATTTGATTGATTAGCCAGCCTTGTGGCAAAAAAGAAATTTGATTGATTAGCCAGCCTTGTGGCAAAAAAGTTTGATTGATTGATTGTTTGTGATGATATATAAGAGATACTCCTAGTATAGAGATGAAAAATGTCTAATCTCCTAGGGTATTTGTTTTGGATATTGGGGATGCTTATAAGAAGCCCGTGGGTCCTTGTACGAAGCCCAAGAGGAGGCTATCCGAGGGTCCTTGCATTGTAAGCCCAAGAGGAGGCTATGGGAGGGACAATCCAGGGTCCTTGCATTGTAAGCCCAAGAGGAGGCTATGGGAGGGTCACTCGTTTGTACAAAGCCCAAGGGGAGGCATGGTATAGTTGGTTTGAGCTCTTAGAGCGATTTCACCGAGAAACCATACTCTATGTCCTAACCTAAACTAGTGGAGATTCTTTGCACGAAGCCCAATAGGAGGCTATGGGGAACCTAGTGTTGTACTAAGTTGAATAAGCATATAACACAAACACACATATGAACAAGTACGAACAAACATGAACAAGTACATGAACAAATATGAACAGTTATACATATATGACAGAGTGTGTGTATATAATGGAGTTTATGAAGGAAATATACCTGTAAGCATGATCCATTTGTATACACAGGGCTCGGGACTCACACTCGGGGAGAGGTCCATTTGAGTCTATGTAAACAGGTATTCACAAAAGGGCTTGGGACTTATACCTACATGGAGGCCCGTGGTATATTTTTGGGAAGATTTAAAGAAAACCTTCATTTTTGGTTTGTTATTCAAAGTTAAAAATCAAACTGATTGAGATATGTACAAAAGGCGTACAATGAAATACCTAATTTCATGTACTGGAATGGGTATGTACAAAAGGGGCTTGGGACTTATACCTACGTGGAGGCCCGTGTTTTATTTACAAAACATGGTTGACTGTTTATTTACAGACGCGTTGTTTGAAAAACGGTTTGAAGATTTGTTTTGAAAGAGTTTTCTGTACAAAGAAAAACTGTATAAAGAAAAGGAAAGGGACTTATACTCTCTAATATTCGAGAGGCCCATGTTTTACTTTCATAAAACATGGTGGATGGTTTAAAAAAGAGTTGAAAGATTTGTTTGTTAAAAAACTGTTTGGAAGTTTATTTGGAAAAAGTTTTCTGTTAAAACAAAAACTGTACAAAGAAAGACGAAAGGGACTTATACTCTCTAATATTCGAGAGGCCCCACATCGTTTTGAAAATCAATTGATCAATTAAAAAGATTTAATCAATAGTTTCCTTTGAAAATCAAAAAGAAATGGTTTACCGTTTTTGAAAAGAATCGTGATCGCTCGTTTTTAAAACGATTTGAATTTTGAAAGAAATCAATTTAATCGAGATAAACAAGAAGATTGTCTTCAAATAACATTTAGATGATTAGGGTTTGCTTCAAAAAATATTTACAAGTGATTAAATTTGAAAATCAAATGAAAAATAATATTTAAAAGTATTAAAATTACTTAAAAACAAGTCATTTTAAAACCAATTAAAAATGTATCAAATAAATATTTTTTGATGATTTTTTTTTGATATTCTTAAAATATATATATTAAATAAAGAGTGTAAAAAAAATGAAGAGAAAATAAATTAATTTGATTGGTTAATTAATGGGTTAAAGTTGTAAAGAAAATAGAGAAAAATAGTGTCAAAAAATTGGTTTTGTCTTCCAAAGGGCTTGAACCCACGCCCTTGTGCTTACTACTCAAAACATGAACCAAGCGAGCTGCGCGTGCAGCTTGTTATTCATACGCTTCCAAGGAATTATATTTTAAAACAAATATTTGAAATTTCCAAACCAAAAAACGCGCCAAGAACACAACCCTAACTGAATTTTGAATTTCTTCAAATCTGTGTTGTTTTGATCAGGTAAAGGGTCTATTCCACTTGGTTTTTCATGACGAACATGATGGTGGTCTTTAATTTCATTTATTTTCACTCTAAGGGGGTCAATTTTCGCATGAACATGAAGAACCCTAAAACTGAAATTCAATGTGAAATCGTGTATGTGCAAGTTATGATGCAATTGATTGAGGGTTAATGATCCTCATAGGTGCAGAAACAAGATGGCATGTTCATTTTTCATTTATGATGCATGTATGATGGAGTTTGAAGTTCATGAGCACTTACCTCAAAAACGGCCAAACTGGAAATTGAAATCGTGCCTGGAGGTGTTACAGATGCTTTGTATCAATCTGGATAGCTTCAATGGACCTTATGTGATGTGTTTGAATGCCTGGAATGAACTGGAACCCTCTTGATCACCTTGTGGTACCCGAACTGCAGTTTAGCTCAAGTGAGGATCAAGCTAGTTGATTTTGATGTTTCAGATCATGTATGATGGTTGGAACAGTTCATGTGAAGTATATGGAGTGTGTTTAGATGATTAACTTGGACAGATATGGCCTGGTATGAGAATTGATATGTTAAGGCTCATTTTATGATATCATTGCTTCTATGCATCATTACTTGGATCATTTGGCAAATTGGTTCATAACTTTGCAAAAATGGCTTGAAATTTCAAGTGAAAAGTTCACTAATGGCAAAATTCAAAACCATAGCTACACTCCATATTTTTTCATGCTCTTGGACATTTTAGAAAGCTCATGTTGCATACTTCAAAACCCTAGTTGAAAGTTTCTTCAAACTCTTTAAGGAAATGGGTGAAAAAGATCCATGAACTTTGAGAAAAATGAGATTTCAAGTGAAGTTTTCAAAAAGTACCAACTTTGAAGCACCATATCTCTTAAATGGTTGATCTTATGGAAAAAATTTATATGTGTCAAAGTTGTTTATTGGATCAAAATCTACAACTTTCATGTTGGAAGTTTTTTTCAGTTTGTAGGTGAAATTTTGAGAAAATCCCTTTCAAAGTTTGGAAAAAACCATGAAAAACACTTAGAAAAATTTTCTAAGTATGAAAGTCAAACTTTGACTTTTTGATTCTTGATTGATTTTCTTGATTTTTCTTGATCAAATGACTTCTCATATCATATATTGATGATTTAAAACTTCAAAAGTCATGGTTGACCAAAATTCCCCAAAAGTCAATGGTGATCTTGTACAGTTGACTTTTTCAGACGAATCGCGTTTCTGGAGATTTCAAATGAAACAGGCTATCCTCATCAAATGAATGGTATGAATGGATCACATTGAAGCATTAGAGGATATTGAGCCATGGTTTGAGTTGTGACACCATGTCCTGATTAAAAAGTCAGTTGTTCAGTGAATTAGGTCAAAAAACCCTAATTGTCGACCTGATGAAATTGATGACTGTAGGTATTGAATTGAGAAGCAATTTCCATGGGATATTGTCATAGGGATTATTTGAGGATGATTGAAACCTTTGATTGACTTCCTGGGGGTTTTTATGGTTTCCCAAATGTGATCCCTGATTTCAGTCCCTGATAGTTCAAAACCCTGATCTGAGGATTTGTCTGATCAATCTTTGTGTAGGAGATATTATGAGCCAATGGATTAGGTCAAAATGATGCACTTGAGGTCTTGATATCATGTCCCAAGCCATTAGGTCAAATTCTGAGCAAAAGTCAAGAGTATGCTATCTTCAGGCAAAACCCTAATTCAGTCGATTCAGAGCTGTTGAGTTTGTTGAAGTGAATCTCTGAGGACCAAATGTTGATTGTTGATGAAGATGATTCCTTTGAGATGAAGGGAAGACAAAACCCTAATTGATTGTTACTTGTACTGATGAGTGATTTCCTGATTAAATCCTGCTGAGTCACAAGTAACAAATACAAGCTATGCAGTTTGTTAGAGATGCAAATGATGCATATGCAGATGATATGAGGTGGTATCTTAGGTCAAAAATTGGGGTATGACAGCCGTATACAATCAGGAATATGCCCATGGTGCTCATGGATTGGCGGCCGGATTTCTCCATGGAGAGGGATATGTTGCGTACGGTTCCAATTTGGGTGAAGCTTCCCCAGCTTCCTCTGCACATGTGGGGAGAGAGGAGTCTAAGCAAGATTGGTAGCATCATAGGAACCCCTATGTACACTGATGAATGTACAGCAGCAAAACTAAGAGTCACATATGCAAGGATCCTAGTGGAAGTTGATGTAACTCAAAAGCTATGTGAAGAAATTGTTATTAACTATGATGGAACGAAAAGGAAACAGAGAGTGGAATATGAATGGAGGCCCCAGTTTTGTGAACGATGTCAAAAGATGGGACATGTCTGTGAGAGGGGCAAGAAAACCCATGTGAAAGTGTGGCAACAAAAGAAGGAGTGGGGGAAGCCAGAAACAGGGCAACAAAGCAAAGAACGGCCTAAGCAGAAGAGTGATAAAACTAGCGAAGGAGGTGTAAATGAGCAAAAAGGCCATAGGAGGGAAGAATAAGCACAAACAGAGGATAATTTGCGCAAGAAAGATGAGATGGTGGACAAACCAAAGGATGGAGGAAAGTGGACTGAAGTGCTCAAAGGACTGAGAACTAAAGGTACGAATCCTAAACAAGTTGACTTTCTAAGGCAAATTTTTAGCAGTAATGGCTTTAGCACATTAGGAGAGTGGAATGACCCTAAGGTGCACCCCATTGGGGAAGGATGATTTTATCTTGGAATGTGAGGGGGTTAAATAAAGCAGCTAAGCAAAAAGAGATTAACTCCCGTCTCTTGAAGCTGCAGCCTAGTATTGCTATTTTGCTTGAAACAAGGATCAAAAGAGATAAAGCAGATAGATGCAGGAGGAATATGGGTAACAGATGGCAGTTTATTGACAATTATAGTAAGCATGACAATGGCAGGATTTGGGTCTTATGGGATGAGAACAATACTACAATCAAGATGGAATCCATGACTGACCAGATGGTACACTGTGGGGTGTATAATACTGATGGTGGCTTTGTGCACTGGCTGACTGCAATATATGCATCAAATAATCTTGATAGAAGGAAGGAGTTATGGAGAGATATGGGAAACATTAGCAAGTCTCAGCAGGGACCATGGATTGCAATGGGGGACTTTAATAATGTGCTGGGAATGCAAGATAGAATAGGAGGCAGAGCAGTTCAGGAACTAGAATTCAGGGACCTAAGAGATATGATGGAGAATGAAGGATTGTTTGAAATTGAGAGCATAGGAGAAAGGTTCACATGGTATAACAAACATACTAAGGACCCAATATATTCATGTATAGACAGAGTCATTGGCAACATGGAATGGATTCAAAAGAACATGAACAAGACTGTGCATATGCTAGAACCTGGGGTGTCTGATCATGCTGTGGTATGTATACAGGGTGATGTGCTGGAGAAACCAAAGACTGGGTTTAAATTCATTAATGCTGTGACAGGTATGATAGGGTACAATGAGGAGGTAGCTAGAAGTTGGCAAGAGCAGAGTAGAGGGGACAAAGGAAATAGATTGTGGCAGAAATTGATGAGACTTCAACTAGTTCTTAAAAAACTCAATAGGCCAATCCTAAGCATCAAGAGTCAGCTTGAGGAGAAAAGAAATGAGCTGAATGAGGTTCAAAATAAGGTTAGGCAAGACAAAATGAATAAGGAGCTGATTAGTAAGGAGAGAATATGCACTGAGGAGCTGTTAAAACTCAGTGATTTAGAGGAGGAAGTCCTTAGACAAAGAGCAAAAGTTGACTGGATTAGAAAGGGTGATGGGAACAACTCATTCTTTCACTCCACCATCAGAAGCAGAGCTAAACAGAAGATGATAACCAAACTTGTAAAGGATAATGGAGAGATATGTGTGAACAAGGAAGACATGGAAACTGAGGTGCTGGAATTCTACACCAGCTTAATGGGAACTGCTGCTGCCAACCTGGAGGGTGTTGATATTGGTGCTATGAGAAGAGGAAAACAGTTGAATAGAGAGAAGAGAGCCATGCTTAGCAGTCCTGTCCAGGTCAGTGAGATTGAGGCAGCTCTAAAGAGCATTGGAGATCTTAAAGCACCATGAGTAGATGGCTATGGAGCTAGGTTCTTCAAGCAGTCCTGGCAAGTCATAAAGCAAGATGTTATTGAGACAGTGAGGCTATTTTTTGAAGAAGGTATAATGGACAGCAGATTTAACAAAACCCTTGTTACCCTTATACCCAAGCATGGTAAGGCTAATAGCATCAAGGAGTTCAGACCTATCTCTTGTTGTACCACAGTGTACAAATTGATATCTAAGGCCATGGCAAATAGGATGAGTGGTGTGCTTGGAAGTATCATTAGCAAAAATCAAGCAGCATTTGTGCCTGGCCAAAATATCCAGGACCATGTACTTATGGCATATGAGCTGATTAGAGGGTATAGCAGGAAAAGTGGGAGCCCTAGATGCATGGTGCAAATGGATATTAGGAAAGCGTATGATTCAGTTGATTGGGTAGCAATGAAAACTATAACGACAGAGATAGGATTCCCTAGAAGGTTTGTCAAGTGGGTGATGCAAGCAGTAACCACAGTCACATACCAATTCAACATTAATGGGAGTATAACCAAGAGCATCAAAGCTGCAAGAGGGCTGAGACAGGGAGATCCCATATCTCCATTGCTCTTTGTGGTTGTGATGGAGTATTTACACAGGAAGATGGATGACTTGAAGAGCAAGGCAGGTTTTAGATACCACTCAAAATGTGACAAAATGCAGTTGGTAGACCTGAGCTTTGCAGATGACCTGTTGATGTTTGCAAGGGGTGATAGTGTATCTGTCCAACATATGATGGATAAGTTTAATGAGTTCTCCAGATCCACGGGGATGACTGTAAATCTGAATAAATGCAAGATATATTGTGGGGGCATGAAGGAAGAAGATAAAATACCTATTGAGCAAATTACTGGTTTCACTAGAGGGCAGATGCCGTTTAGATACTTAGGGATCCCCTTACAAAGCAGAAAACTCTCAAATAATCACTGTATGGAGATAGCTGAAAGAATAGGGGCAAAGATGAAACATTGGAGTACAAAGCTCTTGAGCTTTGCTGGCAGAGTGACTTTACTGAAAAGTGTGGTGTTTGGAGTTGCAAGCTACTGGATGAGCTGTTTGCCACTACCAAAATTGGTTACAAAGAAGCTGGAGGCCTTGTGTAGATCATTCCTTTGGACAGGAAAAGGAGAAATCACAAGGAAATTGCCAGTTGCTTGGGACAAAGTGTGTGGGCCTAAGAGCAATGGAGGGCTGGATGTTATAAACCTAGGGGTCTGGAATAAAGCCTGCCTAACAAAGCTCTTATGGAAGCTAACTAGCAAGGAGGAATCCTTGTGGGTGCAATGGGTTCATAGATATTATATAAAAAATGAGGATGTTATGCAGGTACAAGTTAAGGCAAATGGATCCTGGATCCTTAGAAGCATATTCAATCTGAGACCTCAAGTGACACAAATGGAACAATGGAAAAAATTGAATGAGAAAGGTGGATTCAAAATGAAAAATATGTACCTTGAATTCCTGGAAAAGCACCCGAAGGTAGAATGGAGAGTGTTGATGAGGAAAAACTGTGCACGACCTAGGGCAGTTTTCACTATGTGGCTGGCATGTAACAAGCGGTTAGCAACCAAAACCAGACTGTAGAAGTTTGGTGTGCAAACTGATCTCAAGTGTACCTTCTGTGATTGTCATGAAACAATACAACATTTGTTGTTTGAATGCAGGGAAACAAAGACAATTTGGGAGCAGGTGCTTATTTGGCTTAACATGAAGCATAAGGTGCAGGGGTGGGAGCAAGAACTCAGGTGGGTGACCAAAGTTTGTAGAAGCAGAAATTGGAGAAGCAACATTGTTAAAGTGGCTATTGCGGAGACAATTTATGAAATATGGAAAAATCGAAATGATAGAGTTTTTCAGCATCAGTACAAGGAGAGCAACATTGCTCAAAGGATTATTGAGCTCATTGAGAATAGAATATGGGTATACCCAAAATATAGGAATAGAGTAGCTCAAATGTTAGTTGAATAACAAGATAGAACTGGTATATACGTTTGTATACAGCTGGACCCTAAGGGTCGCTTGATTTTGCAATGTTTGTTAATTATAATATAATCGTTTTTCTCAAAAAAAATGATCTGGTGTTGTTATTAAATGAAGTCCATGATGGGGGTGCGCGTTTTGATGCGTTGGATTGATAGATGGATGGATCTGATGGTCTCCAGCATGAGGGATCATAACACGTGACACACCTGCAAAACACTGAATCCAAGGTTAATTTAAAAAAAAACATGCGCGCGCCCTCCAGCCAATCAGAGGACGCCACGCATCATCTTCTTCATCAGGATGGATCTTTTACACCTTTCATTTGCAGGTGGTGTAAAAACTCCAACCTATTACACCTGTTGAGAATAGCGAATACAAGCAAACAACAATATAAATTTGGCGCGATGCCATGGTTCAGTTCGTTTTGTTCATACGAGTTTAATGGTACCATTTAGAACTTGTAATTTTGCATGGATCGTAAAGCCCTAATTTTGAAAGCAAGAACCCTAAAATGGTGATTCCTCGTATAGGTGTCCAAACTTCAATTAAGTTTCCAGAAATGATCAGAACCTCAAACTAAACTTAAATATGAGTCTACATCTTGCTAAACATGCATGTGTGATGAGATTTTTGTAAGTTTTAGTTCGAGCAAACCGCGAGGTATAGGTACGTGTTCTTGATGATTCAAGGCTTGCAATTGATCTGGTTATGTTTAGTGAGGGTCAGGGAACGTGTTTGAGTAATTAAGTTGTATTGAAACAAGCTAGAAATTAAAATTTGAATTTTAAATTTCTTTGAAAAATTCAAGTTGATACAAGGTTGATACAAGCAAGACTTGGGCTCTGAATTCGTGTCTCTTCTATTACTGAAGTGTGATACTTCATTTATAGGCAAAGATGTGCTTAAAAACTAAGCTAGAAGCATTAAGTGCTTTTGTTGAATTTTGGAATTTTTTAATATATGTAGCTTTGAATTCAAGCCACCATAGCTTGATTTTTCCACACCTCTTCTGCTGTACTTCTCTTGGGGCAGAGTATTGAATGATCTTTGATGAGTCATGCTTAGAAACTAAGCTACACATTATCCTTCCATTTTCCTTTTTTTTAATTTAATATTATATGATAAAATTAAACCAAAAAAAGAACAAAAATGATGTGGGCTTTGTCTTGGTCGTGGGAGGCCCTTCTCATTATGGGAAACATGTTTGGATCATGGAAATTGGGTTTCATTTGGAAGAAAAACATTTTTGATCAATGTTGATTTCATGCATTTTCCCAAAATTTAGCAAACTTCAACAAGGTGTAAATCCCTCAATTTTTATCATATGAAGGAGATCTTGTACTTTTTGGAAACCTCAAAGAGTCCTATAACCAATGTCTTTGGTCTCATATCAAAATGATTTTCCATTCTCCTTGTGTATCCTTTTGAAAAAAGTGACTTTTTGTTGACTTTGAAAATAACCTGTAATGTCTTTGTCTATATTTTTCAAATGATGAATCTAATGACCATGGGACCAATTTCATTTGAAAGATAATTTAATTTCCTTCAAAATGAGCTTTGACTTGAATTTTTTGGATGAAGGATGAGAGAGTTATGACCAGTCAAAGTTCAGTTGACTTTTTAGGAGAAAACCCTAATTTTGAAACTTCGGGTTTTGTTGATTTTTGATCTTTCCTTGATGAATTATGATCAACCAATGATCAAATGATGAATCCTTTGACAAAATATGAATGTTGACAAAAAATTTCATTTTTGACTGTCTGTTGACTTTTTTGGTCAAACGGGTCGTCTATTGACTGTTTGAGCTGCTGACTGTGCGTCTGAGTGAATTGAAGTTTGAAAATTTGTATGATGGTACTTTGAGATATATGGAGGTCCATAAAATCCATTTGAGGTCTCAAAAACTTGTTCTCCTGAAAGAAACAAGAAACCCTAGTTAGGGACCGTTTGTGTAGGAGACAGTTAAGCGTACCTGATTTTTGTGCAGTGTTGAGTCTCTGCTAATCATGTGATATTCAGAAGACTTCTAGGACAAAAATCTTGGAATTTTGAAATGCAAAAGTTTGATTTGATTGATGGTACAAAACACGGAGAATTGCACTGTCAACGGTTTGACTGTCAACTGACTGTTCAGGCATGTAGCAGTTAAAGTGAAAATTCAACAGTCAAAGTTAATATTTTTGTTGTTTTTGTTTTTGGTTTTGTTTTGTGTTAATGATGAAAATTTATTTACATGACTTGTTAGAAAAACACAGACGTAATAAATAAATAATATGTACTGTATGCGAGCAAAATTACCAATAATAACCCTGAAAATCATTTAATGCACAGAAAAATAAATATTTAACTGGAAGAAAACACACAAAATATTATCTGGATAATTAAGCAACAATATGACAAATAGTACGACATTTAATACTGACAGTGCAAATATTACATACTATAATGAACAGTACGACGAGTAAACGGTACATTAAGAAATAAGAGATACGGCAAACTTTAGGAATGACGATTAATAACCCATGCTACAAACAGTAACATGTAGATGATTGGGAGTGTCAACATCCCAGGTCCACATTTTTCAGGGCTATGCAGACAAAAGAAGGACATGATTACCACCACGACGGTGATGATCATAAGAAAACACGTCTCTATCCGCTTCGCCATTTTTACCGGGGGAAGAAGAGAGAATGAATATGAAGTAGAAATTTGAGAGATGAGTTAGAATTTGATGTGAGATTTTATGGAAAAAATGAGAAGTATTTATAGAATGAAAAGAAAGATAGAGACGTTGGGGAATGAAGTGATTCCGTACAAAAGGAAAATTTGAGGGGAAGTAAGATTTGAAAGAAAGTGTATGATAGTGTTGGAAAAAAGAGAGATGTATAGAATAAAGTTAGGATTTGATTTTTGAAAGAAAGAGATTTGAAAATAAAGGAAAAGATTTTGAAAATAATGGAATATAGTACAAAAATTAGTGGGAAACAAAAGATAATAATAATTTACTTGTTACCAGTACAGTCTGAATCCCCGAACTATGCGCCTGCAAAAGATTTAACTCTGTACCAATTGCGTCAGTACTATTTATCTGTAAATGAATCTCAAATAAATAGCGTGTGTGAAGTAATAAACAGTACTTGGCGTTTGCGTAAGAATAAATCCAACAGCGAGCCAAAATACCGTATAAGAAAAATTCTAAAAACCAAGTATTCATAAATCAGGATATGAAAATCCAAGATTATATGAAACTCTTAATTTTTAGATTGAAGTTTTCTTGAAAAAAGATGCGAGCAAATTTTGGGGTATAACAGTTGCCCCTATTCAATCTTCTTAAACCTGAAGAGATTTTTTGAAATCTGAAGGTAGAAGATGATTGAATATTTTAGATGCCCTAAAAATTTGCACTTACCTCCACCGGACGTGATGTTGGAAATTGCATTTGAATGTTGTATGAGAAATGTTGTTGGCAGATTGAAACATTACCTGAGATGGGCTTTCAGATGCCATCTGGCAGATGTATTTGATGGTTTGTTTACCAGAATGAATCCATTGATTATATCTTGATGAAGGATTTGAAAACCTCTGCGTTGACTGTTTCGGAACCGTCCAAGGTTACCGCTTTAAGTCTAGGAGGATGATCGTTACGAAACTGTCCAAAGTTTTCCCGCTTTAGATTTTGAAAGTTGATCGTTGTGGAACCGTCTGAGGTATCAGCTTTAGATCTTCGATGGTAGATCGTTCTGGAACCGTCTGAGGTATCAGCTTTAGATCTTCGATGGTAGATCGTTCTGGAACCGTCTGAGGTATCAGCTTTAGATCTTCGATGGTAGATCATTCTGGAACCGTCTGAGGTATCAGCTTTAGATCTGTGTTGGTATGTTTTTGAGTTGATAGGTGATTTGTAAGGAGAGATCTCTTCAGAATGAATCTTCGGCTTGATTATATCTGCGAGGACTGCTTATCTGAATAGAGTTCAAGGGGAACACTGCATGTGATTGAGAACATTTTTGCTGAAGACATCCGTCTGCCTGAAAAAATCAAGTTAGTGATATGCAATGTTTATGATGTATGTAATGTATGAGATTCTCGAACTAAAGGAGAAATATGCATGTTATGTATGCGTTTGTTATGAAACATTATATGCTATGTATGAATATGTGTATGATGTATGATGTATGATGTACGATGTATGATGTATGATGATGTATGACTTATACAGTCTTGAGCGTATCAAGCTTCTGGTTGGGAAAATAAATGAAGGCATTGTGATCGTTGATGATTTTTTGTCGTCTTGTTTGAATACCCTCGGCTGGGGACCTTCTTTGAGAACCAGGGTGCTCTGTTGAAGGATCTTTGACTACCGCTCGGGGATGAAAGGTAATTTGAAAATTCTGACTTTGATGCCCTTTTAAAATGGGAATGAGGAAGATGCATAATCCTCCGATGCACTATTTGACCAAGTCCTGGTGTGGAGATCACACCTTTTGGGGATAGCAATCTGGAATAACCCTGTTGGGGAATAAGATTTCTCGAATCACTTTGTTGGAGAGAAAAATCTCATTGAGGAATTTGCTGAGAAATGCATCTCTGTTGGGGATTTTTCTTCTAATGTTGGTTTCGGGATGATGTCCAAATGATCGGGACATTACCTGAATGTTATTCCTGTTTTTCCTGGTAAACATCAATCATATTCAAATGCACATGTTCATTCAAAATTATCATTAGGACGTTTACGTATTCAAAACAGAAAAAGTGAAAATGTTGATTTTGAGCATAAGATGCATTGATTTTTGAAAAAGAGCCATGATAGGCTGATTAGTACAAGGAGACAAAAATCCTAGTAGTAGGAAATTGTCATAAAGCTTTGGAAAATATTTATAAAGTGAAATAGCTATGTGAAAACAATCCAGTCAAGTTTCAATTCTGCTATTGCCAATCTGTCTTCGAGCATCTCATCCCTCACTTGTTGGAAGAAAGTAATTGGACTGATCGGTGTCTTTGATGTGTTGAATCTTGAAGGTGAGTAGGCCGCTGAGCGGAACATAGTTGTATGCTTTATTCCCTAACTTTTGCCTAGGCTGCCTTTTCAGGTTTTCAGCCTACCGGGATAATATTTATTTAGTCTCTAATTTTTGCCTGGATTTCCTTTTCAGGTTTTCAATCCACCGAGACGCTCATTTTTGCCTAAGTTGCCCTTTCAGGTTTTCAACTTAGCGAGCTTTTCTTTAAGCGAAGTACTTTTTGACTATGTCCGCATTCACAAGGTGTGGGAAATCCTCGCCATCCATGGTGGTAAGTAACATGGCTCCGCCGGAGAATATTTTCTTGATTATAAACGGTCCCTTATAAGTGGGAGTCCACTTGCCCCTGGGGTCACCTTGTGGTAAGATGATGCGTTTGACAACCAAACCACCGGTTTGGTATGCCTGACTCTTGACTTTCTTGTTGAAGGCTTTGATCATACGCTTTTGGTACAACTGACCATGACAAATAGCCGCGAGCCTCTTCTCATCAATCAAGTTTATCTGGTCCAATCGAGTCTGAATCCAATCGTCTTCATCTAGATCGGCTTCTTTCATAATCCTTAGGGAAGGAATCTGAATTTCAATTGGAAGAACTGCCTCCATACCATAGACTAAGGAGAATGGAGTTGCCCCTGTTGAAGTACGCGCAGATGTGCGATAACCATGAAGAGCAAAAGGTAACATCTCATGCCAGTCTTTGTAGGTTACTGTCATCTTTTGTATGATTTTCTTGATGTTTTTATTGGCAGCTTCCACCGCGCCATTCATCTTTGGTCGATATGGATAAGAATTATGATGTTTGATCTGGAACTGTGTGCAGAGTTCAGTAATCATTCTGTTGTTTAAATTTGTGCCATTGTCTGTGATGATCCTTTCAGGGATGCCGTACCGACAAATGAGATTGTGCTTGATAAATCGGGCCACAACATTTTTGGTGACTGAAGCAAACGAAGCTGCTTCTACCCATTTTGTGAAGTAATCGATAGCGACTAGGATAAAGTGATGTCCGTTGGAGGCAGTAGGCTTGATTTCTCCAATCATATCAATACCCCACATTGCAAAAGGCCAAGGAGCCGTCGGGACGTTTAACGGGACTGGAGGTACATGTAATTTGTCAGCATATATCTGGCATTTGTGACAGGTTCTGGAGTGATGATGGCAGTCTGTCTCCATGGTAGACCAGTAATAACCCGCTCTTAGGATCTTTTTAGCCATTGTATGTCCACTTGAATGAGTACCAAAGGTACCATCATGTATGTCTTCCATAATCTGTTCTGCTTCCTTCTTGTTTACACAACGAAGTAAAGTCGAGTCATGGTTGCGTTTGTATAGGGTTCCATTACTTAGGAAGAATTTGGCAGCAAATCTTCTTAGAAACTTTCTGTCGTTAATGGATGCCCCTTCAGGGTATTCCTGAGCTTCGAGATACCTTTTTACTTCATGGAACCATGGTTTTTCTTCCGTTCCTTCGGCATCGATCTTATTGCAATAGGCTGGTTCATCTTGTCTGTAAATGGTGATCATTGGTGCCTCATTGTCCCACCTGACTTTGAACATGGATGACATGGTAGCTAAGGCATCAGCTAGTTGATTTTCTTCGCGCGGGATGTGTTCAAAAGTGATTTCTTCGAAATAAGGAATCAGACTCAGCACATATTCTTTGTAAGGAATTAGATTCGGGTGCTTCGTGTCCCATTCCTCTTTGACTTGATAAATCACAAGCGCCGAGTCTCCGTAGACCTCCAGGAATTTGATTCTTAGATCGATTGCAGCTTTGAGACCTAGAATACATGCTTCGTACTCGGCTATATTGTTAGTGCAATTGAAGCATAATCTGGCAGTGAATGGTGTATAACCTCCTGCAGGGGAAATGATCACAGCTCCGATGCCATTGCCAAGCGCATTAGAGGCTCCATCAAAAACCATAGTCCATCGGGATCCTGGCTCGGGTCCTTCTTCCGGTCCTGGTTGTTCGTAGTCAGTGACTAGCATAATGTCTTCATCTGGGAAGTCAAAGTTTAACGCTTGATAATCATCCACTGCTTGATGAGCCAGATGATCAGCTACCACACTTCCTTTGATTGCTTTTTGTGAAGTGTACTGGATGTCGTATTCTGTTAAGATCATTTTCCATCTTGCTATTCTTCCAGAGAGAGCAGGTTTTTCGAACACATACTTGATAGGATCCATTTTGGAGATCAGGAAAGTGGTGTGATTTAGCATATATTGTCTTAGTCGGCGAGCCGCCCATGCTAAGGCACAACAAGTTTTCTCGAGCAGTGAGTATCTTGTTTCACAATCGGTAAACTTTTTGCTAAGATAGTAGATTGCATGCTCCTTTCGGCCGGACTCGTCATGTTGCCCCAGTACACACCCCATTGAATCTTCTAACACTGTTAGGTACATTATCAGAGGTCTTCCTTCCACAGGTGGTAACAAGATTGGCGGTTTTTGGAGATATTCTTTGATCTTATCAAAGGCTAATTGGCATTTGTCATTCCACCTTTCCACTTGATCTTTTTTCAACAGTTTGAAGATCGGCACACAAGTAGTAGTCATATGGGCAATAAATCGGGCGATGTAATTCAGACGTCCCAAGAATCCTCTGACTTGTTTCTCGGTATGGGGTATAGGCATTTCTTGAATGGCTTTGACCTTGGCAGGATCAACCTCAATACCTTTGTTGCTGACGATGAAACCTAAAAGTTTACCGGATCTTACTCCAAAGATACACTTGTTCGGATTTAGTCGCAACCTGTATTTCTTGAGTCTGTCAAACAGCTTGTGCAGATGATCCAGATGTTCTTCTTCGGTGTTGGACTTTGCAATCATATCATCGACATAAACCTCTATCTCCTGATGAATCATATCATAGAACAGAGCTACCTTTGCACGCTGATAGGTTGCTCCTGCATTCTTTAAACCAAAGGGCATTACTTTGTAACAAAAGGTTCCCCAGGGTGTTGTAAAGGTTGTTTTTTCCATGTCTTCGGGTGCCATGTTGATTTGATTGTACCCTGAGAATCCATCCATGAAGGAGAATACCTTGCATTGTGCGGTATTGTCAACCAGTACATCGATGTGAGGTAAAGGGAAATCATCTTTGGGGCTTGCCCGGTTCAGATCTCTGTAGTCTACACACATTCTGACTTTCCCGTCTTTTTTAGGCACAGGCACTATGTTAGCTATCCAAGGAGGATAACTCACAACTTTTAGAAAGCCAGCATTGAATTGTTTCTTAACCTCGTCTTTGATCTTCTTTGACATATCGGGCCTACTCCTCCGCAATTTCTGCTTAACTGGAGTGCTACCTTCTTTGATTGGCAGGCGATGAACCACAATATCTGTGTCAAGGCCAGGCATATCTTCATAGGACCAAGCGAATATCTCAACGTAGTCTTGTAACATTTGAATCAGTCTTTGCTTGACACTGTTTTCTAGATCAGCCCTTATCTTGACTTCTTTCTTTTCTTCGTCGCTGCCCAAATTGATAACCTCAATTGGTTCTTCATGCGGCTGTATAGTCTTTTCTTCTTGTTCTATCAGCCTTGCAAGCTCTCTTGGTACCTCACAATCTTCCTCACTTTTGTCCTCAGTTTGGTAGATCGGATTTTCAAAGTCATGACGGGCAATAGCAGAATCGTTATCGACTGGATCCAAAGTGAATGTGAATCTGCATTTATTTATGTGGGTGTGTGTAAGAAAACATAGCTATTTGAAAAAATGAATAAAGCAAAGAAAGAAAAAGGATCACAAAATTTGAATATGCAAACGTCCCATGATTTTATTGAATGAACATGATCATGATATGACAAACCCTTATAAAAAGGACCAGTGTGCTTCGGGCAAGGCACACGGCTTTCAAGTTCATGGTTCGATAGTACAGGAACCATTTTTATCTTTGAACAGTATAAACAACGAAAACAAGAAATTGCATTTACTCCTGATCAAAGGAGATCACATCCTCAGCTTCCCAGTTGTTCAATCCATTGTTGTGAGCAGGGAGTATCCAGCTGTTCCAGTTGCAGTTGTCTTCTTCATCTTTCACAGCATTGATTTCATTGGTGGGGAAATGAGCCGGTGATCTTTCGGGATAAGTAATATACTCTGCTGGATACGAGAGCCCAGGCTGAGGTATCTCTGTTGGCTGAGCGAGATGCTCGATAAGATCGTCCCATCCAGTTGGAATGATGTCTTTAAGGGAGACTTATGCATTCTGGTGAGTGGTGTACTCTGACAGAAAATAACCCTCGTTATTTGGTATTTCCCTGGCTTTTTCAAGAGTGAAATTGTCGTCGTAATGTTCATCCCATCCAGTTGGGACAATGTCTTCAATGGCGACTTGTAAGCTCGGAGGAGCGGAATATTTCACCATAAAGTCATATTTGCCACTTGGCTCTCCTAGCGTATCCCAAACTTCTGTAGGTGGATTTTGATATTGCTCAGTGATGGAACTTGTGAATCTTTTGCCATTTTCAAATTGATCACCTCATCCAGTTGGGGTAATGTCTTCCATAGCAATAAAAGAACTCTGAGGTGCGGTATATTGAAAATTATACCCGCCGCTTGGTTCTCCCAAAGTATCCCAAACTCCCATGGAAAGGGGTGGAACTTCATTTGGATATGGCTGAATGATATGGTTCAAGAACACTCCATCGTCTTCAATAGCATTTACTCCTTGGCTGATGAAATGTGACATTAATTCTCCAGAACAAGGACTTTGATCGTTCTTTTGATTTCCATTAGCATAGCCCAGGCCTAGCTTGTCGGACTTGTAAGGTATATCGAGGAGTTGTCCCCATATTGTGCAACCACCTTTTTCGATCACAGCTTTGGCATCTTTGAGAGAAGCCATAGTTGTAGTTGGAGTAGCAGAAATATGCTTGGTAGTAGAGACATCTGGAGAGACCACCTCAAAAGATTGGCAGGGAGTTTTGATGAATTCATCATCCAACTCAACATACTTGGAGTTGCTCAGGTGGCTAACCACATATTCTTCTTCGCCGTAAACTGTGACAATCTTTCCTTTTACTGGATATTTCAACTTCTGATGTAGGGTAGAAGTTACAGCATTTGCCCCATGTATCCAAGGGCGTCCTAGTAAACAGGAATATGTTGGGTGAATTTCCATTACGTAAAATGTAGAATCAAAGATCTGAGAGCCCACTCTGATTGGGAGATTCACCTTTCCGTACACTGTTCTTGTTGACCCGTCGAAGGCTCTTACCACAACATCGCTTGGTTGTAACATAATTCCTTCGAAGTTAAGCTTTTCCAGTACTGTTTTAGGTAACACGTTCAAAGAAGAACCGTTATCTACCAGCACATGAGATAGAGTGGTGCCATTACATTCAATAGAGATGTGTAGGGCTTTATTGTGATTCTTTCCAGCAGGGGTTAGATCAACATCAGAGAAACCGAGGCCATTATTTACTGTTAGACTGGCAACACAATTTTCAAATTGATCGATTGAAATCTCTTGTGGTACATGTGCAGCTTTCAGGAACTTCACCAAGGCCTTGGCATGAGCTTCTGAATACTTTAGCAGAGACAGCATTGAGATTTTTGAAGCAGTGTGGCCCAGTTGTTCGACAATATTGTAATCACTCTTGCAGATGATTTTCAATATTTCCTCCATTTCTTGCTTTGATGGATCCTCAACAGTGACTTCCACCGGTATTTGAACTGGTTCAACTTGTGGCTCTTTGCCTCGAGAGTTGACATCTTGATTAGGAACTAGGACCTGGACTGGATTAGTAGCAACATTTGGAGAAATTTCTGGTGAAAAGATCCTTCCACTTCTCGTAATCTTACTGGTACCCACAATATTATCAACAGTTGGAGTAGTAAAATTCAGGGCCTCTTCGGTCAAGGTATCCTGTTTAACTCCATGGACATAAACATTAGTGTCATAACTCCACGGGACAGCTTTGTCTGAGGAGTATGGAAATGGAGTCGGACTGGTAATGATTACCGATGCCACTTTGGGTGTAGCGGAAATTTTGAATGGAGCTTTGGTAAGGATTTTCAATGGTATGTTGGAAACCACTGAGACGTCCTCTATTCTCATCGCGTTTGAAAAGACTTCACATAAAACGTCCATGGAAGGTAGCCTCTCAAACATAATGATACGGCGATCCATCCACTTTTGAATTCCCATTCTCAGATTTTCACAACCATTGGGTAGGTGTGTGCAATAAAAGCAATCAGGGTCACAACCTGGAAAGTAACCAGCTTGGATTAGCTTTCCTTTGACTTCAATGAGCGGAGTTGACAATTCCCTCACATCATAGATGTAAACAGTGTCTATGATAGCATTGACGGTCTTGTCGTGCTTCGGCATAGGTGCCGTGATGACATTTGGAGTCTCTGGAGGATCAAACTCAATTTCCCCAGCATCTATCATGTCTTGTATTTTATTTTTCAGGGCCCAACAGTGATCTGCGTCATGTCCTGGACAGTTGGAGTGATACGCACATGTTGCATCGGGGCGATAACTCGGAGAGGAAGTGTTGACATTCTTTGGAGGGTCTTTCAATGTGACCGGATCTGCTTTTAACAAATGCTGCAATGCTTGAGAGATTGGCATATTGATTCTGGTGAAATTTCTTCTTGGCGCATCTGGTCGACGCGTATATTTTGGCGGTTGATCTTTTTGAGGCGCAGATGCGGAGATCAGAACTGCCCCTACAGATTGGTGATGCTCATTCTTGCAACCTTTCTGACTTTGCATTGTATTGACCTCATTCCTCCCACTGATGGGCCTTTTTGTAGTACCAGAGGAAGAGCCTATTTGAATTTTTCCACTTTGAATGCCGCTTTCGACATGTTCTCCAGTCAATATCAGGTCAGTGAAACCTGATGATGAGCTTCCCAGCAAATGTCTATAGAAAGGGCCAGTTAAAGTGCCCATGAACATGTCGACCAGCTCGCGATCAGATAAGGGTGGTTGAACCCTTCCAGCCAGATCTCTCCACTTTTGTGCATATCCTTTGAAACTTTCTTTTGGTGCCATGGACATGCCCCTTAGTTGAGTACGGGTTGGTGCAAGGTCAGCATTGTATTGATACTGTTTGTAAAAAGCAGCAGCTAACTCTTCCCAGGTATGAACTTTTGTACTTTCTAGTTGGTAGTACCACTCGAGTTGTGTACCCGACAAACTTTCTTGGAAGAAGTGAATCCACAATTTGTTATCTGCTGTATGAGGTTGTATCTTCCTTACATAGGACCTCAGATGTAGTTTTGGACAAGAAACTCCATCATACTTTGCAAAGACAGGAACTTTGAACTTTGGAGGGATAACAACATCTGAGACGAGTCCCAGATCATCGAAATCTAAACCAGGTATTTTTTGTATCTCCATAGCTTTCATGCGTTCTTCCAACTGCTGGTATTTGTCATCATCCTGTTCGTCTCCAGAATGATAATCTTCTTCATTAGAAGAGAGGGAGGGTTTGGCAAAACCCTGGTTGCTGTGATTGTCTTCTTGATCACCATCACCGACTATTTCAGGGATCGGTGGTTTTTTGGGCTTTTTGACTGGGATTTTGATCTTCCTTTTCAGGTGACTCAAGCCTACAGATCCTTTGGGCTTCTTTTTCTTCTTGATTATCAGGGCTTTCAGTTCTTGTTGCCCCTTTGCTAATTCCAGAATTGCTACCTGAACTTGGGCGTTCTGTGCTTCGAGATTCTTGATGCTTGTCTCAGATTCCATCTCTTCTTACTGAAATAAACAGCGAGGAGATGAGAAATCCGTCATGTGAACCTGTTATGCAATGTTTATGAATGAAATGCATATGCAATGTTTTCAAGGATCTTAGAATTTAGATTTGTTAAAACAAAGGAGAAACAAACATTTATTAGTTAAACAATTTATTTCTTTTTTTTTCTTTTTCTTTTGCCTCATTCGGGCTTACAAAACAGAAATAAGTAAAGAAAATGAAGGATCCCTCAGGTCTCCCATGGACGCTTTCTCTTTGCACCCAGGAATGTGTTGATCTGCTGTTCTTCTTGGAGTTGTCCGGTGAGCTCCAATAATCTCCTCTCATAGTCTTGATAGTGTGCTTTGAAGGTGTCTCTTTCCTCTTTTAGTTGAACCCAAGATTTCTGCAACTCTTCCAGGTCAGTTGGCATATCCGGATGTAGAATAACTTGAGGTTCATCTCCTTCGTCTTCTGGCTCGATAGTCACAGGTAGAATAGCGGGATATGGCATGATGAATTTCTGAGCATGAGTACGCACCCATCTCAGGTAAGGTTCCATAGGAATAGAATTCCATTGCCCCAAAGTTTTGCTTTCTATTCTATAGACACTGCCCCACGCATGTATGAACCTTCGTCGATGTCTATGGGAATCATCCTCGTAATCAAACACAATGCCACGGATAATCATGTCATGAGGACTGTTTCTCCATGCATATCCGAATTGGCGTAAAGCTAAAGAGGGATTGTAAGTGATGCCTCCCTTGATGCCAAGGAGTGGCACATTAGGGTACTCTCCACAATGGTCAATGATAGTAATGTCTCTCTGAAAGAAGTTGTTCCACCGGATATCTGAATGAGACAGAGACATAATCCTGCGAGACCATTGCATTCTTTGTTCATTTCTCAACACTGATCGAGGAAGATGAAATGTAAACCATCTAGCCAGTAGTGGTATACAGCACATAAGAGTTCCTCGTTTCTTCATGGTACGAGTGTGTAGAGAATGTAGAATGTCTCCCAGCAAGGTCGGTACCGGGTTACGGGTTAAGAAAAGGTTGATAATGTGCACACTTATGAACTGGTCGGGATTAGGGAATAAAACCAACCCATTGATCAAAAGAGCCATAACCTCCTCAAAAGCTGGATAACTTTTGTTTTCTAGTAGTAATCGAGCCTTTTCCATTAAGAACTTAGCAAGCAAACCCTGGATTCCACTCTTTGTTTCCTAATTGGACTCGATTTCTGACTTTCGCAAATGTAAGGCAGCAGCAATGATTTCAGGTTTTGGAATCCTTTCTAAACCAATGAAAGGTAATTGATCTCGAACAGGTAATCCAATTAGTTTAGAAAACTCTTCCAAGGTGGGTACTAACTGGTAATCAGGAAAGGTAAAGCAATGATGTTCGGGATCAAAGAACTGGAACATGACCCATATCATGTCTTCTTCAAATTTTGAGGTAACCAAATGGAGTAGGTGACCGTGCTTTTTGGTGAATTGAGCATTCCTGGGAAACTCTGATATTAAGTCTTTTAGTTCAGATGGCACCATTGAGATGTTGATTCGGATGTAATCTCTGGTGGCGGGAGCCATTACCTGCAATAACAAAACAAAGGTAAACTCTTTGATCCTTGAAATGATTAGTGAGAAAATGATATGCTTATGATGCTTATGATGTTATGATGTCAAACATGTGGCAAACACAATCAAATCAAACAATAGCCTTAGGTTTAAAGGCTTGCATGAAGTTCATAGGTGATACCCTCCCCACTGAAGTTGAGTTGGTTAAAACCTGTCCTAGAATAGTATTCGGGTTCTATGATCCTTGGAGACAACATCTCAATACGGCGCTCGGACGGCCGATCAAAAATATTCCTCGAGGATAACTAACTTCGATCAATTTCAAAGCTAGCCACTTAATAGGCCACAAGTCAAGTTCAACTTAAAGGTTCTAAGACAAATTAGTGTTTAATGACATTTCGGAAGCCTAATATACTCCTTGATCGTTTTCAAGGGACATCAGTATAAACCAAAGTATCGCACTAACGGTGACTACCAGATTAACCGTATCGGTACATGCCGTACAGTTTCCTTGGTCTATTGTCACATACTTAAGGTATCTCGAGATTCGGGTTAGAATCTTTCACACAAGCAAATACCCAAACAAACCTTTGAAAAATAGAGCAATCAAATCAAGCAATTGAAAACATCGAAGTGATCTAAACTCTAAAGGTAACCCCTTTTGAAAACATTTTGTTTTTTAGAAAGTAAGTACCCCAGCATAGTTGCCAGTTCTATTATGCACTCGGTTTTTTACCATACCTCTCGCGGAGAGATACGCGAACTGACTCTTTTCTTTCTGCTTTTGTGTTTTTGAAAATCAGAGAGTCGCCACCGACTTTTATTTTATCCAATTAAGGAAAGGTTTAAAAAAGAAACAGAAAAAGACCTTTAAGAAATTCTGGGTAAGGGGGTATGTTATACAAAGGGAAGGTATTAGCACCCTTTGTATCCATGGTTATCCATGGGCTCTTTAATTTGCTTAGCTCACTTCTTTTGAATCACTTTTCTATTGCCTTGAAATGCTTGTATGTGGTTTCAAATACCTTTGTAAATTGACTTTGTAATGATCCTTGTGCGAATGTATACAAAGTGTTTTTATCTTTCAAAAGATGTTTTTGAAAAAAGAACGTTAACTTCGTAATGATCCTCGTTTGGATATATACAAAGTATTGTCTTTTTGAAAGTTTTATTTTGAAAAACAATGATATATGAGTGATTTGTTTGTTTTGATCTGAGCAAGCAAATTAGGAGGTCTACCCTAAGTTATAAGGTCTTTTCCTATTTCCTTTAAAAACTATCCTTTTACCGGATGTAAACGAAAGTTCGATTTTGCATTTGAAACAGTAGAATTTGATTTTGATCTTTGAAAAGAGTAAAAGAGGGATTACCCTAAGAGGTGCAAGTGTGATTGTGTTTTGATTCAGATATTTTATCTTTTGAAGTTAGTGATCTAACAATTCAATTTTAATCTTTGGCATACACGCAATTTTATATGTACTGGAATTTAAAATGCGGAAATGTAAAATGCGGAAAGTAAATCTACGCTATTACATCGATTTTGCGGGAAATGTAAACTACGCTATTTACATGAATTTGACTACCTATACACTTGATCTATGAATTTAAATTGCAAGAAAATAAAAGAAATATTTTTGGATTTTTTGATGATTGATTTTAATTAGAATTAATGCATGATTAATTTAATTAAAATGAGAAAAAGATGGAAATAAAATTTAAACCTAAAAATTAAGTTTAAAATATGTTCAAAATGCTTATTAATTAATTTTAAAACAAAACTAATTTTTTTGGAATTTTTGAAATTGATTTTGAAATTATTAAGTTAAATAATCATATAATTATATAAATAATTACACAAATAATTAAAACTTAAAGAGAAAATTATTCTACATATGTACAAAATTAGCCTATAATATATAAAATATATTTAATATAAAGAACAATTTTTTTATGATTTTTTGATTGGTTAAAATAATTAAAAGATAAATATATACATATTATCTAATTAATTATACAAAATATTTAAATTATGAAGAAAAATAAAATATTTTTATATCAGAAAATAAAGTATTATTTTATCAACTTAAAAATATTTTTTTGTGTATTTTTTGATTTTTAGAACTATTTTAAAATAATTTTATAAAGAAAATTAAATAAAAATAGAAAATATATAAACAATGATCTGGTGTGGTTATTAAATGAAGTCCATGATGGGGGTGCGCGTTTTGATGCGTTGGATTGATAGATGGATGGATCTGATGGTCTCCAGCATGAGGGATCATAACACGTGACACACCTGCAAAACACTGAATCCAAGGTTAATTTAAAAAAAAAACACGCGCGCGCCCTCCAGCCAATCAGAGGACGCCACGCATCATCTTCTTCATCAGGATGGATCTTTTACACCTTTCATTTGCAGGTGGTGTAAAAACTCCAACCTATTACACCTGTTGAGAATAGCGAATACAAGCAAACAACAATATAAATTTGGCGCGATGCCATGGTTCAGTTCGTTTTGTTCATACGAGTTTAATGGTACCATTTAGAACTTGTAATTTTGCATGGATCGTAAAGCCCTAATTTTGAAAGCAAGAACCCTAAAATGGTGATTCCTCGTATAGGTGTCCAAACTTCAATTAAGTTTCCAGAAATGATCAGAACCTCAAACTAAACTTAAATATGAGTCTACATCTTGCTAAACATGCATGTGTGATGAGATTTTTGTAAGTTTTAGTTCAAGCAAACCGTGAGGTATAGGTACGTGTTCTTGATGATTCAAGGCTTGCAATTGATCTGGTTATGTTTAATGAGGGTCAGGGAACGTGTTTGAGTAATTAATTTGTATTGAAACAAGCTAGAAATTAAAATTCGAATTTTAAATTTCTTTGAAAAATTCAAGTTGATACAAGCAAGACTTGGGCTCTGAATTCGTGTCTCTTCTATTACTGAAGTGTGATACTTCATTTATAGGCAAAGATGTGCTTAAAAACTAAGCTAGAAGCATTAAGTGCTTTTGTGGAATTTTGGAATTTTTTAATATATGTAGCTTTGAATTCAAGCCACCATAGCTTGATTTTTCCACACCTCTTCTGCTGTACTTCTCTTGGGGCAGAGTATTGAATGATCTTTGATGAGTCATGCTTAGAAACTAAGCTACACATTATCCTTCCATTTTCCTTTTTTTTAATTTAATCTTATATGATAAAATTAAACCAAAAAAAGAACAAAAATGATGTGGGCTTTGTCTTGGTCGTGGGAGGCCCTTCTCATTATGGGAAACATGTTTGGATCATGGAAATTGGGTTTCATTTGGAAGAAAAACATTTTTTATCAATGTTGATTTCATGCATTTTCCCAAAATTTAGCAAACTTCAACAAGGTGTAAATCCCTCAATTTTTATCATATGAAGGAGATCTTGTACTTTTTGGAAACCTCAAAGAGTCCTCTAACCAATGTATTTTGTCTCATATCAAAATGATTTTCCATGCTCCTTGTGTATCCTTTTGACAAAAGTGACTTTTTGTTGACTTTGAAAATGACCTGTAATGTCTTTGTCCATATTTTTCAAATGGTGAATCTAATGACCATGGGACCAATTGCATTTGAAATATAATTGAATTTCCTTCAAAATGAGCTTTGGTTTGAATTTTTTGGATGAAGGATGAGAGAGTTATGACCAGTCAAAGTTCAGTTGACTTTTTAGGAGAAAACCCTAATTTTGAAACATCGGGTTTTGTTGATTTTTGATCTTTCCTTGATGAATTATGATCAACCAATGATCAAATGATGAATCCTTTGACAAAATATGGATGTTGACAAAAAATTTCATTTTTGACTGTCTGTTGACTTTTTTGGTCAAACGGGTCGTCTGTTGACTGTTTGAGCTGCTGACTGTGCGTCTGAGCGAATTGAAGTTTGAAAATTTGTATGATGGTACTTTGAGATATATGGAGGTCCATGAAATCCATTTGAGGTCTCAAAAACTTGTTCTCCTGAAAAAAAACAAGAAACCCTAGTTAGGGACCGTTTGTGTAGGAGACAGTTAAGCGTACCTGATTTTTGTGCAGTGCTGAGTCTCTGCTAATCATGTGATATTCAGAAGACTTCTAGGACAAAAATCTTGGGATTTTGAAATGCAAAAGTTTGATTTGATTGATGGTACAAAACACGTAGAATTGCACTGTCAGCGGTTTGACTGTCAACTGACTGTTCAGGCATGTAGCAGTTAAAGTGAAAATTCAACAGTCAAAGTTAATATTTTTGTTGTTTTTGTTTTTGGTTTTGTTTTGTGTTAATGATGAAAATTTATTTACATGACTTGTTAGAAAAACACAGACGTAATAAATAAATAATATGTACTGTATGCGAGCAAAATTACCGATAATAACCCTGAAAATCATTTAATGCACAGAAAAATAAATATTTAACTGGCAGAAAACACACAAAATATTATCTGGATAATTAAGCAACAATATGACAAATAGTACGACATTTAATACTGACAGTGCAAATATTACATACTATAATGAACAGTACGACGAGTAAACGGTACATTAAGAAATAAGAGATACGGCAAACTTTAGGAATGACGATTAATAACCCATGCTACAAACAGTAACATGTAGATGATTGGGAGTGTCAACATCCCAGGTCCACATTTTTCAGGGCTATGCAGACAGAAGAAGGACATGATTACCACCACGACGGTGATGATCATAAGAAAACACGTCTCTATCCGCTTCGCCATTTTTACCGGGGGAAGAAGAGAGAATGAATATGAAGTAGAAATTTGAGAGATGAGTTAGAATTTGATGTGAGATTTTATGGAAAAAATGAGAAGTATTTATAGAATGAAAAGAAAGATAGAGACGTTGGGGAATGAAGTGATTCCGTACAAAAGGAAAATTTGAGGGGAAGTAAGATTTGAAAGAAAGTGTATGATAGTGTTGGAAAAAAGAGAGATGTATAGAATAAAGTTAGGATTTGATTTTTGAAAGAAAGAGATTTGAAAAGAAAGGAAAAGATTTTGAAAATAATGGAATATAGTACAAAAATTAGTGGGAAACAAAAGATAATAATAATTTACTTGTTACCAGTAGAGTCTGAATCCCCGAACTATGCGCCTGCAAAAGATTTAACTCTGTACCAATTGCGTCAGTACTATTTATCTATAAATGAATCTCAAATAAATAGCGTGTGTGAAGTAATAAACAGTAATTGGCGTTTGCGTAAGAATAAATCCAACAGCGATCCAAAATACCGTATAAGAAAAATTCTAAAAACCAAGTATTCATAAATCAGGATATGAAAATCCAAGATTATATGAAACTCTTAATTTTTAGATTGAAGTTTTCTTGAAAAAAGATGCGGGCAAATTTTGGGGTATAACACTAGTGATTCCATTTTCTTTACAAAGTGACTTTGATTTCAAAAATATGTTTTGAGCATTGCATTAAAATTACCATTCTTGAATGAACATTTTATTTGCAAGTTAGCACTCATCTTCTAGGAAGTTCAAACAGTCGAGAAACTTGGTCAGTGATCCTATCAGGGGCACGTTACTTCAAGATCCTGTTGTTCATATGTTTAATCAAGATTTGTTGATCAGAATATCCTCTTCAAGATGTATACTATGGCAAGTCTTCCCAACATTCATTTCAAGAGTTGAATCCATGATCAGTTCATCCCCAACATAGTTCAACTGAAGCCATGATCAGTTAACTTGCAACAATTATTCAATCAGGGGCAATCTTCTTCAGCAATCCCCAAGCATAATTTATCAGTCCTTCTCAAAGGATCATTTGTTTGATACAGTTATCAGTGTGACAAGAAGTTTGTTCAAGCATCTTCTTTCCAAGCGGATTTTTTTGAGTTCCCGTGTTGAGGAATCAAAGCTCCAATCTTGCCTCACAAAAGAGTCAATCTCAGTTGTCATAAATAACTACATTTCATTGAGCATTCATCATGCATAGGAAAATTTAACATCATGCATAAAAACAAATTCATGCTCATTTATATTTTTCCAAGTCTTGTTGTTATCAACATCTTACTTTGAGATCGAAGTCCAACTCACTTGGCATTAACCTTTAATATTATTCAATCATGTTTTACTCTTGATTGATCTTTATTTATATCCGATCATGTTTTACTCTCGATGCTATTTGATCGTGCTTTACTCTCGGTTGGTGTCTCAATCATGTTTTACTCTTGATGGCCTTTGATGTTATCCAATCATGGTTTACTCTTGATTTCTTTTGATGTTCAATCATGTTTTAGTCTTGATTTCCTATGATGTTATCCAATCATGGTTTACTCTTGATTGCTTTTGATACTATTCAATCATGTTTTAGTCTTGATTGCCTATGATGTTATCCAATCATGGTTTACTCTTGATTGCTTTTGATACTATTCAATCATGTTTTAGTCTTGATTGCCTATGATGTTATCCAATCATGGTTTACTCTTGATTGCTTTTGATACTATTCAATCATGTTTTAGTCTTGATTGCCTGTGATGATGTTCAATCATATTTTACTCTTGAATGCCTCTGTCAATTTATACTCCTTTCCAAATTCATTCATGTTTTACTCTTGAATTATTTCTGATGTGGGTTCCAGAGATTTTTCTTTCTGAACGTCTCTGTTGATTTCCTGTCCAAAGTTCCTTTCACGTTTTACTCTTGAAAGCTTCTGTTGATTGTTTCTTTCTTTTGTGAAGTCCGATTTTATTCCTGGATGACGCATACCTTTTCCCCAACGGAGTCTGTTTACTTCTCCCCTGTGGTGTCCTGTTTCTATCTCGTGGAAATCATATGCATTCATAATCATAAGCATTACATTGCATCTCAGGTTCAAAAATTGTGTTTTTATATATATTTAAGTCTCTTCAATCACGTCGAAACGAAGATTTCCAATCTTCACATCTCCAGATAGAAGAAACTTAAATAGGGGCATCTATTGCACCCCAATTTTTGACCTCTGAGATCCCATCATTTTTATAAGTATCGTGATCATTATCATTATCATTTATCATCATGCATATTTTTATTTACTAACAAAAAATATAAAAAAAAAGTTTGTTGCTTGTGTGTCAAAAAAAACAGGAGAATGATCAAGAGAAAGCTGAAGAAATTAGGGTTTTGAGGCCCACAAGAGGTTCAACATTTTCTCATGATTCAAAGGCCTTCAAATCAACATTATATTCAATTCATGTCATTTAATGGATGAGAAGACCTTGATTCAATAAAAGATCGCAAAACCGCGGTTCATCGAAAAAAAGTCAACTGCAGTAAAAAATCAAGATTTTTGGTCAACATCAATCATTGGAAGTAATATTCATCAATTGATCAAGGATTTATCATAATTCATCAAGAAAAGTTCAGAAATCAACAAAACTCAAAATTTCAAAATTAGAGTTTTTTACCTAAAAGTCAACTGAACTTTGACCCACCATAACTCTCTCATAATTTATCAGAAAAACTCCAACCAAAGCTCATTCTCAAGGAAATTAAATTCTCTACAACTTTTATGTTGGGCCCGAGGTCAAGAAATGCTTCCGCATAAGAGATATAAGCCAAAACATTACAGGTCATTTTGAAAGTCAACAAAAAGCTGTTTTTTGTCAAAGCCCATATCATTAAGATAACTTCTCCAAATGCAAAAAAGTTTCCAAAGTGGCTTGTAGAGGACATCTTGGGCTTTCCAAAAAGTACAAGAACACTTTCATAGGATCAAAATTGAGGGAGATATGCCTTGATGAAGTTCACCTTTTTTGGAAAAATGCATGAAACAAGTAATGACCAAAACTTGATTTTTTTTCAAAAAGGCCAATTCTTTTGTGATTCAATCTTGATTATAATATGGCTAAGGGAATTCAAAATATATCCATAATTCATGACATTTTTATTTCATTTTTTATTGAATTTTATTTATTTAAAATTCAATTAAAGTGAGATAATTCAAAGATAATTCAAGGATAATGCAAGGAAGCTTCATGTGATGCAAGCAATGACCATTCAAGATTCTTAAAGATAAAATTGCAAGATTGAAGAGAATAACACTTGAGTGCTTAAACCATGGTTAAGCTTTTAACCTAGCATAATGGGAATATTCCATATTTTTTCCACAAAATCAATCATGACAATTTCCACTTGCTTGGCCTTGTGATCAAATCTTATTGCGTCTAAATAGAACTCATTTCTTCATTCAAAGGAAGCCACAAAAAAGTCATCAAAAGAGGGAGCCAAAGGGAAAGAACAACAACAAACACCAAAGCCATAGTTTAAGCATTTTATATTTTTCAAAAGTTTCAAGAAACTTGTAAAAAATCAAGGCTCATTCAAATAGCCACCTTCAATCAATTTCAATCACTCTATTCCACTCTTGGGACATCATAGAGTAAGTACAATGTAGTTTTTAATATGTAGTAGTGTTAGGAGTTCATGAATTAAAAACTCCATATTTATGCATATTTTCAATTTCTCAAAAAAAAATGTTTTAATTTTAGTTTTAAGTTGATAAAATGTTTATTTAATTTTTAACATAAAAATATTTTATTTCTTTTCATAATTAATTTATTTTGCTTAATTAATTAGTAATTATGTAAATATTGCTTTTTAATTATTTTCAACCAATCAAAAAACTCCAAAAATATTTTCCTTTTAGATTTAGGTTTATATTTTTATAATCTAATATTTGACATAAAAATATTTTATTTTTATTCATAGTTAATTTATTTTTCTTAATTAATTAGTAATTATGTATATATTTGCTTTTTTTTTAATTATTTCTAACCTATCAAAAAATTCGAAAAAAAAATTTTATTTTGTTAAATTAGGTTTATATATTATATACTAATTTTATACATAACTAGATTTATTTTTCTTGTTAAGTTTAATTATTTGTATAATTATTTGTTTAATTAGCTTTTAATTAACTTAAAAACATAAAAAAAAAACAAAAAAAAAATGAATTAGGTTTAATTTGTTTTAGATTTAAGATTTTGTCATTTTATTTTCTCTTAACCTAATTATACTTTCAAAATATTTCTCTTATTATTGTGTTAATTTTTCACAATTTCAGGTTTATTTTTGTATATTATTTGATATTATTTCTTATCTTTTTCTTTGTCCCGAATTGGAATAAAAGATCAAATATGGCAGAGATTGTATGCAGTTGATTTAAGACTTTTAGACATTTATCGTGTAGTCGCTATGATTCTATCAAGCTTCTGATAAATTTTCATTAACTTTAAATCCGAGATCATCATTCACTCACCATCGATCTTCACTAACATCGTGGATATACTTGACTAGCTTCAAGATGATTCGCGTGCTAACATACTAACAATTGACTTTAATTTCCGTATTTTATTATATTGTTCTTTATATTTCTTGTTTTATGCTTTATTTTATCATTCGTATTATTTATGTTTATGTTATTTTCTCTTTGTCCATTTGGACGTATTATTTATGTTTCTGTTATTTTCTCTTTGTCCATTTGGACGTATTATTTATGTTTCGGTTATTTTCTTTTTGTCCATTTGGACGTATTATTTATGTTTATGTCATTTTCTCTTTGTCCATTTGGACGTATTATTTATGTTTATGTCATTTTCTCTTTGTCCATTTGGACATATTATTTATGTTTCCGCTATTTTTTCTTTGTACGTTTGGACATATTATTTATGTTTCCGCTATTTTTCTTTGTCCATTTGGACATATTATTTATGTTTCCGCTATTTTCTCTTTGTCCATTTGGACATATTATTTATGCTTCCGCTATTTTTTCTTTGTCCATTTGGACGCATTGTTTATGTTTCCGTCATCTTCCTTTTGTCCACTTGGACCATATTTTTACCTTTGAGCTAAAACATTAATAATCAAGATAAAACTTAAAAAAAAAAAAAACACTTTGCACACTTGCACCTCTATGGTTTTCCCTCTTATTACTTTTTTTTAATCATACCATCATTTAAGAAAAGTATTAAATGCATAGGAAAGATCTTATAAATTGAGAGTAGGTAACTCCTAATTGCTTGCTCAAACACCTTTCATTTACAAACAACGTGTTTTCAAAACTTCTCATCTATTTCCAAAAACTTTCATCTGGTATTTGAAGGGCATTATTCCCGGTGAAACTCTTCAGAGACCTATGTGACCTATTGTCCATCTTCACTTCTTCTATTTTTAAATCAATAAAGCATTTAAACAAAAGTGAGCTAAGCAATTAAGAGCCCATGGATAACCATGGATACAAAGGGTGCTTAAAACCTTCCCTTTGTATAACCAACCCCCCGAACCCAAAATCTGTCAAAAGGTCTTTTTCTGTTCTTTTATGCCTTTCCTAAATATTGGATAAAATAAAAGTCGGTGGCGACTCTTGCAAAAAAAATTAAAAAAAAAATTTTAAAAAAAAAAAGAGCAAGGAGCCAGTTCGCAAAAAACCGAGTGACACTATGGTGATAACAACAAGGGTGCAATACTCGGTAAATGTAGTGTAGGTAATCCCTCTTCTACTACTATCTCTGACGTCCTTCTAGTTGAGGGCCTTAAACACAATCTTATTAGCATCAGTCAATTGTGCGACAAAGGATACTCGGTATCGTTTTCAAAAGAAAGTTGCATAATTAGAAATGATGACAAGAAAGATGATGTGTTCAAAGGCCTGAGGGTAAATAATGTATACATGCTTGACCTAAGTGAGGTATCTTTGATCGAGGCCAAATGTCTAGCAACTATGAGTGAAGACTCATGGCTTTGGCATAGACGTTTGACTCACATCAACTTTGATTTGCTCAATAAAATCGTCTCAAAAGACTTAGTAGTTGGCCTACCTAAAATAAAGTTTCCAAAAATCACTTATGTGATGCGTGTCAAATGGGGAAGCAAACGAGGATCTCTTTTAAATCTAAAAACATTGTATCTACTACGAAACCTCTTGAACTTCTTCATATGGACCTTTTTGGACCATCTAGAATAAAAAGTCTAGGTGGAAACTATTATGGGTTTGTCATAGTTGATGATTTCTCTAGGTATTGTTGGACGATTTTCTTAGCAAGCAAAAGCGACACCTTCTCCGCATTTGAGAAATTTGCCAAGCTATTCCAAAATAAGTTGAATACTAACATAGTATCCATCCGAAATGATCATGGGGGTGAGTTTGAAAATCATCTTTTTGAAGAGTTTTGTGGAAATCATGGCATTAATCATAACTTCTCCGCACCACGAACTCCACAACAAAATGGAGTAGTGGAACGTAAAAATCGTGTTTTGGAAGAACTTGGGAGGACTATGATTAATGAACATGGGCTTCCAAAATACTTTTGGGCCGATGCCATAAATACGGCTTGTTATGTTTTAAATAGGATCTTGATACGACCTATTCTAAACAAAACACCGTATGAACTCTTAAAAGGAAGAAAACCAAACATATCCCGCTTTCATGTATTTGGATGTAAATGCTTTGTTCTAAATAATGGAAAGGAAAATCTTGGTAAATTTGATGCAAAAGCGGATGAGGGTATCTTTCTAGGATACGCTCAATCTAGTAAAGCTTATAGAGTATACAAAAAAAGGTTACATATTGTTGAAGAGTCCGTACATGTCTCTTTTGATGAGTCTTGTCCGAAAGTTGTTGGAAAAGGTAGTGTTCTTAATGGTGCAGGTATCTCAACTGAGAGTATACTTAAGGATCCGGATGCCAAGCTTGAGAAAGATAAAGAATCCCTCTTACCCGAGAATAATGAAGAGGAAGTGGATCAAACACCTAAAGAGAAAGTGGAAGACCAACCAAGTGAGAAGAGTGATCTTCCTCTTGCATGGAAATCCTCTAAGGACCATCCTATGGAGAACATTCTAGGATACATATCAAAAGGAGTTACAACACGGTCAAGGATAAGTAACTTTTGTTTTTATTATTCTTTCGTTTCTCAAATTGAGCCTAAAAACTCCAAAGATGCATTAGTCGATGAGCATTGGTATTTAGCTATGCAAGAAGAGCTAAACCAATTTAAGAGAAATGAGGTTTGGGACCTTGTCCCTCCTCCGCGAGACCATCGAGTAATTGGCACTAAATGGGTGTTTAGGAACAAATTAGACGAAAACGGTATTATCACTCGCAACAAGGCCCGTCTTGTTGGCCAAGGGTATAGCCAAGAGGAAGGGATCGATTATGAGGAGACTTATGCTCCGGTCGCCCGACTTGAGGCAATACGCTTGTTAATTGCATTTGCATGTTCACAAAACTTCAAGCTTTATCAAATGGATGTTAAAAGTGCTTTTCTAAATGGGTTCATTAATGAAGAGGTCTATGTATCCCAACCTCCCGGCTTTGAAAACGTTGATTATCCCGATTATGTTTATAAACTTAAGCGTGCCTTGTACGGTCTTAAACAAGCTCCAAGAGCTTGGTACGAGCGGCTTAGTAACTTCTTGATTAATCAAGGTTTCTCAAGAGGGAAGGTTGATACCACCCTATTCATTAAAAGACATGAAAAGAATTCTATATTAGATCAAGTGTATGTTGATGATATTACTTTTGGGTCTACTAACATGACTATTGTAAAGGAGTTTTCTAAGCTTATGCAGGGAGAATTTGAGATGAGCATGATGGGTGAACTAAACTACTTCCTTGGACTCCAAATAAAGCAACTAAAAGAAGGCACGTTTGTGAGTCAACCTAGGAATTGTCAAGAGCTCATCAAACGCTTTGACATGGCAAAGTCCAAGGCCATTGACACTCATATGCCTACTGCGGTAAATCTTGATCGAGATGAACATGGTAAGCCGGTTGATGTAAAAAGGTATAGAGGTATGATCGGTTCCCTACTTTACCTTACCGCTTCTCGTCCCGATATTATGTTTAGTGTTTGTATGTGTGCAAGATACCAATCATGTTCTTAGGAGTCTCACTTAAAATCCGTTAAGCGCATACTTAGGTATCTTGTTTGTACAACTAAGCATGGCTTATGGTTCTCCAAAGGTAGTGATTACTCTTTGGTTGGATATTCTGATTCCGATTTTTCTGGTTGCAAATTGGATAGGAAAAGCACTAGTGGCACATGTCATTTTTTCTCAAATTCCTTAGTTAGTTGGCATAGCAAGAAACAAGTGTCCGTTGCTTTGTCAACCGCCGAGGCGGAATATGTGGCGGCCGGTAATTGTTGTGCTCAAATACTATGGCTCAAACAACAATTACTTGACTTCAATATCAAGCTTGATCATATTCCTATTTTTTGTGATAACACAAGTGCTATAAATTTAACCAAAAATCCGGTCTTGCACTCTCGCACTAAACACATAGAAATTCGACACCATTTCCTTAGAAATCATGTTGAGAAGGGTGATGTAGTGTTTGAGCATGTTGATAGCAAAAATCAACTTGCCGATATCTTTACAAAACCACTAGCTACCGAGCCCTTCTTTCACATCTGTAGGGAACTTGGTGTCCTTGATATATCGGATAGGTTGCAACTATGAGTAGTTGCATATGCTCTATTTATTATTATTATCTATGCTCTCACAAATGTATTGAAGTGTTCATTCAAAGATATGTGAGGGCATGTTTCTCCATCTCCCATGCGTAAAGGTAATATCGTTTCAACCTTAGATCCACTTCATGATAATATATCAATATGGTAAAGTTGCAAATTATTCATAAGTATGTATGTTTTATGCATAATTTGGTTGTGTCATACATACATTCATTGCATCTAACCAAATTTTGAAATTTGCAAAACATAGGTCGACCTACTCCTTCTGTGAGTCGACCTATCCAAAGAATTTTTTTGAAAATATGAAGCCAATGCGTCGACGCATGACCTGCATAGGTCGACGTATCGTTCGCAGAATTTCAAAATTAGGTTACATTTAAAAAAGGGGCTCAAGGTAAATCATTCTCTCTTCTTCCTCCTTGTGCCGTCGACCTTTCCACCAGAAAACCCTAACATCTTAAACTAACACTCCATCAAACTCCTCTCAATCATTCAACAATGGCTTCCCACAAATCCTCAAGAAAGAGAGCAAGCAGAGGGGACTTCTCTTCTCAACCACAACCTGAACTGGAAGATGCTCTCTCTCTAATCCCCGATGCACTTGTTGAAGCATACTCAGCCCACTTCAGCAAAAGGAAGGTCATTAAGCAATTCATGCTATTTATGGGAACCCTACATAGTCTTCATCTACAACAGGTAATTAATTTGCTTGAAGTTCAAAAATTAGGTGCTTTTCTTGAATTAAATCATGATTACAATGAGGATTTAGTTCGGATTTTCTACAATGGGATGGAAGGACACTTCCATGGCAGTTCCTTCAATTTTCAGATGGGTACAACCACATACGCCATCACCGACAACACTTGGAGGCATGTCGGTTTATTTCCGCTAAGTGAGAATGCCGTCACGGTAAATGATGCCAACGTGTTGACTCAGTTTGACTACAATGTCGCATTGAACAACATGTTGAGGCGCCCTCATGCTGACCATGTCATTCAAAGCAATTTGTTCCCTCGGACAGCTACTACAGGTTTATTGAACATAGTTGATATAATTCTGCAGTGGATTGTGGCACGAATCATCCGACTTAAGCAAGGTGGATACTCACGTGTTGACCAACAAGAAGTGTATCTAGTGTGGTTGATCAAGAGCAGAATTCTGGTAAATTGGCCTCATTTTATAGTGAAGCGAATGTTTGAGTTGAAGGAATCAGGAAGAGGCACCGCTATTGGATATGCATCATTCATCCAATGGGTGCTTAATAGAGTAAATATTCCATCTCAACGGCTTCCCAAGAAGTCCGTCTCAATCGACCAAGAATTCACCAAGAAAACTTTGAACATGATGGGATTCTACTACAACCAAGCCACAGGTACCTATGGAGCTGTTCTAAGGGCAAAAAATCCTGACCTAAACCGAGAAGATGAGGATGATATGAATATTGATGAAGGGGAAGACAATGAAGGTGAAGATGAAGATGAAAATGTGGGTGCTGAAAATGCTGGCTCTAATGTTGCTAATTTGCTTGAGGCAATGCGTCTCCAACAAATTGAGAATCAAAATTTGATGAATGAGCGCCTTAGTACTTTGACCACCCGTGTCAATGAGCAAGGTGCCCAATTTACGGCCTATACCACAATTCAAGAGCAACGGTACAACACTCTTTATGGTATGACCGATGCTCAAAGCAACCAACTCTCTTCATTCACAAACGCCTTTATGCAACACTACCCATTTCCTCAGGTTCATGCCGCTCAACCTCCACCTCAGGATCAAGAGAGAAATGAAGATGATGATGCCTAGTATCCTCTTTTCATGCATGAATCATTTGCATTCCTTCTGAACAATTTAAGTGTTTTTGTGTTCCTTATTTTAATGTTATGCTGAACAATTTTCTTCCGTACTATGTGTTTGTGTAAGAATATTATTTTGAGCTATGTGCTCATTGTGTGTTTGGTTATTTATGTTATTGTTACCATTTTAATTTTGTCATTAAGCATTGTTTTATGTGAATGATTGCTTTGTGATTATGATTGCAAAAGGGCTTGGTAATGATCAACCTTGCATGATATTATCCCACCATGTATGTATAATATTGCTTGTCTCTTTTTGATGTTGTCAAAGAGGGAGAAAATGCAGTGAATTAGCATATGCACCAAGACAGGGGGAGCATGCGGAAAGGGGGAGCAAGCGGAAAGGGGGAGCAAGCACTCTATCTGTTTCACTCTGTTTTACGCAATGCCTCGATAAAAATTCACAAGTTTTGCCATCATCAAAAAGGGGGAGTATGTGAGGGCAACTGTGTAGTTTTCATGATGTCAAAACAGTGTGAAGTTAGAGTGGAATCAAAGGAATCAAATGGATGCAACAAAGACAGGAATTTTTGGCTACAAGACATCAATAGGTCGACTCACTAGTACAATAGGTCGACCTACTGCAAGCATTTGTGAAGGATTTCATGTAAAGGCAGAATGCATGGACGCATTGCCTCCTCAGGTCGACGCATGGGATTTTGGAGGAATCTCGGGTATGAGCACACCGACCCTTCAGGTCGACGCATCCAATTTTGGTGACTCAAGGATTTAGTGTACAAACAAAATGCGTCGATGCATTGATGGCTCAGGTCGACGCACAACATTTTGAGGAAATCTCGGGTATGCGCAAGTGTCACACTTAGTTCATATTCAGGTGCAAGATTCTCAATAGGTCGACCTATGCAGGGGAGCAGGTCGACCTATCGCTTATTATACTTGTTTTTGCTGTGTTTTAAATTGGCCTATGCAAAGGGAGTGGTATAAATATCCAATTGATCATTTTCAAGCATTTCAACAAGAAACGTGAAAGATATACTCAAGCTTCTTCTCATCTTCAACCTTTCACTTATTGATCGAAAATCATACATAATCATCTTTTTCGATCGGAGTAAGGAACGTGTGTTGATAAGGTTCGACGGTAGACATTTGTCTTGTTCGAGATTCGACGGTAGACATTTATCTTGTTCGAGTGAAGATTGTTGAGGGTGTTTCTTGTATAAAACCTTAGGGTTTTTCCTTCTTCATCAAAGATTTGGTTCGAAGGTTTTTGACGATCGATTCGCTTTGGTAATCAATTCAGCCGTGCATAAGGGATTGAAGATCCGCTCAACAAATTTGCTACAACCGGGGGATTGAAAAAGGAACGATCGGGGTCTTGATCGGTGAAGATCATTGACATTGACTTGATTCAACTTGAATCAAGGGGAGGATCGAATTGTATTCAATTTTACTGCATGTGTGTAGTTGGTGATTGGTAAATTCTATCCTTGTTAAACATTTTGCAATCAAATAAAACTTTCCTAATTTCATTTGAAATTAGGGGCAGACGTACTCCTGCGAGGACGATAGAGGAACTGCCTTAACAAATCTCGTGTTCTTTATCGTTCTTACTTTTATCTTGTTTCTATTCGTGTTGTTAAATTTCCATTGTTGAGCAAAAAGTAAGGTTTGGTAAATATCGATCACCAAGTGTTCGATAAAATTCCTCAATCAATTTTTGTTCAAATTTAGGTATAAACGTTCATTGTGAGTAATACTCTATCAAGCCTGTAATTGACTCAATTGATAAATTCGTTAAAACGTAATTCAAAATTCACCATATTTCATCTGTTCGGTTTAGTGCACATATGCGGTCCCCGATAACTCGATCGTTCGGAGACGATTAAGTGATTCAGGGAAGTCACGTTTCAAAAGCTTAAATTTTCTTAAGTCGGAAAAAGGTGGTCTATTCACCCCCCTCTAGACCATTCCTATCGTCTAACAAAAATCAAAGCTCTTAAGGGTTTGCAAAATAAAATCCCAATTAAGGGTATCAAAAGCCTTGGCTATGTCAATTTTAAGAGCCACATTCCCACTATAGCTTTTATTGTTAAGAGTATTAATGGCTTCAGAAGTTAAGCAAATACCATCTTTGATATTCCTACCAGAGACAAAACCCTTTTGTTCTTGAAAAATGATGGTTGGGACAATAGAAGAAAGTCTATCAGCCAGAATTTTAGATATAATTTTAAACTTAAAATTAACTAAGGCAATAGGTATATATTGCCCAAGATAGGTGGGATCCTTAACCTTAGGAATGAGAATCAGGGTGTTAACATTGTAGTTTGGCAAGATCCATCCATGAGTGAATAATTAAGTAACAACATTTATCACATCCAACTTAACGATGTTCCAGTAGTGATGAAAGAAAATGCCCCAAAACCATCAGGAACAAGGGCAGAGTTAGAGTTAGGATTAAAAACTGCTCTATAGATCTCATCAGCAGTAAAAATCATAGTTAGCATCTCATTAGTTCTATCATTCACAAGAGAAGGAACAACATCTTTAATCAAGTCAATATCCTAAGTCAACCAAAAAAAAAATAAAAATTAGAAGGACTAAAATATATTTGTAGGAGCTAATTAATATTTAAACAAATCTAATTTTAAAATTCTGAAAATTTATAATGATAAAATTAAAGAGTAAAGTGACAAAACAAAATGATATTATTATTTTTTAATAGATTAATGATAATTTGTCTATTATTTTTTTGTTATCGCTTAAAGAAAAACAAGCGATAAACCTTCGTATGTTTTTGTTTCGTGAAGCTAGAAACTCTCACAGTCTCAATCACAGAGCAAAGAAAACCGCCCCCAAATCCCAATTTTGCTACTATCCCTCATTTCTTCACTCATGAATCCACAAAACAACACACCCTATTCCCCAAATTCAACTAATTTCTAGTTCATGGAAGCGGAAAAGGTTTCATTTTTTCACCATCCTTAACTTGTCCCAAACTTTGATTTTGTTTTTCATTTGTAAACATTTTAGCAGCCATTAAGGTTGTTTGTTACTTTTTGTTTTGCTTAAGAAAATATGCAATCTTTGGTTTCATCAAAGTTTCTTGTGCTTGTTGGAGAATCATTCCCTATGAGAAGGGCTTTATTGAATCCTAAGTTTGCTTGGTTCCATAGTAGTAGTGTTAGGTGTATGGCCCATGTAGAACCCAATCATAGTTCTCTCACTCTTTCAAGCCTTGGTTTTGAAACTGAAACTGAAATTGAGCCTAAGATTAGACCTAAATCAAAAATTGTTAAGCCATTACGTTCAACTTCATCTGAGGGTTTTAAGAATAAAAGAAAACCCTTTGGAAATAGGGTTTTGAATAAGAAAGAAATAGAGTCTGCCCCTTTTGCGGCGAAGTCGTTTTCGGAACTCGGTGTTCCGGAGGTTTTGATTGAGAGGTTAGGAAAAGAGGGTTTTAATGTTCCGACCGAGGTTCAGTCTGCTGCGGTTCCAACTATTTTGAAGAACCGGGATGTTATTATTCAGTCGTATACGGGTTCGGGGAAGACTTTGGCTTATTTGCTTCCTATATTGTCGGTTATCGGGCCGTTGAGAGGTGAGAATTGTGAGGGTGATGGTAGTGGTGACGGTGGTGAGACCGGGAAGAAATTGGGTGTTGAAGCGGTGATTGTTGCTCCGTCTAGGGAGCTTGGAATGCAGATAGTAAGGGAGTTTGAGAGGATATTGGGAATGGATAACAAGAAAATGGTTCAGCAGCTTGTGGGAGGTGCGAACCGGTCCAGGCAGGAAGAGGCTTTGAAGAAAAATAAGCCTGCCATTGTTGTTGGTACGCCGGGTAGGATAGCCGAGCTAAGTGCGAGCGGGAAGCTTCGTACACATGGCTGTCGGTATTTGGTATTGGATGAAGTTGATGAGCTTCTTTCGTTCAATTTCCGGGAAGACATGCACAGGTTATTGGAGCATGTTGGGAGGAGATCGGGTGCAGACCTAAACTCAAATGCGAAAAAGACCGAGCGTCAGTTAATTATGGTTTCCGCAACTGTTCCGTTTTCGGTTGTAAGGGCAGCTAAGAGCTGGGGTTGTGATCCACTTCTTGTTCAAGCTAAGAAAATTGTACCGCTTGAAACTTTGTCTCCTGAGCCGGTCAATTTATCGCCGAGCTCGAATACTACCTCGTCTACACCATCTAAGGCTGTAGTCGAGAGTCTCCCTCCAGCATTGAAACACTATTATTGTGTAGTGAGATTGCAACACAAAGTCGATACGTTGAGAAGGTGTATTCATGCGCTGGATGCGAAATTCGTAATTGTTTTCATGAATCACACTAAGCAGCTAAAGGATGTTGTCTACAAACTAGAAGCCCGCGACGTGAAAGCCGCGGAGTTACACGGAGATCTCGGGAAGCTCGGTAGGTCGACAACTCTAAAGAAGTTCAAGAACGGTGAGGTTAGAGTTCTTGTGACAAATGAGTTATCAGCAAGAGGTTTGGATGTAGCGGAATGTGATCTTGTGGTTAACCTCGAATTGCCAACAGATTCGATTCACTATGCACATCGAGCCGGCCGAACCGGTCGGCTTGGTAGGAACGGTACGGTGCTAACCATATGTGAAGAGTCAGAGGTTTTTGTTGTGAGAAAACTGAAGAAGCAACTTGAAATACCGATAGCGTGCTGTAATTTTGTCGAAGGAAAGCTTGTTATCACGGAAGAAGAAGAGCATACACTAAGCGGCACTTCTTGAAGACGAGGTGTTGTAATTTTGCAACTAGTTCAGTTTCCATTTTATGTTTCATTTTTCATTGAAGTTTCTTTCACTCTTTGCTATTGTTTATTCATATGCATCAAAGGTACATTTAGGATATTGCTTCTTTCTTGTATAACTAATTAAGAACTTCTGCTTGAATGTACATCAGATACATGGAATGTAGTTCAGATTTTAAGCTGAATATAACTAGAATATAACGATAAATGGAGCTGAAATCCTAGTAAGTGTTGTTATTGTTTTTGTAAATGTCTAGCTGAAATTCTAGCAACTGTCGATATTGTTTTTGTTGTTGCGTTGTGTTCATTTATTCGATCGATTAAAATTGGAATTCGATTGAATTTTCTGTCTGATGAGGTAATGGTTCGGAAAGCTCTGGGATTCCCATGTGTTGCTGACCTGCAAAGTGGTTCTCGTGGGTTTCAAATCTCAGAGGCATTCCTCTGTTTTCTCAATAGTACTTGTGAAGAAAAGGTGTTCCATTTCTGAATCAAGAGCTGTCTAGAGTAGAGTGGTCTTTTGTGCACAAAGTTACACTTCTCTGGATGTTGAATCTCTAATTATGCATAGTTTCTATTTATCGAAAGTAGGTTCGAAGAACTGATATGTTGCAAGGGCATAAAAAATGGTTAAATGTGAGCAAAACTTGAAATACAAAGGAAAGACAAAAAAACGCAGGCAAGGTTAATCCGAACTATTATTTTTTGAGTTAAAATGGGGTGCTATTCTGATGTAGTCACTTGATGTTTAATAGGCATGTTCGAATTTTGAAATTCTGACGAAACTTAGAAGTATTTTGGAGTTTGAATTTTGAAATTCAAACTATACGAGAAGTATTTTGGAGTTTTCGACGCGTGTAATCAGTGACGCGTGTAATCAGTCTATTGAGTGCAGTGAACACTACATTGAACATAGTGAAGATACCTTTTTACAGACCCCTGGCTAAATGTCAAAAATGTCTCATATTTTTGGAGATACATCTCCAGAAACACCAAATTCTATTTTTTGTCATAATTTATTTTAGAGATATATTTCTGAAAATACACTTGAAAAAGCAGCACAATATTGGCCCATTTAATTATATTGTGTCATATGTACAGGTAGGAACATAAACTGCAAATAACTTATGTAGACCACTACTAGTAAGATAACCATGACTGCCACATGGTTTACGACATTTTTCAATTTCATCCTACAAATGATAGTTGATTAATTTTATTTGAACTTCAAAAAAGTTCACAGTTACAAAGTGAAGAACACATATATGACACAATACAATTAAAGGGTATACACACACTGACAGCAACAAAAATATCCTAGTCATTTAAAGGTAGAGAAGATTACTCATTTAGTCGGTTATTTCACAAACAAAAATGCAAGGAACCCGTGATCGTGCAGCCTTGTTGTTGGGGTTCACCCTTTAAAAGTGAAAGGGTGGGATGTCGTGGGTTTGAACCCGCGATCGTGCATCTGATATTTCTACATAATTACTAACTGAGTTGAACTGATTTAATGAGATATAGTGTTGTTTAATAACCGCAGTCTAATTTTGAAACCCGAACTATACTAGAAGTATTTTGGAGACGTATTTATTACTATATTAGAGTGTAGTGAACAACACTCTAATGTTTAGACAAACACCTACTGAAATGCATGTGAGCCATCATACAATTCTATTCTCTATGTGAGAGTCACATCCTATTTGAACAGGTCGGGCCTCTTCAACGACCAGTGGGCCTTGGGGTCTCATTTAGAACATTCACAAACTGATCTCACAAACAATGAAAGTATCTTAATTATTCATTTTGCCAATAATATCTAATTTTGTACAGTTTGTTTTCTGGATCAGTTTTAGTTTGATAGATTTGAATATTTAAACACTATTGCATTATATAATATAGTGATAAAAAAACTTAACTTAAAAAACATAATTTAAAAATTGCAAATCAACAAAATAAATAATAAAAAATATAGTAACAAATGATTTTTAATTAAAATAAAACTTAAAAAAATTTAATAATAGATAAGTAATTGATATGTTTTAGTTAAGTTAAATGAGTGAGAATTATTGATTAGGGGTTGGTCAAATGGTGAAAGTCTGAGTCTTGAGATTATATTCTTGTTAAAGTCTCAGATTTGAATTTCACTAAATACAAACAATTTTTGTGTTGAATCCTGTTCATACAGAACCTGGCTCAAACTTTAAATGGGATTCTACAAGTGGACGGTAAGATTGATCTCTTTAAGTTAATCAGTTACAAGCCTTAATATTAAAATTTTAAAAAATATTTATTTATATTTATATAATTATAAATAAGTTATTAATATTTATAAATAAATACTTTAAAAATATATAGTAATTGACAAACAATTCAATTTTAAAAACCCAATTAACTGATTTAAAACTTGGTGCGTGCTCTATAGTTTTGAACTGAATCAATACTAATTTTACAACAATAAACAAATAAAAATCAATAAGTATATTTTAACTGAAATGATTATTTGTGAATGAAATTGTATCAAATTAGTGTTCAACTTAAAATTATGATTGTCATAAAAAAAAGTATTAAGAAGCAAAAGACTGTTCATGCTATTCATCAATAATAATCTGATTTTTTTTTATAAAAAAGAATTGAAAGAATAAAAAATAACAAATAAAAAATGATTTAATAAAGAAAATCATTAATTTTATATTAGTATTGTAGATTAATTTTTAATTTAGGACACATGATTTATTAACAGTGATTTATAATTTAGAATGAGAAAAAAAATATTTTTTAAATTTTATATTAAAAAAAAATTATAAGAGATAAATTTCAATGTATTATCATATTTTGTTTTATATTGCTATTATTTCCATTTTAGATCGTCCATAGCCTCAAGAGGGCGAGGTTTAATTAGGAGTATTCGTGGTGCAATTTAATTTTAATTTTAAATAATTTTTTTTATTTAAAGATAAATTTATTTGTGATTTGATTTGATTTTGAATATTCGTTTTAAAAAATCTAATTCAATTCAATTTAATTTATGCGATTTAATTTAGATTAGTTTTTACATATCAAAATTATAAATTATGTATTTTTAATTAAAATTAAAAAATAAATTAAATCAAATTAATAAATAGTAAAAAATATCATCAAATACTAAATCATAAAAAAATTTCACGCACAAATTGACCCCCATGGTGAAATACGACACTGTAACTTATTTTCTTACTTGTTCGTGAACAGTAGTTTCGTCCCCACCCTTGTAGAAGATGAACCTTTTTTCACGCACAAATTGACCCCCATGGTGAAATACGACACTGATGGTGGACATTTCTGAAATTTAATATAAACAACTCGCATTAGGGGACCACAAAATTGGATTGGGACCACAAGAGAAGTAAAAAATGTTCAGAACAACTCAATCTTTTAACGCACAAAAAAACAACGTTTATACATGACATACCTTTCAAAACTCAATGCGAGGAAGAGCGTTTGTGCCTTGCTTCAAAAATTGATTTGCAGGTGGTTGATTTTGGTGATGAACATCTGGGTTTAACGTTAACAAGATAGGAAATTTGTGGTTGATTTTGCTTCAAATAATGTTTTAGGGTTTTCGGTTTGTGAACTCGTGAAAAGTTTTTACCGCAGCTACCTTCAATTACTGTGCCAACTCATCAACTATTCCATGTCACTAATTAAAATAACTTAAAAAATTATTAAAAAAATTCAGATTCTGGTGACTGGATGGGGGGAGGGACCAATTTGTAGGAATCTGAATATGTTAGGGAGGGAATCTAAATTTTTTTTTTACGGGGGTGTTTTTCAAACCTCGCTAATATGGCAGGGGGGAAAATAGCTATTATCCCTAAAAAAAATAGATACGTGTTGTTCAATTTGGTTTGGATTACTTTTAAAATTTGATCCAAACCAAGTCGATTATACAAAATATCAGCGGAACACTTTAATAATATTTGAGTTGTTTTTATATATTTTTTAAAAGTCGAATTGCAATATTATTTGAATCTTTTGGAATTTTAACACCCTAAATATTATTTATTAGTCTAAAATTATTAAAACAAGATATCGAATGTACAATGTAATCCCACTTTATAGTCTCGATCCACCCTATAAATTTCGGCCTAGTGTTAGTTGATATCGAACGACGATCTGCATTTCATGCCGAAAAGCGAGAGATGTCTATAACCGTCAATAATATACAAGACAACTCACATGAAATCAGGAGTATTTTCTAAATCATAACTCACAATATTATTTAATTTTTTTATCGATATAAACATTAGAGTGTTAATCTTATATATTCATCTACACGATATCATATTTAAAATCAGCTCAACTGAATCAAAACTCTGCTCTTTCATTTCACCAAAGATATTATATGTTTTTTTTGGTAGAACAACTTCTTAATATATTACTGTATTTAATCTTAAAAATAATTATGAATTTCGCTAATAATTTCTTTTTTTTCCTAAAAACATTGACAAAGACTGGTTTTGGAATTTAGATATTGATTGGCCTTGATAGATTCTTGCACGCCATTTTCCATAGATTCTCTAAAATGTCTTTGAAGCAACATTAAATAAATATAATTGGTTTGGAGTAGGTTTTTGTTGAATTTATTACTTTGAAGTGTTGCACTTGCAATTGCATGAGAGGAGTATCTAATCTATTGACCAATGAAATGGGATCATGTTCGTTTCTCAATGCACCCATGTGCTCTTTACTATTTTTCTGTGTCCAGCTTGCAATGTTGCTGTGTGCCACTTAACTTAATTTTTATGTATAATAGAATATTGATAGATGCTCTGATTTTCAACTCGAATCTATAAATTAAAACATTCGTCTATTAAACAATAAAACTAGGATAATCTTATTAATAGAAACTGATATTCAAGGAAGTGTTAGTATAATCATTGGTGTTAGTTCAATACAATTTTAATAATGTGATCGATTTTGTCCCACAATAATTATAATCTTCTCATCTTATTTCAGCATTAGTTTGGTTAACTTTCTTTTTTGCAAGTTCTTAATCCACCCTTTATACTCTTAGGCATCTGGCGCAATTTTGTTAATACTCTCCGTTTCTGGAGATGCATATTAGGAAACACTTTTAATTGGCCAAAATTTGGTTTTTTTTCCAGAGCTTTATCTACAAAAGCATTTTAAACTAGTAAACGCTGAGAAGAGCTACAAATTAATTTAGTTCAGGGAAAGTTCCGATGTTTGAGCACTAGAATTTTCCGTAGATATGACTCCAGAATTTTCTACTATATTTTAAACTAGGTATATTTCACTCCAAAACTCCAATTTTTTCGTGCAACAAAATAATACATCAAAATAGTGATATGTCCAATCAATCTTATATAGTACATCAAAATAATACATCAAAATAGTCATATCTCATAAACTTCATCAAAAAATAGTACATCAATGTCATAAAAAATAGTACAACAAAATAATCACCACAGTCAGTATTGTGTGTGTCGGACAATATCAACATCCTCTCCTCTGACTCTGTTGCCTCCTCTACATCTCCCACATCCTCTGTTGCCTCTTATGTCACTACCGTCTATTATCCCACCTGTCCTGGTGCGATGTATGCGGTACACAAGTGCCCCCTGTGCCACCGCAATCATGTCATCCATTATACACCTGCCACTAAATCCCTCAAGAAAGAAACTTGACTCAATGCCTGCCCATCCTATCTCAACTATCTGAAGACAGCGAGGCAACACATCCTGAGTGTGATCCAACTGAGACTGTTGCTCCTGTAATATCTCCTGATGAGTTGGTTTTGGACGGTGATCCCTCTGCAGTGGGCACCATGTAGGGGTGTGAGACAGTGAAGAACCACATGATGTAGCCATCAACGCGGCTTCAGTCTTTCTCCGCTCTGGCCGCCAGAGCCTCGTTCGGTACCATGCATGTGGTTTTGATAGTCAGCAAATATATCATCTATCTGCCTAAGAGTCAAGCCGAGAGGAGTAGAGACAGTAGGGTGTCGGGGTATCGTCAGAGTGCAGCCCAATTGCCACATGACGCGCTCTGGCAGATAGTGAGATGTCATCAAACGGGCGCGTCGCATGGTGAGCAGCATAAACATCGTAATAGGTGTCCTCAATAATCATACGTTCTAGATAGACTTTGTAAGGGTCGACTTCCTGGTTCCCTCTGAGGGGATGAAGGCACGAGCACACGGCCAGTCCTCGATATAATTCGACACAACCCCTCAGCCAGATATCATAGGAAAGTGCTGGAATATCCACCCTGAAATAAAAATAAAAAACATCGGGATCAAACATTATCACGAATATAAAATGAAAAGAAGTGAAAAAAAGTATAAGGATATAAGATTGTTACCACATATAGTGAATAGTTGCAAGTGACAGTTCTGGTCTTTCACAGGCATCCCTCTCCCAGCCTCGAATAAGTGTACGCCAGCATAGCTACCCCCCGGTTATATTCATGGATCCGTGTGGGATCCAAAAAGTATCTGAGATAAGCGAAATCGGTATACGTGGAGCTCGTACCCATAAATAGCTGAGTGTCGATCAAATATAGAAAGAAACACACCAGCACACACTGTCTGTGTATCTCAGCCTCAGCTGGATCACCATATACTTGTCGTGCCTCAGCTAATGCCTCAGTAAAGCTATGCTTTAGAAAGGAAAAATTCAAAAACTTATCGATTATATTGAGCTTTAAATTATTTGGAGTATGTTGATCGTTGAAGTTGATGCTCACTGTCGAACTCGAGTGAAAAAAAGCGAATATGGTGGGAAAATAATTTTTGAGGTTTGAGAGAGATTGGAGAGTTGGAAGAGGAAAAATGAAGAATGAGGGAGGAGAAGAGACTCTAGCGCAAATTTATCAAAAACGGTTCGGGAGATACATAACAGGAATTATTTCGTAGATGCACCTCCGAAACAAACCAACCTTAAGTAGTAAAAAGGTGCGTCTGGAGATACATCTTCGAAAGTATGGGTATTTTCTGAAATGTACATGGTGTTTAAGAATCCCAAGGGGTGAGGTAAGAAATTCCCTTCTTTTTAAGAAGCTTTTGACCCATTAGTCATTTTATTTTCTCTAAATGATTTTGAGTCCATTATTATTTATATCCATTAAGAAATATAAGTATTTAAGTGTATTATTTGTTAACATTTAGTAGGGATATTGAGACGATTGTTTTATTTTATTTTATTTTCTCCTATCTAATTTAGTGGTTAATTCTAATTGGTAGTAGAAGTAGAATCCATCATTATTGGTGTTTTCATATGGTTTCTTAAATCCTCAAACTCTACGTTAAAAGATCTTGAAGATTCTTTTTAAGTCACAACCGATTGCCTTGATGAGCTTATCAACCATAACAACAACTTTGAAATTGTAAGTTCTTTGAAGTTGGCTGCATTTTATGGTAAAACATTCTTCTGGATTTTAATGTCATGGTCGATGTCATGACATGCTTTGGTGTAGTCTGCAGGTTGTGTTTGTGTTAAGCTAATACATGATTTTTCTGGATGTCACACTGGTTGTGGTGACATCAGTATCTGAAAGCAAGAGCTGTTATATTTTTTTGTGGTGTTTCCTGATTTGACCCTGGATTCTATTTAGGAAACGTATCTTTGTGGACTGATTTATATCATATATTGACGGAGCCTTGGCCTATGTTTTAGTGCCCTGCTGGACAAGAATTAGGTTAACTTGGTTAACCCTATTTCGGTTACTTGAAGCCCAAGGACCATGTGCTGCCTATAAAAAGATTGCTAATCCTATTTTCGTAGGCAGAGTTTGTGAGCGTGAAGATTGTTATGTTTTCTGTGTATTCATGTGTGTGTTAGTATGTTTCTTGTGAGCCAAACAATTATCTCTTTGATGATTGTATTGCACTAGGATTTTGGTTGTAATCCGTGTGTGTCACTCTAAGCTTTTAAGCACGAGTCTGTGTCTCCTGATTGAAGCTTTGAAGAAACATCAGGATTTGTTTGAAGTGTGTCTTCGATTTTAATCTTGTTATTCTAAGGTTGTTATCACTGTTATTATTGAGGGGGAGTGAGTGGGAACTCAGGTCTAGTGTTAGATTGAAATTACATTGGGTAGGTTTTAAGTGAGAAGTTGTAAACCGGAGGTTGTTTAGCTTCGAATTAATATAGCTTATAGTGGATTTCCTCCCTGGCTTGGTAGCCCCCAGAGTAGGTGTGCTTGTCACCGAACTGGGTAAACAATTCCTTGTGTGCTGTTTGTTTACTGCTATTCTTTGTTTTACTGCGTGTTGTTGTTTACTCGTTGTTGTTGTGGATGTCATAACATCGTTAAGACATCAATTGTCTGGTACTTGAAATTTCAATTGGTATCAGAGCAGGCACCCTGCTTGTTATTTTCTTGGTGAGATCTAGGGATTGTATCTTCTGGTACTATGGACAAGGACGTGGGATTTACAAATAGGCCACCCATGATGGATGGTGCTAACTATGACTACTGGAATCCTCGCATGATAGCCTTCTTGAAGTCAATAGATAGAAAGGCCTGGAGAGCTGCTGACAGAGGATGGGCACATCCTAAGAAGACAAACAAGGATGGAAAGACTGTGCTAAAACCTGAAGAAGAATGGAACCAAGAGGAAGAAGCCTTGGCTCTGGGCAACTCTAAGGCCTTGAATGCCTTATTTAATGGCATAAACAAGAATATATTCAGACTTGTTCACCACTGTGAGCTAGCCAAAGAAGTCTAAGACACTCTTAAAACTACTCATGAAGGTACCTCCAAGGTCAAGATGTCAAGACTTCAGATGCTGACTACTAAGTTTGAGATCTAAAGATGAAAGAGGATGAGACTATTCATGATTTCTACATGAATATTCTGGAGATTGCCAATTCTTCTGGAGCTTTAGGTGAAAAGATGTCTGAAGAAAAATTGATAAGGAAAATTCTAAGTTCCTTGCTCAAGAGGTTTGCCATGAAGGTGACAGCTATAGAAGAGGCTCAGGATATGAGCAGTATGAAGGTAGATGAGCTCATAGGCTCAGTTCAGACATTTGAGATCGGAATGTGTGACAATGTTGAAAAGAAAAACAAGAGCATAGCCTTAGTATCAAATATTGAAGATGATACTAAGGAGAGTAATGATGGCAGTGATAAAAGTATATCCGAAGCCATAGCTATGCTTGGAAGACAATTCAACAAGTTCATTAAAAGAGTGGATCAATGGAACAGATCAAATGTCAAGAACATTCCTTCTGACATCAGCAAGAAATTTGATTCAAGTAAAAAGTCTGAAGAGAAGTCTACTCAAGGTAAAGATATTCAGTGTCATGGGTGTGAAGGCTTTGGACATATTAAAGTTGAGTGTCCTACATACCTCAAGAAACAAAAGAAAGGATTGTCTATCACTTGGTCTGATGGAGACTCTGGTAGTGAGTCTGAAGAGGAATTTGTAAAGCATGTCACTGCACTCACTAGTGTCTGTGATTCTGATGATGACTCTAGTGGTGATGAGCTAATCTTTGATGAACTTGCAGCCTCATACAAGAAGTTGTGTATCATGAGTGCTGAAGTGTGTCAGCTAAGAGAGAAGCAGAAAAAATCATTCAGGAGTTGGAGGCTGAGAAGAAAGATCATCTTGAGGTCATAGACTCACTCAACAGTGAAGTGAGCTTGTTAAACTCAAAACTTGACCAGATGACAAAGTATTTCAAGATGTTAAACAATGGAACTGACACTTTGGAAGAAATTCTGCAAGGAGGTCAGAAAGCTGGAAATATGCCTGGGATAGGATTTGTGAGTAAGAAGGGACAAATATCAAACTTCATAAAGGCAAAGACTGAAGATCAGTTGTCACACCCGATGTCAAGACATCCGCCTCAACATCATGGGAATAGAAGCTTGAATAAGTCTAAGAATAGATTTCAGAGATGAAGATGTCATTACTGTGGAAGATTTGGCCACATGAAACCTTTCTGCTTCAGGCTGAATGGGTATCCTAATCACCACCAACCACCCAAGCCCAAACAAAATCCTCCTCCCAAGAAAGGGCAATGGGTTTCCAAAGAAACTGCCTTAATAGCTCACACTTCTCTAAGAGTGTCAGCCAAGGAAGACTGGTATTTTAATAGTGGTTGCTTAAGGCATATGACTGGAATAAACAATATTTTGATTGACATCAAACCTCATTCCTCTAACTATGTGACTTTTGGTGATGGATAAAAAGGAGAAATCCAAGGGATTGGAAAACTGGAATGTCCTGGAGTTCCAAATCTGGATAATGTTCTACTAGTAAAAGGATTGACTGTAAATCTGATCAGCATCAGTCAACTATGTGACCAAGGTTTCAATGTCAGATTCACTAAAGAAGAATGTATTGTCACAAATGGAGAACATGAGGAAGTCATGAAGGGGTCTAGATCTAAGGAAAATTGTTACTTATGGGAGCCTAGAATCTCAAAGTACTCCTCTGAATCTCCTATGACCAAAGAAGAGATTGAGGGAAATCATCAAGAAAGATCAGTCAAAACAGTGGATCCCTTTACCAAGATAAAGAATGTTGTTGAAGACGTGGGTGAATCTGATGAAGAGACATATGTTGGAGAACTCACTATTAGTGAACTTGCTGCTGGTTACTCTAAGACCTGTCTAAGGAATGAAAGACTATGTGCAAGATTGTTGGAGTATAGAAATGCTCATATTCTCCTACAAGAAGAAAAAGCAAGTATCTTGTCAAACATTGATGCTCTGGAAAGAAAGTTGCTGAATACATCACATAACAAAAATTTAGAAGTAAGAGACATGCCTTACATGATGGAGCAGGTGATGTCTAATCAAAAGCCCCAACATCGAAGAAAACATTAAGAAAGGGGCACATCTATCTCATACAAGAGATGCTATCAATGTGGCAAGATATGTCACTTGAAGTCCACATGTCCTGAGCCTCGTGTACTTACCAAAAGGATGATCTATCAACAAAGAAACTTTACTAGAACAGAGCCATCTCACCTTGAGTTATGTGATGACATTGAGCACTCAAGTTATGTCTTAAATAAACAGAAGTCTAGAGGCAAAACAAGAAGTTTTAAAAGAAGGAGGCCAAAACAAGCTCCTAGAGCTTGGTATGAAAGGTTGGCTAGAAATGGTTACAGGGAAGGAGGGATAGACAAAACTCTCTTTGTGAAGGATGAAGGTGAAAAACTCATGATTGCTCGGATATGTGTGAATGGAACTTGTGATTTTGGTATGCTGTACTCTCATGGATGTGAACCTATATTGTCTGGATATTCTGATGCTGATTGGGCTGGTAGTACTGATGATAGAAAAAGCACATCTGGAGGTTGCTTCTTCTTGGGGAATAATCTCATTTCATGGTTCAGCAAGAAACATAATTGTGTCTCTTTATCTATTCCTGAAGCTGAGTACATAGCAGCTGGTAGCAGTTGTTCTCAACTGGTTTGGATGAAGCAGATGTTAAGTGAATACAATGTCACACAGGATGTCATGACATTGTACTGTGACAACTTGATTGCTATCAACATTTTAAAGAATCCAATTCAGCTCAGTAGAACCAAGCACATTTACATTCGACATCATTTCATTAGAGATCTTGTGGAAGATAAAGTTCTTAGTTTGGAGCATGTGGCTACTAAATCGCAGATTGCAGATATTTTTACTAAAGCCCTAGATGCAAATCAATTTGAAAAATTGAGGGGTAAGTTAGACATCTGCCTTCAGGAGGAATTGTAGCAATTAATTCTAATTGGGGAAAATATTTTGGGCTTTTTAAATAGTCAATATTTGAAAAGTTCCAAAATTAGATTCTACATAAAGGTTCTCCTAGTTTCCAAAAGGACTTTTCGGTTGTCGTTTATCTTCAACAATTATCTTATGCTCTCAAATTTCTCTTTCTCCTCCACCGAGTATTGTTCAAGAATCACTCTCTTCACCAAGATGTCTCAACAATCGTCTTCCTTCTCTCCCAAATAAGTGTCTCCTCTAAATGTGCATGACACTGCTACAAGTGCTGATGTGACTAACCCTAATGAGGTTCTGAACGTTACGCCCTTGAGAATGGTGCATGTTAATGATTTGAAGATAAGGAAACCGCACACTCTACATGCACGGCGACCGAAGGAGGATGTTCGCGGCAAGACCACCAATCCCTCATCTTCCACTCCTCATGAGGAGGTAACAAAGGAAGGTTCTAGGTATGTTCATAATACTATTGCTAAATTGGTAACAAGAATATTGAATGAAGATCATGAGGTTCCTGGGATATCTGTCCCTCTGAACTCTGTAATGCCTGACCCTCCAAAAGATTCTGGTGTGAATCAAGATGGTAGTTCTCTGAAGGAAACTGAAGATGTTCCAATGGCTGAAGCTGGTCAACAAATTGATGAAGATGATGACAATGTCCTAACAAAGTTCCTGACGATGTCAATGACATTGATGCTGAAGGCTGTGATGTTAATGCTGGTAATATTGGTGGTGGTACAGGTGCTTCTAGTACAGATGCTACTATTGTGGAGGTTGACAACATATCTGATGTTGAGCTGATTGCCTCTGTTAGTCCGAGCATAGCCAAGAGGCTTATGACAAGGAGGAAAGGGAAGGCAGTCATGCATAGTTCCCCTAAGAAGAAGACTGCTGTGAATAGTCCTATCAAGAAGAAGGATGTGGTTGGAAGTCTTGTCAAGAAGAAGGCTGTGCCCAAGAGCACATCTGTTGGGCCAACAAAATCTTGGAGCAAAGTTGTGCCTAATAAGAGGAAGGCTATTGTTCTTAATGAGACTGATTCTGATGTCCCAAGCGATGTCCCAGATATCCCTTGCAGGAAGAAACCCTCTTCCAGCAAGCTGGCTGCAAGTGTTCCAGATGTTCCTATTGATAATATATCCTTTCACTTTCCCTCAAGTGTGAACAGGTGGAAGTATGTGTTCCAGAAGAGGCTGGCCCTAGAGAGGGAACTTGTAAAGAATGCGCTGAAGTGTAAGGAAGTAATGGAGTTGATCCACCATGCAGGACTAATGAAGACTGTGTCCAATTTCTATAAGTGCTATGAGATCCTGGTGAAGGAATTCATAGTCAACCTCTCTGAAGATTGTGCGGATGGTAAATCCAAGGAGTTCAGGAAGATTTTTGTTCGAGGAAAGTGTGTCACTTTTTCTTCATCTGTGATCAACAATTACTTGAAGCTCAGTCTAAGCTTGAAGTGACTGACAACCAAGTGTGTCAGGTGATAACGGCCAAGCAGGTAAAGAACTGGCCTTTGAGGGAAAAACTGTCAACTGGGAAGCTCAGTGTGAAGTATGCAATGTTGCATAAAATTGGAGCTGCTAACTGGGTGCCAACAAATCATAAATCTACAATTTCAATTGTTCTTGGAAGATTCATTTATGTTGTGGGAACCAAATCCAGTTTTGACAATGGTTCTTATATTTTTGAACAGACTATGAAACATGTTGGCAGTTACAGTGTAAAGGGCCCGATTTCTTTCCCATCTCTTCTGTGTGGGATAATTCTGAATCAGTATCCTAGCATCCTGCATGACAATGACAGTGTGGGCAAGCGGAACAGGGCTCTCTCTTTTTTGAAGATGTTTTTATGTTGGCTGCATTTGTGGTAAAAAATACCTGTTTGATATTGTGATATGCAGGCTGCATATGTGTTAAACTAATACAGGTCATGTAGTGAATGTCATGACCGATGTCATGACATCCGTGTGTGACAGCAGAAGCTGTTATAATTTATTAATTGTGTTTCCCGATTTCTCTCAATTAACAGTTTAGGAAACCTTTTATTGTGTGTTGAATATTTCGTCCAGAAGATCTTGCTAACAGCACATATTTTAACAACCAGATGGCGTGTAAATTAGGTTAACTTGGTTAACCCTAATTTGTTTCTAAAAAAGCCCAAGGCCCAAGAGCTGCATATAAAAATTCTGCAATCCTAATTTGGAACGCAGAGAGAGCAGATTGTTAGTTGTGAAGAACCATAGTTTTGTAGCTGTCTCTTGTACTCCAAGCAATTGTCTTTGATGATTGCGTTGGAATAGGTTGTTTGTGTTAATTGTCACTCTAAGATTTTAAGCACGAGTGTGTGTCTCTTGATTGAAGCTTTTAAGAAGATCAAGGTGTGTTTTTGAAGTATGTCTTCTCTCTAAATTTATGTAATGTGTTTTTGTAATCACTGCTGTGATTGAGGGGGACTGAGTGGAGATACTTAGGTCTAGGAATAGGTTGGAATTGCATTGGGTGGGTTTTAAGTGAGGAGTTGTAAACGGGGGAGTTTAACTCTGAATTAATTCTGCTTATATTGGATTCCCTCCCTGGCTTGGTAGCCCCCATAGTAGGTTGTTGAACCGAACTGGGTAAACAATTCTGTGTGTTCTTTATTGTTTTTATGTTGTTCTGTTTTAATTATTTGTGCTGTGTAATTGTGGATGTCATAACATCCAGCAAGACATCGAGCGTGAATTACTAGAATTTTCATTTTCATTACAAGTTGTTCCAAGGAACCCGTGTCTCTGATGTTGCCATGACATCCGTTGGGACATCCAAGGAAAAAGCTCCAACAGGGAAAGCTGCAGTAATCGCCACTCTTAAGGAAACATGCCAAGAGCTGGAGTCCAGAAAGTTGACTCTAGAGAAGCTTATTCACAGGCTTGAGATGGAAGAAGATACTGAGCATGCTGAGGAAGATGAACCTCAAGTTGGTCAGGATGCTGAAGCTGATGAATCAGATGCAGAAGTGGAATCTGAAGAAAGTGCAGATGGTGGTTCTGGTGGAGAGGATCTTGGATCTGAATCTAATTAGAGCTTTCTGGTGATTTTTTCTTTGTTTTTGGATGTATTCTCTATGGCCTGTATCTGTTATTCCTTTTCTAGTTGCTTTGGCAACATTTATGGCCAAACAGGGGGAGTGGTAATAAATGCCACCCTAGAACAAATGTTATTTCCTGGTATGCTATGCACTATGCAGTTATTTTTCTAATTGTTCAGAAGCTGAAGGTTTTCTCTATGGTATTTTATGGATGTGTAGTTTTTGTAGTTTATGGTGAGGATGTATGGTTGTGTAGTTGTATAGTTTCTGATGTGGATGTTCTCTGGTATTCTGGTGTGGCAGTTTTAAACTGCAGGTGTGAATTTTATTGTAGTTTGTCTTGTGTGGTACTATGTATGCTGTAGTGCAGTTGTTTCTGCTATGGTTGTGTGATGTGGTGTGTGTGATAGTTTTTAGTATTGTCACCGAACTAGGTAAGCAATTCCTTGTGTGTTGTTTGTTTACTGCTATTGTTTGTTTTACTGCGTGTTGCTGTTTACTCGTTGTTGCTGTGGATGTCATAACATCGGTTAAGACATCGATTGTCTGGTACTAGAAATTTCAGAAACAACCATGAAAACTAGCAACTATATTATCTCTATGTAGTTGATTCATCTTAAAAACATCAATCATAACCTTTCTATGTAGATGAGTCAGTTGGACAATAGTACTGATGAACATATGTAAACTATGTTTGCCTCACTCGCCTCTCTTATGACTCAATAGTTTGTTTCCATGCTAACATCTTCTTCACATAATAGAGTTTCTAGAGGTATATTTTCTTCACCTATGAACCATATTAGCATTGAAAATATTTTCATATACACCTCTTTCCACTAATGCATATAGCCCTTCCCACTTCACTAACCTATATAAGGGAATCATGCCCACTTTTAACTTATCCACTCCAAAACCACAACCTCGTATTCTATTTTTCACATGCCCCACCTACCTTACACTCTACACACTCAACTTTTACAACTGTTACACCCACCTCATTTCAACCATATTATACTTAAAAAATTCACTTATTTCCCCCATTATGGAGAATAAAATATCCCACAACCCTCTTTAAGAACCCACAAAATCGAGTTAGGGTTTTTTTATGGCGCTGATACTTTAGAGTGGCTATTTCAAGCAGTTTTTTTTGCTTTTTATAACACTTCATTAGAAAATTGATTACCCACAGTTGTTATTCATATGAAAGGGGAAGCCTTTGGATGAGATAAGTGGATGTTTTAAAACCACAAATTAATAGATTGAAACGTTTTTCTATTTATCTTGAATTATATTTTGGTCCCTCAACCTATGAAAACCACCAAGCTTAACTCTTTAAGCTAAGACAACATGGTTATGTTTCAAAATACCAAGCCAATTTCAAAAACTTTGGAAATTGAGTATATGGTTACTTTGTAATACAATTCTTAACTATTTCATATCAGATTTAAAACCATAAATTCGAAATGAAATTATTATGGAATACCCAAGTTATGGATGAATACCCATAATTTTATAGAATAATCACCTATTATGGATAGAAAATACCTCGCTCCTGAATGTGATGGACACCTTGCAGGCCCCCAAAGATCAGCATGAATATAATCAAGGGATCCATGTGTTCTTTATTTGCCTTTGTTGAACTTCACTCTGCAAGATTTTCTAAGTACACAGGGTTCACAAAACTTCAGCTTTTCAACTTTGTCTCCACCAAGCAGATTTTGTTTCCCTCATTCGACCAGACCTATTTCACTGACATGGCCCAATCTCATGTGCCAAATTTCTGTTTTCGACAAAGGTTTCGTGGATGCAACATTTGTCAACCACTCACAGCTTCAGCCTCAAGGGTATACAAGCCTTGTTTCTTCACGCCTCTCAAGACTTCCTTCGATCCCTTCACGACTCTTAGGATACCTTTCTCTCCTTAGAAAACGTATCCTTTCTTGTCGAATTCACCAAGAGAAGTCATATTTCTATTCAAATCAGGAACATACCTGACTTCAGTCAACAACCTTATTGACTCATCGTGGAACTTGAATCTCACAGATCCAACACCTACAATCTTGTAAGCTTTATTGTTTCCCAGCAATACAAATCCATTATCTAGATCACATAATTCCTCGAACAAGTCTTTATTTGGAGTCATGTGCCATGTGTAACCTGAATCTATAATCCACTCCTTACTCGAGTCACCACTTGAAACCACAAGAACATCAGATGATTCGAAATCATCTTGAACAATGGCAGTGTTGCCATTATCCTTACCTCCATGATCTTTCAGGCGTTCAGGGCACACCTTTCTTGTGTGACCCTCCTTCTTACAATGATAGCATCAAATACCGGATAGCATCAATAAGAAAAGATGCTTGTCTTCCCCAGAGAAGTTGAAAGCATGAAGTACCATTCCTCACCCGTGTTATCTACACTGTGTTGAAGAACATTTGCCAAGTATCTGGTTGTATTGCGACGTCGGTCCCTCTCCAGTATACACTTCATTATCTGTCAGTATTGTTAGCATGCATGCAACATTCATGACATTCATCATTCATACATATTTGCATCATTTATGCATTCTTGCATTTTTCAATGTCTGCTTAAAATCACCTATCCAGGATATACCTATCCCAAAAAAAAGAAAAGAATAAAAAAAAATAATAAAAAAAAAGAGAAGAAAAAGAAAAGAAACAAGTATGGGTGTGTCATCTCTCCAAGTAGGTTGTCACCCATAAGCAGAAAAGAACATTTTCTTTCTCCAGTTCCCCACTGAGATCATTCCTCGTGGAAGAAGGTTGCTTCAGTCTTCTCCTCTCAAAACGAAAGAGAAAATCCCGTTGAGTTCATTCCTCATGGGTACAAAGTCTTGTTTGACCGTTTCTTTCCAATTCATTCTTGGTTAGAACCCTGTCTTTACCAGAGATTCAAATTCCGATTCCTCAAATAGAGTCAAGAAAAGTTGAACCATAAACAATAGCCTCATGATCTGAGCAGTTTATGTCTCTTCCAAAAGACTTTTCCTCTCTAGGAAATCAATCATGAAGACCACGTGACAATCAGGGCCTTATTACTGTTCACAAGGCTGAATAACCAGTAATTTCCCTAGCAAAGTCTCCAGGATCATTTTATCACTCGGCTGATAATTGATCATGTCTTCAAAACCGCTATCACGAGGCTGATAGTCGGTAACCTTTTTGTTCTGGTTATATTATTAAACATGTCTATCACAAGGCTGATAGTCGGTAATATTAACCGAACCTTTGAAACTCTTTTTACCTTGTCAAGTCTATCACAATGCTGGTAGTCGGTAATACAGTTTCACACCTTTCACCTTCGCATTATTAACAAGTCTATCCCTGTGCTGATAGTCGGTAATGTCGATAGGTAAGCTTTTCTGACAAAGCTATCATTCCCCAGTGAAGCATACACTTGCTTTCCCGGGAAAAACGGATTCTCTTCCTAAAACGGATTGAGACATCCTTCCCGATCTCTTGTCCCCAGCGGAGTCAGTTCTTGATATCCCCTCGGTAAAGACATCCTTGCATAATTCGCAATTTTGGTATCTTAGGTCCAAAATTCGCTTCTTCTGATATTTAAGTCTCTTCCACCCTATCAAAACGAAGATTTTCAATCTTCATGTCTCAGGTTGAAGAAACTTAAATAGGGGCATCTGTCATACCCCAATTTTTGACCTAAGATACCACCTCATATCATTTGCATATACATCATTTGCATCTCTAACAAATTGCATAGCCTGTGTTTGTTACTTGTGACTCAGCAGGATTTAAACAAGAAATCACTCATCAGTACAAGCAACAATCAATTAGGGTTTTGTTCCCCCTTCATCTAAAATGAATCATCTTCATCAACAATCAACATTTGGTCCTCAGAGATTCATTTCAACAAGCTCAAAGGCACTGAATCAACCAAATTAGGGTTTTGACTGAAGATAGCATACTCCTGACTTCTGCTCAGGATTTGACCTAATGACTCGGGACATGACCTCAAGACCCCAAGTGCATCATTTTGACCTAATCCATTGGCTCAAGACATCTCCTACACAAGGATTGATCAACAGTGAAATTTCAAATCATCAAAATTAGGGTTTTGAACTATCAGGGACTGAAATCAGGGATCACATTTGGGAAACCCTAAAAATCCCCAGGAAGTCAATCAAAGGTTTCAATCATCTTCAAATAATCCCTATGACAACATCCAATGGAAATTACATCTCAATTCAAGATCCACAGTCATCAATTTCATCAGGTCGACAATTAGGGTTTTTGACCTAATTCACCTGAACAACTGACTTTTTAATCAGGACATGGTGCCACAACTTAAACCATGGCTCAAGGTCCTCCAATAACTCAATATGATCCATTCATACCACTCATTTGATGGGGATAACTTGATTCATTTGAAATCTCCAGAAACGCGATTCGTTTGAAAAAGTCAACTGCACAAGATCACCATTGACTTTTGGGGAATTTTGGTCAACCTTGACTTTTGAAGTTTTGAATCATCAATATATGATATATGAAGTCATTTGATCAAGAAAAATCAAGAAAATCAATCAAGAATCAAAAAGTCAAAGTTTGACTTTTATACTTAGAAAAATTTCTAAGTGTTTTTCAATGGTTTTTTCCAAACTTTGGAAGGGAATTTCTCAAAATTTCACCTACAAACTGAAAAAAACTTCCAACATGAAAGTTGTAGATTTTGTTCCAATGAACAACTTTGTCACATATAATATTTTTCCAAAAGATCAACCATTTAAGAGATATGGAGCTTCAAAGTTGGTATCTTTTGAAAATTTCACTTAAAACCTCATTTTCTTCAAAGTTCATGGATCTTTTTCACCCATTTCCTTAAAGGTCTTGAAGAAACTTTCAACTAGGGTTTTGAGGTGTGTAATATGAGCTTTCCAAAATGTCCAAGAGCATGAAAAAATATGGAGCATAGCTATGGTTTTGAATTATGCATTTAGTGATCATTTTCACTTGAAATTTCAAACCATTTTTCACTAAGTTATGAACCAATTTGCCAAATAATGCAAGTAATGATGCATCAAGGCAATAATTGAAGATATTTTCTGATTTGAAGATCAGAATGGAAGAGGATAAGAAGCTTGGAAGAATGACCATGGTTAAGTTACTTTAACCATTTTGCATTAAATGTAAAAGATTCCTTTTTATCTCTTAAGCCAAATCATCACTTCTTTGATCAACTTGCCAAGCCCTGCATTCAGAACTCTTGGCCTATAAATAGAGGTCCAAACTCCATTCAAAATCACACCAAAGCCTCACAAATTATAGGCTTTCTCTTTCTTTCTTAGAATACAAGTTTCTTAAGTTTCTAAGAGGTAGAAAACTCAACCTCCAAACCCTTGAAGTTATGGCCAAAGTGATGGTTCTAGCAACTCATAAACATCATATGGGATGTGTTTGAACCACTCACACACCCCAAATCACCCCAAAACTCAGATTCACTCTTCAACCTCCATATGAACACATGAAGAGCCTTATCATGCCAATTTTCATTCCAGATCATTTCTGTCCAAATTAACACTTCCCACACCTCACATATATCACATATGAGCTATCCAAACACTCATTATCAACCTGAAACATCAGAATCATCGAGCTCGATTCACACTTAGGCTTAACTGCAGATCGAGTACCTCCAACTGCTCCAGGTGTTTTCAATTCACTCCAAGCATCCAGACACCTTCCATAATCATCATTGAAGCTATCCAGATTGTTACAAAGCATCTGTAACACCTCCAGATCAAAATTCAATTCCCAGTTTGGCCGTTTTTGAAGGTAAGTCTTATGAACTTCAAACTCATACATACATGCATCATAAATGAAAAATTGAGTTGCCATCTTGTTTCTGCACTATCACTGATCAATAGCCCTCAATCAATTTCACAATTCATCAATCGTACACGGTTTCATGTTCAAATTCAGAATTAGGGTTCTTCGTGTTCATCACAAAATTGACCACCTTAGAGCAAAAATAAATGAATTATGAGGACACCATCATGTTCCTCGTGAAAAACCGAGTGAGATAGACCCTTTACTTGATCAAAACAACACAGTTTCAATGATTTTCAAAAATCAGTTAGGGTTGTGTTCTTGGCGCGTTTTTTGGTTTGGAAAATTCAAATCCTTGTTTTAAAATATATTTAATTGAACGCGTATGTATTACAAGCCACAAGCGTGGCTCAGTTGGCAAGTGTTTTGGCTGGTGAGAGTAAGGGCGTGGGTTCAAACCCTGGCAGGACCAAACCATTTTTTTTAACACTTATTTTCTTCAATTTTTTTAACAACTTTAACTAATTAATTAACTAACCAAATCAATTCATTTTTGCTTCATTTTTTGCACACTTTTTATTTAACACATATATTTTATGAATGCTCAAAAAATCACAAAAAAAAATATTTATTTAATACATTTTTAATTAAGTTTAAAATGACATATTTTTAAGTATTTTTTATACTTTAAAATTTGTTTTTTTCATTTGATTTTTCAAACTTAATCATTTGTAAATATTTTGTGATCAAACCCTAATCATTTAGGTGTTAATTAAGTATAATCTTTGTGTTTATCTTAATTAATTTGACTTTTGTCAAAATTCAAACTGTTTAGAAACAAACGATCACAATTTTTCAAAACGATAAACCATTTCTTTTTTGGTTTTTCTTTTCAAAAGAAACTATTGATTAAATCTTTTTTTGGATTGATCAATTGATTTTCAAACATGGGCCTCTCGAATATTAGAGAGTATAAGTCCCTTTCCTTTTTCTTTGTACAGTTTTTCTTTAAACAAAAAACGTTTTTCAAAACAAAACTTTCAAACTGTTTTCAAACGACGAAACCTTGCGTCTGTTAATAAAACAATCAACCATGTTTTATAAAATAAAACAAGGGGCCTCCACATAGGTATAAGTCCCATTCCTGTACATGAAATTAGGTATTTCATTGTACACACACCTTTTTGTATATATCTCGTTCAATTTGTTTTTTTAACTTCGAACAACAAATCAAAAAATGAAGGTTTTCTTTAAATCTTCCCAAAAATACCATGGGCCTCCATGTAGGTATAAGTCCCGAGCCCCTTTGTAAATATTTGTTTACATAGCTTCTGAATAAACTCAATGGGCCTCTCCCCAAGTATAAGTCCCGAGCCCCCGTGTTTACAAACGGATCATGCTTACAGGTATATTTCCTTCATAAACTCCATTGTATACACACACCTTGTCATATATATGTGCTTGTTCATACTTGTTCATATTTGTTCATGTACTTGTTCATATTTGTTCGTACTTGTTCATATTTGTGATTGTGTTATATATATGCTTGTTCAACTTAGTACAACACTAGGTTCCCCATAGCCTCCTATTGGGCTTCGTGCAAAGAATCTCCCTAGTTTAGGTTAGGACATAGAGTATGGTTTCCCGGTGAAATCGCTCTAAGAGCTCAAACCAACTATACCATGCCTCCTCTTGGGCTTCGTACAAACGACTTGTCCCTCCCATAGCCTCCTCTTGGGCTTACAATGCAAGGACCCTCGATTGTCCCTCCGATAGCCTCCTCTTGGGCTTACAATGCAAGGACCCTCGGATAGCCTCCTCTTGGGCTTCGTACAAGGACCCACGGGCTTCTTATAAGCATCCCCATAATCCAAAACAAATACCCTAGGAGATTAGACATATATCATCTCTATGATAGGAGTATCTCTTCTATATCATCACAAACAATCAATCAATCAATCGACTTAACTTTTTTGCCACAAGGCTGGCTAATCAATCAAACCTTTTTGCCACCATACTGGCTGATTAATCAAAGTTTTTGTCACAAGGCTGACTTCATTGAAACTTTTGCCACAAGGCTGGCTGATTAATCAAAACTTTTTGTCACAAGGCTGACTTCATTGAAAGTTTTTGCCACAAGGCTGGCTAAAAAGCATCTTTATCATTCTAAGCGCCATAAGTGGCATGGCCCAGGGCTTATAATGAAAAGATTTTCAAACAAAATCAAACAGATGTATGTGATGATATAGATTAGATACATCGAACATTGAGATGACATTTGTCTCTTATCCTTTGCTTCCACTAGCATAAGTGGGAACTACGATTGCTCTGACTTTCTCAACATCCCTTTGAGAATACGTAGGCACAAGGTCGTATCCTTGGCGAGCAAAACTTCTCCCTCAAACCACTCAAACCTTAGCACCCGTAGACCCCTGTTGCACCCCAAAATTTGCCCACTTATTTATTCCCAAATGGCTTTCACATTATATTCATACACAAATTTCATATAGGCCATTCATCCAAGGCATTCATCCATATCACTGTCACTATCCAAGAAAACCGGTGAAAAAGAGGCTGAGGTTGGGGATATTCTTGGTAAAGAAGAATCAGATCTGAGGTCTTATTGAAGAGGATCATTTCCATTTGCATACTCCTAAAATCAGGGTTTTATTCTCTCCGAGTCAAAGCTCTGATTAAAAAGAATTGACCTTTTGAGTACAAAAATGCAAATGCTTGAAGAAATATTCACTGGAGTCTCTTTGGTTGAAAGTTGATTGAGAATTGTATCGGAAACTGATTAATCGGGAAATTCATCTGAAATCAGAAAAATCAGGAAATGTTGACTTTTTGGTCAAAGTCAAAGTCAACTGTCAAATATGGACTTACGGTGGAAAATCGGTCAAAGAAAGTCAAAGAAATAAATAAAATCAAGAAAATATCAAAATTACCAAAATTGGAAAATTAGTTGAAAATTGAAGTTGCCATAAAAAGAAGGTTCTATACTTAGAATAATTTTGGAAAGATTGGGAAATGGTTGGTCAGCTCATTTTAGGACCAGTTTACACGTGTTTCTAGGCCTCATTTCAAGACAAGGTCAACACCAAAAATGTTCATCTCATGGCCCTCTACAATGTTGTAGTTGGGAGTTTTTTCATATGACATATGGATTGAGAGTTATTGAAGGGAGAAGTTGGCAAAATCACACTTATGCAAGTCAAGTAGCAAGGCAAATTTCTGGGCAGCAGGCAAGCATTTCTACGAACACGTGATGTGCCAAACTTCAAGCTGATTATAGGGAAGCACAAAGACTCATCAGGTCCACACTTGGTATGAATCTCCTCTACTCCACGCTCTCTATCCAACAAGACAATAATCATGGAATTTGATTAAGTATAGAGTAAGATACAAGAGTCTAAAGTCATGCCCTGGCAATGGTGTGTGTTGGCATGAGTGTGAGCAAACAACCTGGGCATGCGCGAGGCATTCGATCGAACAGGTGGCATGCCAAATGTAAAGACAATTTTAGAGAGATATAAGCATTATGTGAGGTCAATTTCAATGTCGACCTATTCTTCCCCATGTCCTTTATATCTTGAGCATAAATTTGCAATAATTGAGGACTCATAGTGGAAGATACAAGCATGCAAAGTAAGCTATTGGTAAGCTGTATGTGGCATGGAAAGGGTTGAGTCACGCGCGCAGGAAATTGGCAGTGATATGCCATCAAGTTGCAAGCCATGTTTGAATAGGTTACAAGGGTCTCCTCTCAAAGCTCACAACACCAAACTTCTTCTATGCTACGCCCTCTTTGCATTGGTCATGAGTTTGGAACAAATGATGGCTCATAGCTAGAGATACATAGGCTGAAAGTTAGCCTGGTAAAGGTCGAGATCGGTAAGGCGTCATGCTAGAAATCAATTCTCACAGCACCACAACAACACTTTACTCATTATGCCCATGCAAACACTACACACGTGAAAAGCATGCATTAAGACTTACTCAAACGGTGCAATGCTTGCTTATTAAGTTTGCTAAAGGAATGCTACACTACTGCTACCCACACCATAGCCAACCATGTACTTTCACCATATATAAACCAAACCCTTCACAAATCCAGGAGGAGGATTATTCCATTTTTCAGTTTCAAAATCATCTTCACATACTCACCTTTCAATTTCTCTCTTCACTCTCTCCAAGATCCCATTTTCCTCTCATCACTCTTCTTTCTCTCTCTACAAAGTTTGTTACAACTTTGTAACAAACTCATCAACCTTCATCTCCATTCTCACACAATCATCATCTTCATCTCTAACCACCATGTAACTAACCTCCAACACCAATCTTCATCTTCTCCTTCAATCATCAACAATCTTCGCCATCGATTTCGTCCATCATCATCTTCATCAAACTTCAATAACATAAAGTTGTCAAGATCCAAGATCCTCTGCAAATCTGAGTTCTCCATATTCTTCATCATCAAAGAACAAGGAAAGCCTTCGGAGTTTCTCTTCAAACCTTGATCAAAGATCTTTCAAGTAAGTATTCGGATCCCTTGCTTTAGAAGCATATATAGGCCTGGAACCCGTCATCAGGGATTGGGTTAGGATTTAGACCACCATGTTTTCATTGATTGTGTTGCATATGATGCATGAATATGCTTTCTTTGAACATAGTTTTGGTTTGCAAGATATAGTCTTCGTATGAATGTGTGGCTTGCGTATTTGAATTCCTTGTGTCACGAGGATTGCTTTGGTACCAATTGTGTGTGTTTTAGGGGAAGCTTTGAATGTTAGGGTTTATAAAGATTGGTTCGGTTTGTGTGTTAGAGAAAGAATTAAGGAAATCTAAGTGGATATTCGTGTTCAGAGCGAGAAAACGAGGGGAAAGGTGTCTCCTTTCTAAATTTCCGAGAAATCTCAAAAAAACCCGCCGTGAGACCCACCGGAGAAGACGACCGGAGGCCCCTCCGGCGCCGGCGTCTATCTCATGCTGTTTTCTTTCCGTCGCCCATGTGGCGTGCACGGATTGGTTGAATTTCCCACCTTTTAATTTTTTGTCTTTTATGCAATCATTGAGAGCTTATGTGGCGCGTTTTGATTTGCCAGGTTTTTTGTCTTTTGTCTTTAGTCACTTAAGTGACCCTGACCTATTGGTATACATGTTGGCATAAAATGTTCTTTGTATCATAATATAAAAACTATGTGTTAACATGAAATAATGCTGAATAAAAAATGGAAATAAATTAAATGAGATAAGAAAGACTAGTGGACCAAAGCGAAACTGGGCCCTAGCGCCATTCTTAATTTCTGTACCCCCTGGATTAAGCCCAAAGGCGTTTCTAACAAAAAGCCAGTTCAAGCTAACATTACTTTCTCACCCCCTGCTTGCTCCAAATTCTATTTTATTTCAATTTTGTTTCTTCCATAACTTTTAATCCATAAATCTGTTTTTGTTCAAATAAAAAACAAATAAAAATATGTTTTAGATAGAATCACATGTGTAAATAATTGTGGTATTTTTTCTAGATTTTTAGAAATTGTTTTCCTATTTTTAATAAATCATTTCTTTCAACATGTTCATTGTGTCGTTAAGTTTGATCGGTTTTGCAAATTAATTTTGTTTAATACCTTAGGAGTAGAATTTGATTGCCATTTTTTGTGTGATATCAGTAGGCTCATATACCATATTGTGTGGAAAAAATAAAAGTTTAATTCTATGTTTTGGTTAGGTTTTCATTAGATTTTCTATACCCGATTTATGTGCGTTCCTAAACGGATAACCATGCGAATTTGACCTATAATTTGCTTTACCTTTATGCAATTGACTTAGTTTCTTTTTGTACATATAAGTAGGGATGTTTAGAGGTCCTAGGACCTGGAGTTGAATTTTTTAAGTCATGTTTTCTTATTTTACTTGATTTTTCTTTCTTACATGTAAATAACTTGCTTTTGACTAACGATTGTATCGTAACTTGTCCGAATGACCTATAATTTTGTATGAAACTTTATGACTTGTTTTGTGATTGCTTAGACACCTTTTAGAGGTCATTAGCTACTGACTTCTACCATGTAAATACATCTTTCTAACTTCACTCCTAATTTGAATTCTATTAACTAGTTTTGACCTAGTTTTGTATAGTTTGTTTAGAACTTTGTTTGTTTCAAGTTAATTGACTAACATGGATTGGTATAAGGTCTTGGACCTATAAGTGAACTAATAGCTACTGACTTTAAGCTTTGTTCATGTTTTCATTTCATTTTTGTTTTGATTAATGGATGTTTGTTCGATGTTTGTTCGCTAATTGTTAAGTGACGATTTATGCGATACTTTGGTAACTCTTTGTGAATATTTTCGTGTAGTGCCATATGGCTTTTGTGTTTGATTTAGGACACTTATTTCCTTGGTTTGCTACTTCCCTAGGGCTCTCTTCTCATCTTGTTGGAGTTGTAACTCCATTCTTTTGCCATGTTCCCTTAGACTCTTCCTTCTTTGTTAAGAGGAATTGAGATAGGTTAGGATAGTTATCCTTGACCTTAGGGCCATTAGACTTAGATTAGAATAACTTAGATTTGAGAATAGGTTAGTTCCCTTTTGTTCATTCTTTTTCCTTTTCAACTTTAAAACATTAATAAATAAAGAGGCGAATCACATTAAGAAAGTGATAGAGAAATGAGTGGGATTCATTCCCTAATCTGTTTCTCAATCACTGAGTGGCATAGAAATGAGTGGGATTCATTCCCTAATTTGTTTCTCGGTCACTACTTAATGGGAGAGAAATGAGTGGGATTCATTCCCTAATCTGTTTTTCAAACATTAATTAATGGGATAGAAATGAGTGGGATTCATTCCCTAATCTGTTTCTTGAACATTATATAATGGGATAGAAGTGAGTGGGATTCATTCCCTAATCTGCTTCTCGATCATTATACATTTTATGTGATTCAAATCGCAAAGTAAATTCCCTTAAAAAATACTCAACCAAAAACATTTAAAACACCTAATAAAGGCTCGAATTAAAACAAAGTGATGAAGTGGTGCGAAACCTTGTATTGGGTTTTGTTCATCATGTAGTTACATAAAAAAACACAAACCCAAGTTCACTCTTTTGCCTTGTTAGGCGCTTAAGAACATGTTAAGTCCTTTCCAAAACTAGGCGTATAAGTCTCCAAAGGTCGAACATCGTGGATTGTGACCTTAACCGCTGTTCAACTAAAAAACACAAAACAAATGGAAACTATGGAGCCGAACTACGGTAGCTCTGATTCCTTTTAAGGGATACGTAGGCATTAGGTCGCGGGGCCTAAGCGAGCACACTTATAAATAATTCCTTCTTTTCCCCGTATTTCTTTTGCATGCATTCGCATTTAGGATTTAGACATTAGATACACCCTTTAGATAGAAACAAACATAGGTGGATACCATCGAGTACGATGGGCGTGAGGGGTGCTAGCACCTTCCCCTCGCGTAACCGACTCCCGTACCCTATTCTCTGGTCGAAAGACCTTGTTCTTGTTCGAGTTAGGTTTCCTGGTATTCCTTTCCCTCGATGGGATAAATATATTAGTGGCGACTCTGATCCATTTTTCGCGGTAGCGACAACCCCGAGCTACAGATGCTCTGATTCCCTCTAAGGGATATGTATGCAGAGGATCGCGATGATCTTTGTGAGCATAATCAAACAAACACCTTAGGTCCCACCTATTTCACAACAGAACCTCCACCATAACATAGAATGAAACAAACACAACAAAAAAAGCCTATAGAGTACTATAGATACGTTGGGTGCTAATACCTTCCCTTCGTATAACCAACCCTCTTACCCAAGATCTCTCCCCCACTTTTAAGGTTATTGCAGCTTTTTTCCTTTTCCTACTTTGGAAACAATAAAAAGTTTGGTCGAAACAAAAGAAAAATCATTTTTTGAGCACTCGAGCCCAAAGAAGGCATCAGGTGTCTCATCCCGAAAAAAGATACGATTTTTCCCCGCGACAGAAAAATGGCGACTTCACTGGGGACAATCTTTTTATTGTTTCCAAAGAAAGGGTTAATTTTAATTTTTGTGTTTGTTATTTCATTTTTGTTACATGTTTTGTTCTATGATTCTGCTACATCTGTGGTTCTGTTACAAGTGATACATTATGGACAAATCCTAATCCGGATTAAGAACACATAAGAATTAGGTGGAGGGTATAGTCATGTATGGCATACAAGGAGTTAGTCCTTAAAAAGTCAGCATGAGAATCCTTCCGCTCAGTGGAGGTTCCTTGTTTGTAGTATATGTTTAGCAAGTTCAGTTGCGAAGACATTATTGCTTTCATTGAACTGTAGAAGCTGAGTTCGCTGTAGAACCCATAACCGATCCTTGCCTTATTAGGTTGTGGCGCAGAAACTATTCAGGTGAAGACTTGGATTAGTTGTCATGCGGAGAGCCACACTCAGACGAGTTTTTCTTGAGAATATTGCTAGCTCACAAGTTCAGTTGTGCAAGCCGGTAATATCCGAAAGAAAAATGTAGACTCTGACGTATCAGTAGAACATGTTGTGCAGGTGATTAACCCCTAGTACTATCCCATGTTTGGTTCTCTGACCTCATGCTCGTGACGCTGGACCTTTGAACCTATGTGTACTATGTTTTGAATTACCATGTTTGTAGTACCATGTTTGCGTTACCATGTTTGCATCACCGTGTTTGCCTTACCATGTTTGTATATGTGGCATTCATGCATCCATGCATTCATACATTCATTAAAAAATCCATCTTTTTCCATAAAAAAAAAAAACATGATTTTTCCAAAAAATTTTAGAGAATTTTCTTTGCAAACATTATAGGATTAAGTTATGGAAGGGGTAAAAAGGCATACCAAAAAGTACGATTTCAAAATGCCTAATGTGGAAAGACTGAAAGAGTTAGCATCTTCTGTACAAGATCCTTCTGATTTTAGGAAAAGCCATGGAAAGCTTTTGCCTATCTTGAACACTCATGTTGATGAAGGACTTCTCAAAACTCTGGTTCAGTTCTATGATCCCGTCTACCGGTGTTTTACCTTTCCAGACTATCAGTTGGTACCAACCTTTGAAGAATATGCCAATCTTTTGGGTATTCCTGTGTCTGACAAAATACCTTTCAATGGTTTGGAAGCCATTCCTAAGTCACCAGTCATTGCAGCAAGTATCCACTTGAAGAAATCTGAAGTAGAGAGTAATTGGACTACCAAAGGAAACCTTTCGGGTTTAACTTCGCAGTTTCTAATAAAGAAAGCCTTTGATTTCATCGAAACTGGTAGCATGATAGCTTTTGAAGCTGTACTAGCCTTGCTCATCTATGGGTTGGTTCTGTTTCCCAACGTCAACGACTTTGTTGATATCAACGCCATAAAGATTTTTCTGATTGGAAATCCTGTTCCGACTTTGCTTGGTGACACGTATTTCTCTATCCATCATAGGAATCGCCAAGGCGGTGGAACCATTGTATGTTGTGCACCTCTTTTGTACAAATGGATTGTTTCACACTTACCTAAGTCTCCTATTTTCACGGAAAACCGAGAAGGTTTGCGTTGGCCTCGAAGACTTATGTCTCTTACTAATAATGATATTCATTGGTATACCTTGGCTCGCTGTGGTACAGAAACCATTGATAGTTGTGGAGAGTTCGCCAACGTACCCCTCATTGGTACACAAGGAGGAATTAACTACAATCCGGTCCTAGCCCGACGACAACTCGGGTATGCAAATTCAGCTAAACCCATTGGTCTCGCAGTGGAATGCTACTTTTACCGAGAAGGGGAGGATCCTCAAAGGTTGAAGACAAGAATGGTAAGAGCTTGGTACGATGTCCGAAGAAAAGAAAAAGGTGGGGAAAGAAACTGCATTGCTACAAACGCCTATACCTGTTGGGTGAAGAAAATAGCAAGGGAGTTTCAAATGCCTTATGATTATGAAAAACCCATGTTCCCTGCGGTGTCTCAACTACCCAACATTCCCATTGACACTACGGAAGAATACCAAGAGATTTTAGCCAAGATGAGGTTAGAAAAAGACGCTTGGGAAGAAAAGTTTCGTAAGACTAATATGGAAAACAGAAAGTTGAAAAAAAGAGTGAAAGATCACGAAGAAACTCTTTATTATCAAGATGGTTGGCTCATGAGTAAAGATGAGAAAATCCGTCAGAAAGATGCTGCAATCAAGAGGTACATCAAAGAAAGCAAGAGAAATCTTGAAGGTTCAACAAGCAACGCTCCGATGCCTGACGACTGGAAGAATGTTGTTGACAGGCTGAGGACCGAAAAGGCCGAATTGAAAGCTCACTATGGGAAAGAAATCCTGAGGCTCAAGCTGCACAACGCATTTGGTTCTTCGTCTGATGAGGATGCTTAGGATTGTTTAGCTTTTTATTTTATCATTTGCTTCTGTAAGGAGCTACGCTCCAATGTTGTAACATTTCCCATTATTTCAATAAAAGAATAGTTTGTGTTCAAATGTTTGCAAGAAAATAATCTTTAAAATGTTTGGAAAAATCACAAACTTCTTTTTACATACATCATTCTGCATATCGAGTCTGTTGTATAGAGTCTCATCTTTTGGATCTTTCTCCATTAGATCGTCAAGCTGTCGCGTCTCAAAGTTTCTCGACCGCGCTCGCAATCAGATCACAGATACAATACTCGTTCAAGCAGAAGAAGAGTAATGGAACACTCTGAACAAGAGAATATTGAGCTCCGTGGTACGGTGACCACCCTTCAGGAAAAATTGGAAAGTCTCACTACTCTGGTTGACTCCCTAATGGCCGCACAGAATCAACAGCCGCCACCCAACAGTCAAGCAACGGTAACATCTGAAGTCACTACTCCAGTTTCTACAGTTGCATTCAACATTCCATCTTTCTCTATGCCAGAAGGTTGGGGCACGCCTTTCAGCTTTGGTACAGGTTTCCGCCATAATTTCTCTGGGGTTCAAACAGCTACAACTGAAGCGCCTGCTACACAAGGTTCGGCGTTTATTCCACATTCAGGGGTAACTTTTTCCCAAATCACTATGGCACTTTCTCAACCCACTATGACAGTTCCGACCCCTACGGTTCACACTGTTCCTTATGATGGCAATGAGATTTATCATGATCAAGGTGATAGCACAAATCAGCGTAATCTTGTGGAAGATCTCCAAGAACAGTTCAACAAGATTCAACTGGAAGTTAAAGCTATCCGTGGAAAAGATTTGTTTGGAAAGAATGCCCAGGAACTATGTTTGGTTCCCAGTGTACAAATACCTGCTAAATTCAAGGTCCCTGACTTTGAGAAGTACAAAGGTAGTTCTTGTCCACAAAGCCATCTCGTGATGTACGCTAGGAAGATGTCTACTTATGCAGATAATCATCAGTTGCTCATCCATTACTTTCAAGACAGTTTGACTAGTGCCGCACTGAAGTGGTACACAGGATTGGATAGCACTAACATTCGAACTTTCAAAGACCTAGGCGAGGCCTTTGTCCGACAATACAAATACAACTCGGATATGGCTCCAGACAGAGATCAGCTTCGATCCATGGCTCAGAAAGACCATGAAGCTTTCAAAGAATATGCCCAACGATAGAGAGAAACTGCTGCTCAAATTAATCCACCATTAAAAGAGAAAGAGATGACAAAGATCTTCTTGAATACTCTCAGTCCGTTTTATTATGAACGCATGGGGATGCGTCTAGAAGAAGGAGTCCGAACCGGACGTCTAACTAAAGAAGGTGGATCTTCAAGCGGAACCAAAAAGTTTGGAAGTGGTTTCCCAAAGAAGAAAGAACAAAGTGTTGACATGGTATCCCAAGGAAAGCCAAGAGGAAACGTCAATCGTCAACAACAGGTCGCTACTATCGCGCCAGCCGTTAATACAAGACCGAATCCGGGATTTACTCCGCAGTTTCAACAACAACAGCCTCGACAACAGGCTCAACAGTTTAACAATAATCAGAATCGTGTACAAAGAGCTCCACAGTTTGATCCGATTCCAATGACTTACACAGAATTATACCCTGCTTTAATTGAAAGAGGTCTTGTTCAAACTAAAGCACCACCACCAGTACCTGAGAAACTTCCATGGTGGTACAAGGCTGAGGTCTCATGCCCTTATCATCAAGGAGCACCTGGCCATGATCTTGAGCATTGCATAGCTTTGAAATATGAAGTTCAGAGGTTGGTTAGATCTAATCTCCTCTCTTTCAGAAATTTGAATCCAAATGTGCAAGCAAATCCGCTACCCAATCATGGAGGGCATGTTGTAAACATGGTGTATGGATGTCCTGGTCCATACCGAGTCTATAATATCAATTTCTCAAGAGACTATTTGGTACAAATGCACGCCACTCTCTGTCGAGGGCAGAATTTTTGCCAGCATCACTACGGTTCCTGTAGCATATGTTGTGTAGATCCTCACGGATGTTCGATTGTGAGAAGAGATCTCCAAGTTCTGTTGGATAATGGTACTATTCAGATCTACAGAAATAGGAATGAAAATGAAGTTAACATGATAGGATGTTATCCGCATGAGCTTTTAGTCTCAGATATCAACTCGGAAATGCCTAAAGTTAACGTCATCGTTCCTCATTTCAACATGCCCGAACGCATAGAAGTTACTTACAACAAGCCAAAGGTTCCTATTGCTCCTTTGATCATTTGTCTACCTGGACCTGTTCCTTATGACTCTGATAAGGCAGTTCCATACAACTACAATGCAACAATGATAAAGAATGGACAAGAAGTTCCTTTACCTACTCTTTCATCTGTCGTAAACATCGCTGATGTGAGTCGAGTAACAAGAAGTGGACGTGTGTATACTCCACTACCTCCAAAACAACCTGTTGTTCCTGCAACTGGACAAAATCCTGTCAATACACCAGTAGGGAATCCTGAGGAAACTCCTGTCAGTAATACAAACACTGATGTTGGTCAATCCAGTGGAGCCAATGTCAATCCTGACTTTGATGAAATTTTGAAGCTTATCAAAAGAAGTGAATACAAGATTGTGGATCAGCTTATGCAGACTCCTTCAAAAATCTCAATACTTTCATTGTTGTTGAACTGTGAAGCTCACAGGGAAGCCCTGATGAGAGTCTTGGATCAAGCTTTTGTAGATCATGATGTGACTGTTGATCATTTTGATGGGATAATAGCCAACATAACAGCTTGCAACAATTTAAGCTTCTGTGATGAAGAACTCCTCGAGGAGGGCAGAAATCACAATCTTGCTTTGCACATTTCTATGAACTGTCAGTCAGACTCTTTGTCCAATGTGTTGGTAGACACCGGATCTTCCTTGAATGTGATGCCAAAGACGACTCTTGCTCGCTTGTCTTACCAAGGAATGCCTATGAAGTTCAGTGGTGTAGTTGTCAAAGCATTTGATGGATCACGAAAATCTGTTATCGGCAAAGTCAACCTTCCCATGACAATTGGTCCCCATACATTTCAAATCACCTTCCAGGTCATGGACATTCAAGCTGCTTATAGCTGTCTGTTAGGACGACCATGGATCCATGAAGCAGGGGCAGTGACTTCTACGCTCCATCAAAAGTTAAAATTTGTGACAAATGGAAAATTGGTAACGATAAGTGGAGAACAAAACTTAATGGTGAGTCATTTATCCAATTTCTCTTTCATTGGTGCTAATGATGTGGAAGGAACTCAGTTCCAAGGTCTCTCTTTAGAAGACGAATCTTCCAAAAAGAAAGCATCGATCTCTTCTTACAAAGAGGCAGTAAAAGTAGTGAAAGATGGAACTACCACTGGCTGGGGGCAAGTTGTGATCCCGACCAAGAATGAAACTAGAGCAGGACTCGGATGTTCACCAACATTCTCAAACTGTACCAAGAAGGATGAAACACTTCGTCCGATCAAAGAAACATTCATTAGTGGAGGATTCCTTAACCCAATTCCTCAAAAGGTTAATGTCCTTATCGAAGAATGTATCGAAGAAGGTCTACCCGATCCTGAAGAAGAATGGAAATGTTATCTCAATGACTCAGGATACATATCTCAGGAAGAACCATATCCTCCTTCAGAGAAAACAAGTGCTAAAGAAACTGAGCCTGTTCCTGCAGAAATCTGGGACACCTTGGGACAACCAAGTGGAAAATATGATTATATGGTGAAATATACTGCACCTGAAAGTTCAAAGATTTCGATTGAAGACATCCAACCAACTGGATGGGGAGATTCCTTTGAATACAATAGTCAACCAGAAGAGGCTTACCAATGCTCTCAATTTTCACAGCAACCTGAAATTACTGAAGATTTCAGCTTCAACGCATCTACAAAGATTGATAACTCCGAAGATGGTTATTATCACATAAATGCCATTTTTGAAGATGAAGGGGAAGATGGCCCCGCAGTTGACTCAGAAAGTGTCTCTGACAATGAGTCTCTTCATCCTGAAGACTGGGAAATACATCCTGAAAATTCTGAAGATTGTGACTCATCTTATGCTCTTCAAGAAGTAGAAGAAGACCGTTTCAACTCTACAAAGAACAAGGGTGACAAACCAGGACCTTCAAATCCTGCTCGACCAGCGGTCAATGTCATTGCTGAAGATAATTCTGAGGCGAATTTTCCTGAATACATAATACACAGAGGAGTTCGTTGCTACTGGAAAGCTGTTGACGTTCCGAATGTTGTTCGCCGCTCAAAGTAATCACCTCGCTGTTATTTTGACCTCCTGCCTGGCCCAAAGCAGAGAGATGTTTTATAGGGCTTTGCTTTTAAATGTTCCGCCCAAATAACTTTGTGTATAGGGCTTTGTTTTAAAAGTTTCCCTCTTTGTCCTGCCCAAGACAAATGAGTTTGTGTTTAGGGTTTTGTTTAAAAAATGAATCATAAATAAAGTGTCATTTTGAATTCCCTATACTATGTGTTTTATTTTTTGCTTTTTTCTGGAAATGGTAATCCTAAAAAACCAAAAAAAAAAAAAATTTCAAAAAAATCTGCATACACTCTTGCATTCATAAATTTTCTAAAATAAATATAAATCATATGTGCAGATTTACTATTGATAAACCCATTAAATGCAATAACCCTATGCCCTCTCCCAACTTTGAGTTTCCTGTGTTCGAAGCCGAAGAAGAGGAAGAAGAGGAGATTCCGGACGAGATCTCTCGATTACTTAAGCACGAGGAAAGAGCCATTCTGCCTCACAAAGAGCCTTTAGAAAGAATCAATTTGGGTTCTGAAGAAGACAAAAAAGAAGTGACCATTGGATCGCTGCTTGATGCTGATATCAAGAGTAAGTTGACAGACCTTCTCAAAGAATATGTTGACGTGTTTGCCTGGTCCTACCAAGACATGCCTGGGTTGGATACCAATATTGTTCAGCATTTCTTGCCATTGAAGCCAGAATGTCTGCCGGTTAAGCAGAAATTGCGAAGGACTCACCTTGATATGGCTAACAAGATCAAAACAGAAGTTCAAAGCAACTCGACGCAGGTTTTCTTGTCACCTCAAAATATCCTCAATGGTTGGCCAACATAGTGCCAGTTCCGAAGAAACATGGCAAAGTCAGAATGTGTGTTGACTACCGTGACTTGAACAAGGCCAGTCCAAAAGATGACTTTCCATTACCACATATTGACATGCTGGTTGATAACACCGCTAAGTTCAACGTCTTTTCTTTCATGGACGGGTTCTCTGGTTATAATCAGATCAAGATGGCTCCCGAAGACATGGAGAAGACATCTTTCATCACCCCATGGGGTACCGTTTGCTACAAAGTGATGCCGTTTGGATTAAAGAATGCAGGCACAACTTACCAAAGGGCAATGACTACTCTCTTTCATGACATGATGCATAAAGAAATTGAAGTTTATGTGGACGACATGATAGCCAAGTCCAGCACCGAAGAAGAACATATTGAATACCTTTTGAAGTTGTTTCAACGACTAAGGAAATATCAGCTTCGCTTGAATCCTAACAAATGTACTTTTGGGGTTAGATCTGGAAAACTCTTGGGTTTCATTGTCAGCCAAAGAGGTATCGAAGTAGATCCCGACAAAGTCAGAGCTATTCAAGAGATGCCTGCACCAAAAACTGAAAAGCAAGTAAGAGGATTTCTCGGACGATTAAACTATATCTCCAGATTCATCTCTCAAATGACTGCTACTTGTGGGCCAATTTTCAAGCTTCTCCGCAAAGATCAAGGGGTTGTATGGACTGAAGATTGCCAGAAAGCGTTTGACAGTATCAAGGAATACCTGTTAGAACCACCAATATTGATTCCTCCAGTTGAAGGAAGACCACTAATCATGTACCTTACCGTGTTGGAAGAATCCATGGGTTGTATGCTTGGACAGCAAGATGAAACCGGTAAGAAGGAGCATGCCATCTATTACCTGAGTAAGAAATTCACAGATTGTGAGTCTCGTTACTCCATGCTCGAAAAAACATGTTGTGCTTTGGCTTGGGCTTCAAAACGTCTCCGCCAATACATGATCAACAATACTACCTGGTTAATCTCCAAAATGGATCCGATCAAGTACGTCTTTGAAAAACCTGCCTTAACAGGAAGGATTGCCCGATGGCAAATGTTGTTATCTGAGTATGACATTGAGTACCGTGCTCAAAAAGCGGTCAAAGGAAGCATTCTCGCTGTTCATTTGGCGCATCAACCAATTAATGAATATCAATCTCTCAAGTTTGACTTTCCTGACGAAGATGTCATGTACTTGAAGATGAAAGATTGTGACGAACCATTACCTGAAGAAGGTCCTGAGCCTGGATCAAGATGGGGCCTAATTTTCGATGGAGCAGTAAACGCTTTTGGCAATGGAATTGGGGCAATCATCATCACTCCCAAGGGTACTCATATCCCATTTTCCGCCATACTGCTATTTGATTGCACCAACAACATCGCAGAATATGAAGCTTGTATCATGGGTCTCGAAGAAGCCATTGACTTAAGGATCAAGATCCTTGACATATATGGAGATTCAGCTCTCGTGATCAACCAAATCAAAGACAAGTGGGAAACTTACCACCCTGGTTTGATTCCTTACAGAGACTATGCAAGACGTCTTTTGACTTTCTTCAACAAGGTTGAATTGCATCATATACCTCGAGATCAGAATCGAATGGCAGACGCCTTGGCTACTTTATCTTCCATGTTCAAAGTCAATCATTGGAACGATATGCCTACAGTCAGAATTACGCGCCTTGAAAGGCCCGCCTATGTGTTTGCAACCGAAGCAGTCATCGATGATAAACCGTGGTTTCACGACATCAAACGCTTCCTTCAAACTCAAGAGTACCCACTTGGGGCATCAAACAAAGATAAGAAAAGTCTAAGGAGGCTTTCTGGCAGTTTCTTCCTAAACGGAGATGTGCTATACAAAAGAAACTTCGACATGGTTTTGCTCAGATGCGTGGACAGACACGAAGCAGACATGTTAATGCATGAAGTGCATGAAGGATCCTTTGGAACTCATTCAAACGGGCATGCAATGTCCAAGAAGATCTTAAGAGCAGGATACTATTGGTTGACAATGGAATCTGACTGTTATAAACACGTGAAGAGATGTCACAAGTGCCAGATCTACGCAGATAAGATCCATGTGCCGCCAACTCTACTCAACGTTCTCTCATCTCCATGGCCTTTCTCCATGTGGGGTATTGACATGATTGGAATGATCGAGCCGAAAGCTTTAAACGGTCATCGTTTCATCTTGGTAGCAATTGATTACTTCACCAAATGGGTCGAAGCAGCATCTTATGCCAATGTTATAAGACAAGTGGTTGGTAGGTTTATCAAGAATAACATCATTTGCCGATATGGTATTCCCAGCAAGATCATTACTAACAATGGTTCAAACTTGAACAACAAGATGATGAAAGAATTGTGTGAGGAATTCAAGATTAAGCATCATAACTCTTCTCCTTACAGACCAAAAATGAACGGCGCCGTTGAAGCTGCCAACAAGAACATTAAGAAGATCGTCCAGAAAATGGTCGTCACTTACAAAGACTGGCACGAAATGCTGCCATTTGCTTTACATGGGTACCGTACTTCAGTGCGTACTTCAACAGGGGAAACTCCTTTTTCTCTAGTATACGGCATGGAAGCTGTGCTCCCCGTAGAAGTTGAAATACCATCAATGAGAGTCCTCATGGAGACTAAGTTATCAGAGGCTGAATGGTGTCAAAGCAGATATGATTAGTTGAACTTAATCGAAGAAAAACGTATGACTGCTCTATGCCATGGACAATTGTACCAAGCAAGGATGAAACAAGCCTTCAACAAAAAGGTTCGACCTCGTGAATTTCGAGAAGGCGACCTCGTGCTTAAGAAGATCTTGTCTTTTCAACCAGATTCTAGGGGCAAATGGTCTCCTAATTACGAAGGCCCGTATGTTGTCAAAAGAACATTTTCTGGCGGCGCCATGACTCTTGCAACCATGGATGGTGATGAACTCCCGCATCCTGTGAATGCTGATGCAGTCAAGAAATACTTTGTCTAAAAAAGAACAAAAGAACAGCTCGGTAAGTCGAAAACCCGCAAAGGGCGACTTAGGCCCAAATGAGCGTCTCGGTGGACTGAAAACCCGAAAGGGCGGTCCAGGCAAAAATTAGAGACAATAAACAGAAAAAAATTCATCCTGGTAGATTGAAAACCTGAAAGGGCAATCTAGGCAAAAATTAGGGATTCATGACAAAGTAACTGCATCAGTCCGTACTTCGTCACCTGAGGAGTCTTTTTCATCAAAGGATCTTCGATCAAATCATCGCTAATCTGAAGCGACAAGCACAGTTGGAACTCAAAGTTGTTAGGGGGAATAGTGGTTATTGCTTTCAATGTAGCCTTTTTCGCATAATTACCATTTCCAACTTTTGTAAATACTCTATGGAATCACGCCTTTAGCTGATTACCATCCTATTAAATAAATTTGAGCCTGGTGCCCATTTGTTTGCAATTTCTAATTTCTTTTAGCTTGCAAAATGACGCTTTAATTGTGTTATTCACTTTTGAAAAAAAGAAAAAAAGTTTTAAATGAATTTACTTTTCTTTTTCAAAATAAAAGCGAAACCTTCCTTTGAGTTGTGAACAACAGAAGGAATATCAACAGCTATCTCCATAGGATGAATCAAAGATTATGATAGGAAAGCTCTTCTATCCCCAGTGAAGAAGGTCTTTTATCCCCAGTGACGAAGATCTTTCATCTCCAGTGAAGAAGTTCTTCCATCTCAATAAGAAAAGATGCTTGTCTTCCCCAGAGAAGTTGAAAGCATGAAGTACCATTCCTCACCCGTGTTATCTACATTGTGTTGAAGAACATTTGCCAAGTATCTGGTTGTATTGCGACGTCGGTCCCTCTCCAGTATACACTTCATTATCTGTCAGTATTGTTAGCATGCATGCAACATTCATGACATTCATCATTCATACATATTTGCATCATTTATGCATTCTTGCATTTTTCAATGTCTGCTTAAAATCACCTATCCAGGATATACCTATCCCAAAAAAAAGAAAAGAATAAAAAAAAAATAATAAAAAAAAAGAGAAGAAAAAGAAAAGAAACAAGTATGGGTGTGTCATCTCTCCAAGTAGGTTGTCACCCATAAGCAGAAAAGAACATTTTCTTTCTCCAGTTCCCCACTGAGATCATTCCTCGTGGAAGAAGGTTGCTTCAGTCTTCTCCTCTCAAAACGAAAGAGAAAATCCCGTTGAGTTCATTCCTCATGGGTACAAAGTCTTGTTTGACCGTTTCTTTCCAATTCATTCTTGGTTAGAACCCTGTCTTTACCAGAGATTCAAATTCCGATTCCTCAAATAGAGTCAAGAAAAGTTGAACCATAAACAATAGCCTCATGATCTGAGCAGTTTATGTCTCTTCCAAAAGACTTTTCCTCTCTAGGAAATCAATCATGAAGACCACGTGACAATCAGGGCCTTATTACTGTTCACAAGGCTGAATAACCAGTAATTTCCCTAGCAAAGTCTCCAGGATCATTTTATCACTCGGCTGATAATTGATCATGTCTTCAAAACCGCTATCACGAGGCTGATAGTCGGTAACCTTTTTGTTCTGGTTATATTATTAAACATGTCTATCACAAGGCTGATAGTCGGTAATATTAACCGAACCTTTGAAACTCTTTTTACCTTGTCAAGTCTATCACAATGCTGGTAGCCGGTAATACAGTTTCACACCTTTCACCTTCGCATTATTAACAAGTCTATCCCTGTGCTGATAGTCGGTAATGTCGATAGGTAAGCTTTTCTGACAAAGCTATCATTCCCCAGTGAAGCATACACTTGCTTTCCCGGGAAAAACGGATTCTCTTCCTAAAACGGATTGAGACATCCTTCCCGATCTCTTGTCCCCAGCGGAGTCAGTTCTTGATATCCCCTCGGTAAAGACATCCTTGCATAATTCGCAATTTTGGTATCTTAGGTCCAAAATTCGCTTCTTCTGATATTTAAGTCTCTTCCACCCTATCAAAACGAAGATTTTCAATCTTCATGTCTCAGGTTGAAGAAACTTAAATAGGGGCATCTGTCATACCCCAATTTTTGACCTAAGATACCACCTCATATCATTTGCATATACATCATTTGCATCTCTAACAAATTGCATAGCCTGTGTTTGTTACTTGTGACTCAGCAGGATTTAAACAAGAAATCACTCATCAGTACAAGCAACAATCAATTAGGGTTTTGTTCCCCCTTCATCTAAAATGAATCATCTTCATCAACAATCAACATTTGGTCCTCAGAGATTCATTTCAACAAGCTCAAAGGCACTGAATCAACCAAATTAGGGTTTTGACTGAAGATAGCATACTCCTGACTTCTGCTCAGGATTTGACCTAATGACTCGGGACATGACCTCAAGACCCCAAGTGCATCATTTTGACCTAATCCATTGGCTCAAGACATCTCCTACACAAGGATTGATCAACAGTGAAATTTCAAATCATCAAAATTAGGGTTTTGAACTATCAGGGACTGAAATCAGGGATCACATTTGGGAAACCCTAAAAATCCCCAGGAAGTCAATCAAAGGTTTCAATCATCTTCAAATAATCCCTATGACAACATCCAATGGAAATTACATCTCAATTCAAGATCCACAGTCATCAATTTCATCAGGTCGACAATTAGGGTTTTTGACCTAATTCACCTGAACAACTGACTTTTTAATCAGGACATGGTGCCACAACTTAAACCATGGCTCAAGGTCCTCCAATAACTCAATATGATCCATTCATACCACTCATTTGATGGGGATAACTTGATTCATTTGAAATCTCCAGAAACGCGATTCGTTTGAAAAAGTCAACTGCACAAGATCACCATTGACTTTTGGGGAATTTTGGTCAACCTTGACTTTTGAAGTTTTGAATCATCAATATATGATATATGAAGTCATTTGATCAAGAAAAATCAAGAAAATCAATCAAGAATCAAAAAGTCAAAGTTTGACTTTTATACTTAGAAAAATTTCTAAGTGTTTTTCAATGGTTTTTTCCAAACTTTGGAAGGGAATTTCTCAAAATTTCACCTACAAACTGAAAAAAACTTCCAACATGAAAGTTGTAGATTTTGTTCCAATGAACAACTTTGTCACATATAATATTTTTCCAAAAGATCAAACATTTAAGAGATATGGAGCTTCAAAGTTGGTATCTTTTGAAAATTTCACTTAAAACCTCATTTTCTTCAAAGTTCATGGATCTTTTTCACCCATTTCCTTAAAGGTCTTGAAGAAACTTTCAACTAGGGTTTTGAGGTGTGTAATATGAGCTTTCCAAAATGTCCAAGAGCATGAAAAAATATGGCGCATAGCTATGGTTTTGAATTATGCATTTAGTGATCATTTTCACTTGAAATTTCAAACCATTTTTCACTAAGTTATGAACCAATTTGCCAAATAATGCAAGTAATGATGCATCAAGGCAATAATTGAAGATATTTTCTGATTTGAAGATCAGAATGGAAGAGGATACGAAGCTTGGAAGAATGACCATGGTTAAGTTACTTTAACCATTTTGCATTAAATGTAAAAGATTCCTTTTTATCTCTTAAGCCAAATCATCACTTCTTTGATCAACTTGCCAAGCCCTGCATTCAGAACTCTTGGCCTATAAATAGAGGTCCAAACTCCATTCAAAATCACACCAAAGCCTCACAAATTATAGGCTTTCTCTTTCTTTCTTAGAATACAAGTTTCTTAAGTTTCTAAGAGGTAGAAAACTCAACCTCCAAACCCTTGAAGTTATGGCCAAAGTGATGGTTCTAGCAACTCATAAACATCATATGGGATGTGTTTGAACCACTCACACACCCCAAATCACCCCAAAACTCAGATTCACTCTTCAACCTCCATATGAACACATGAAGAGCCTTATCATGCCAATTTTCATTCCAGATCATTTCTGTCCAAATTAACACTTCCCACACCTCACATATATCACATATGAGCTATCCAAACACTCATTATCAACCTGAAACATCAGAATCATCGAGCTCGATTCACACTTAGGCTTAACTGCAGATCGAGTACCTCCAACTGCTCCAGGTGTTTTCAATTCACTCCAAGCATCCAGACACCTTCCATAATCATCATTGAAGCTATCCAGATTGTTACAAAGCATCTGTAACACCTCCAGATCAAAATTCAATTCCCAGTTTGGCCGTTTTTGAAGGTAAGTCTTATGAACTTCAAACTCATACATACATGCATCATAAATGAAAAATTGAGTTGCCATCTTGTTTCTGCACTATCACTGATCAATAGCCCTCAATCAATTTCACAATTCATCAATCGTATACGGTTTCATGTTCAAATTCAGAATTAGGGTTCTTCGTGTTCATCACAAAATTGACCACCTTAGAGCAAAAATAAATGAATTATGAGGACACCATCATGTTCCTCGTGAAAAACCGAGTGAGATAGACCCTTTACTTGATCAAAACAACACAGTTTCAATGATTTTCAAAAATCAGTTAGGGTTGTGTTCTTGGCGCGTTTTTTGGTTTGGAAAATTCAAATCCTTGTTTTAAAATATATTTAATTGAACGCGTATGTATTACAAGCCACAAGCGTGGCTCAGTTGGCAAGTGTTTTGGCTGGTGAGAGTAAGGGCGTGGGTTCAAACCCTGGCAGGACCAAACCATTTTTTTTAACACTTATTTTCTTCAATTTTTTTAACAACTTTAACTAATTAATTAACTAACCAAATCAATTCATTTTTGCTTCATTTTTTGCACACTTTTTATTTAACACATATATTTTATGAATGCTCAAAAAATCACAAAAAAAATATTTATTTTATACATTTTTAATTAAGTTTAAAATGACATATTTTTAAGTATTTTTTATACTTTAAAATTTGTTTTTTTCATTTGATTTTTCAAACTTAATCATTTGTAAATATTTTGTGATCAAACCCTAATCATTTAGGTGTTAATTAAGTATAATCTTTGTGTTTATCTTAATTAATTTGACTTTTGTCAAAATTCAAACTGTTTAGAAACAAACGATCACAATTTTTCAAAACGATAAACCATTTCTTTTTGGTTTTTCTTTTCAAAAGAAACTATTGATTAAATCTTTTTTTGGATTGATCAATTGATTTTCAAACATGGGCCTCTCGAATATTAGAGAGTATAAGTCCCTTTCCTTTTTCTTTGTACAGTTTTTCTTTAAACAAAAAACGTTTTTCAAAACAAAACTTTCAAACTGTTTTCAAACGACGAAACCTTGCGTCTGTTAATAAAACAATCAACCATGTTTTATAAAATAAAACAAGGGGCCTCCACATAGGTATAAGTCCCATTCCTGTACATGAAATTAGGTATTTCATTGTACACACACCTTTTTGTATATATCTCGTTCAATTTGTTTTTTTAACTTCGAACAACAAATCAAAAAATGAAGGTTTTCTTTAAATCTTCCCAAAAATACCATGGGCCTCCATGTAGGTATAAGTCCCGAGCCCCTTTGTAAATATTTGTTTACATAGCTTCTGAATAAACTCAATGGGCCTCTCCCCAAGTATAAGTCCCGAGCCCCCGTGTTTACAAACGGATCATGCTTACAGGTATATTTCCTTCATAAACTCCATTGTATACACACACCTTGTCATATATATGTGCTTGTTCATACTTGTTCATATTTGTTCATGTACTTGTTCATATTTGTTCGTACTTGTTCATATTTGTGATTGTGTTATATATATGCTTGTTCAACTTAGTACAACACTAGGTTCCCCATAGCCTCCTATTGGGCTTCGTGCAAAGAATCTCCCTAGTTTAAGTTAGGACATAGAGTATGGTTTCCCGGTGAAATCGCTCTAAGAGCTCAAACCAACTATACCATGCCTCCTCTTGGGCTTCGTACAAACGACTTGTCCCTCCCATAGCATCCTCTTGGGCTTACAATGCAAGGACCCTCGATTGTCCCTCCCATAGCCTCCTCTTGGGCTTACAATGCAAGGACCCTCGGATAGCCTCCTCTTGGGCTTCGTACAAGGACCCACGGGCTTCTTATAAGCATCCCCATAATCCAAAACAAATACCCTAGGAGATTAGACATTTATCATCTCTATGATAGGAGTATCTCTTCTATATCATCACAAACAATCAATCAATCAATCAATCGACTTAACTTTTTTGCCACAAGGCTGGCTAATCAATCAAACCTTTTTGCCACCATACTGGCTGATTAATCAAAGTTTTTGTCACAAGGCTGACTTCATTGAAACTTTTGCCACAAGGCTGGCTGATTAATCAAAACTTTTTGTCACAAGGCTGACTTCATTGAAATTTTTTGCCACAAGGCTGGCTAAAAAGCATCTTTATCATTCTAAGCGCCATAAGTGGCATGGCCCAGGGCTTATAATGAAAAGATTTTCAAACAAAATCAAACAGATGTATGTGATTATATAGATTAGATACATCGAACATTGAGATGACATTTGTCTCTTATCCTTTGCTTCCACTAGCATAAGTGGGAACTACGATTGCTCTGACTTTCTCAACATCCCTTTGAGAATACGTAGGCACAAGGTCGTATCCTTGGCGAGCAAAACTTCTCCCTCAAACCACTCAAACCTTAGCACCCGTAGACCCCGAGCTACAGATGCTCTGATTCCCTCTAAGGGATATGTATGCAGAGGATCGCGATGATCTTTGCGAGCATAATCAAACAAACACCTTAGGTCCCACCTATTTCACAACAGAACCTCCACCATAACATAGAATGAAACAAACACAACAAAAAAAGCCTATAGAGTACTATAGATACGTTGGGTGCTAATACCTTCCCTTCGTATAACCAACCCTCTTACCCAAGATCTCTCCCCCACTTTTAAGGTTATTGCAGCTTTTTTCCTTTTCCTACTTTGGAAACAATAAAAAGTTTGGTCGAAACAAAAGAAAAATCATTTTTTGAGCACTCGAGCCCAAAGAAGGCATCAGGTGTCTCATCCCGAAAAAAGATACGATTTTCCCCCGCGACACAAAGGCCATGGACTCCCTTCCATACAAGAGAGTTTCTTTGAATTGAGCATGTGAACGAGGCAAAGCACACAACAGTAAAAGTGCTTGATCTTCATCATCGATCTTCACATCAATATTTTCAAGATCAAGAATCAGCTTATTGAACATATCAAACTGTTCAGCCAATACTTTGTCTTCAATCGTCTTGAATGAATATAAAACTTGTTTCAGGTAGAGTCGATTTACCAATAATTTGGTCATGTCTAAACTTTCAAGTTTCATTTATAACCCTGATGCCGTTGTCTCCTTTGATACTTGTCAAAGAACCTTATCAGAAAGGCTCAACAGAATTGCACTGTTGGCTTTCTCTATCATGGCCGTCTTCTATCTTTCTGTTAACGCAACGTCCATAGCCATCGCTCCTTTCAACACTTCCAAACAACCCTGCTAAACCAGTAGGGCTTTCATCTTCAAGCGCCACAAATCGCAATCGTTCACTCTAGTGAACTTTTCAATCTCATACTTTGTTGAAGTCATCTTCTCCACGCTTGCCGCACCAATTTGTTGTGAAAAGGATTCCTTGAAGAACAAAGGATAAACTGTTTCTTTATGATCAAGAAACACACAAGGGAAGAAAAGATGATAAACACAAAGAACAACAAGGATTGGTTATAACTGTTATTCTTTCCTTTCTCTTAAAATCGATATTACAAGTTACAACAATAACAAATAACCCTCTCACCCTAAATTAGGATTGGCAGTATGCAATGATGAGAGACTAGTATGCTATTTATAATAAAACCTAACATACTAAACTAATGGGCTTTTTCACAAATTCTCATTACAAGCCAACTTAGGGTACAAGATAACTTAAACAATTGGACATAACAAATAGCCCCAATTCGAAATACCAACAACCCTAGTATTTCAACACCCACATACTAGAACACACTTTGACTACAGTATGTAGGTCTTTAACACAATCTCTGTCGAACCAGAAGCTACCCTTTGACACGCTAGAGTTCAATCCAATTCTCACAATAACTATATGAAAATTGTTTGTAGTCGCATAAACAACCCAACGATAATGAATGTGGATACTATGTGATGAGACACATGTTTGATATTGTCTCTAGAGGCATTATCAATTCATGGACTAGGGTATTAACTACCCATATACATGCAATTTATGTATATTTGTTAAGTTAATGTTGTTGTTAGCTTATTGTAATACGGTGATCTGACTTTATTCGAAATGTCGCCGTAAGCAAGAGTCGCCACCGACTTTTATTTTATCCAATTTATAGAAAGGCTAAAAGAACAGAAAAAGACCTTTTGAAAAGATTTTGAGTTCGGGGGGTAAATTATACAAAGGGAAGGTGTAAGGCACCCTTTGTATCCATAGTTATCCATGGGCTCTTATTTGCTTAGCTCACTTTGTTTGGAAAATGTTTGAAAAGTTTGAATTGTTGGAAAGAGATGTTAGAATAAGAACTTTATCTTGTAAATAAGCGTAGTCTTTTTTGAATTTGATTTTGAAAAAGAGTGGAAAAGTAATTTGAATTATAGAGCAAGCAATTAGTAGCAACTACCCTAAGTTTGAAAAATCGTTCTTTTAGCTTTTTCGGGCGAAAGGATCTATCCATACCATAAGAGGGCAGGAAGTCTTTCAATTGGATATTGAAGGGTCATCGAGTTATCGTTCGCCATAAGACTGTCCCATGCCATAAAGAAGGCAGGTAGTCTAAGGGAAGGATATAATAGTCATTTTATCTTTTTAGGCATCATGCGAGGATACCTTAGCAATTGGGACAATTATTCCGTATAAGGCAACATCGAGGGAGTTTCAATAACTTTGAAGGCAACATTGCTTTAGGTATCCTCGGAATCGAGGGACTTTGACTATTTAGTATGTTTAGAGGCAACAAGACAACAATATAAGGCAACAATAAGGCAACAAGAGGGATTACCCTAAAGGTGTGTGGGTGCAACAATCACGTGGTTCAGTTTGAATATTTAATCTTGTATTTAGTTATCCTAATTCTGTTAAAGGCTTGCACTCCCTAAGATTACTAACCACGCAGTTTAAAATTGCAGAAATTAAAGGCTGGAAAATAAATGTCCTACGCTATTACAATAAACACCTGCGGGGATGGGGGAAATTAACAAACGGAGAAAATAAGAAGGATCAATAATTAACTTTAAACATTGAATGCCTTGATTCCCTCGAACCTTCGATTGACCCTGAAAATAAAAATAAAAATAATAGGGGAGTGAGTGTATGAGAAATTCAATGGCATTGATAAACCCTAATTCTAATTTAAAAATTAAAGTAAAAATGACATTTGAATAAGAAAGGATTAGAAACTTAGCTTTTCGATTGCCAGGGCACGTAATCGGAAGATCTTGAAGTAACCCTGAAAAATAGGCACGAAGAAGAGAAGTGTTAGTGCATTTAAGATTCGTTAGCTTTGGGTACAAACCCTATTTTATCCCAAAAGGCAAATAAAATAAATAAATGGGGTTGAGCAAATCCTAAAAAGGAGGTTTGATGAAATCGAAAATTCGATCAGGTAGCTAGATGAGCCAAAATAAAATTTAATACTTATAAAGTTAAACCTAATATTTAACTTATTAGGCGTATAAATAAAAATTAAAATTAAAGGAAAATCGAGTTTTCAATAAAAAATAAATATTTATTAAAATACTAATTGTTTAATTGAAGATAATTTAATAAGAAAAAGAAATAAAAAAAACTAAAGAAAAAGAAAGCAAATGCAGACAATTAAATAAATAATAAAAAAAATGAAATACTCAGCTCTGGATCAGGTGTGGAGAAGCTCTGGAGGTCCATGGTGAGCTCGCGGACTTGTGAGCATTGGATCATAATAATAGGAAGATCTGAAGGATGGTATTGGAGGGTGTACCGTGATCTCACATACGGGCACTGCACCGAATCTGTAACAAAGAAAATTCAAAGAAAAACAAATACTACACCTGGGTTCGAACCCAGGACTTGTTAGTGACTAGCCTTGTCTCTTTAACCACCTCCGCTGGGAATGTTTCTTGTTAGTTAATTACTTTATACAAAATTAATAGAAAACAATGCAGTGATGGCATAAGTCAAAGAAAGGAATACGTGTGGACCCCGTTTGGTTGAGTGGGCCAATCAGAATTGGAGAGAGAGGGGAGAATTGTTCACTAGCGAATCCCCATGTCCTACGCGTGGCTGAGGAAGAGAGAGGAATTGGACTGGCCAATCACGCGCAGCATTCATGCACCAGCACTATTCATTGTCTTCTCCAAAGCCACCTGCGGATTTTCCTGCGAGCGTAGCTATGGATTTACCTGCGGATTTTCCGCAGGTTTTTCCTTCTCCCATGGCTACGATTCAAAACCTGCGAAATCAAACTTGTACAAGAAAAAAACTGCCCAGATCCACTTAATTTCATGCCACGAATTCAATGGAACGGTTAGTTTTTAAAGATAACAACCACAACTATGAAAACGAAACTTCATGAGCATGGTGCCCTAACTATGGCAAACGTCCAAACCGCCCCTAAAACTCATGAATAATGGCTCAAAACGGTTCTAAACTTCAATATAAACATGACTGTACGTGCATAATATATCCATGATGCATGTATTAGAGAGTTCAGATTCAAGAACTTTACCAAAATAATGTTTTCTGAAGAACACGATTTGATGCGTTCCGGGCTTTGAAGATGGTTGGGAACCAATCCCGGGATCTCCAGAAGTACAATTCAACGCTTTGAAACAAGTGGGAGAGGCTGCTTTGGAAAATCACGCATGCCCTAGCCTTCTTGGAACTTTGGTAGATTGCAAAACCCTAGTTCTTGGCCAATTTTCGTCCCCTCTGGCCTTAATGTGTTCTCCTATTTATATGGAGCACATTAGGTCAAATAGAATTGGAAAGAATCATGTGATCCAATCTTGGGAAATATTGAAAGGAAATTGATTTGAAATCTCATAGAAACTTTCCATTTTTTATTCAATCTCTTTCTAATCAAGTATATAATATTTGCTAGAGTTCCAATAATAATCTTTGATTGGAAAAATCAAATCATGCACAAATTTGATATTTATTTTGTTTTATTTTGTTTTATCTTGATTTAAATTGAATTAAAATCAAGAATAAATAAAATAAAATCCCATGTCATGCACCAACGAAATTTCATGGCTCTCAAGGTGCTTCTTGGGCCTTTATATGATCCAAAGTAAACCCCCGTGATTTGATTCAATTTTTTGGTTTTTCTATTTGATTTATTTACTATTTTTTGGTCAAAGTTCAGTTGACATTCTTCTAGAAAACCCTAATTTAGAAACCTTAGGTTTTGTTGATTTTTGAACCTTTCTTGATGAATCATGATCAATACTTGATCAAATGATGAATGATACTTCATAATGAGGATGTTGACCAAAAATCAGAAGTCTTGACTGTGGTTTGACCATATTTTGACTTTTAGGTCAACTAGTCGATTATCGATCGTTTGGGCCATTGAGTGAGCAATCTTTTGAATCAGGACTTGAAACTTGGTATGAGGGTACTTTGAATCCTAGGAGAAATCATGGAATCCACTTGAGGTATCAGAAGTTCGAATTCCTTGATTAAATCAAAAACCCTAATTTAAAGGTTGTTGTTTAGGAGAGAGACTACATGATCCCTTCTTGTGCATCCATGAGCATTTGAAGATCATATGAGTCAAAATATTTTGAAATATGATGGGCAAATTTTGGGGTATGACAGCTGCCCCTGTTCAATTTTCTTAAACCTGAAGATGTAGATTGGCCTGTGTGCCTGTCGGAGTCTGAAGGTAGAAGAGGATTGAACACTAGAATACCCAAGAAATTTGCCCTTGCTGTGATAGGGACCTTTTTTAGGAGATGGGCTTAAAGATGCCATCTGATCTGGATAATTACGAAAGTCTGAATAAGTCGTATGTTTAAGTATTGAGAGGCGTTTGTCAGAGATGGGCTTAAAGATGCCATCGGTTGATGTATTAACGTGTGTCAGATTGGGTCGTACGTTAGACCATATCTATGGTGTCAGAATTAAGTTGTTGGCTCGATTGCCCTGAGTGTCTGGATCATATGAGTGAATTGATTGTTGTGACTCTGTCGTCGTAACTCCGTCGTCATGACTTCATTGTCATGATTGTTTCTGAACTGAATACCGGGATTAGATATGTGACTCAATTGTCATGACTCCATTTTCGTGACTCTGTTGTCGTGATTCTATTATCTTGACTAAGTTGTCGTGATTCCATTATTGTGACTCAGTTGTCGTGATTCCCTTATCGTGACTCAGTTGTCGTGATTCCATTATCGTGACTCAGTTGTCGTGATTCCATCATCGTGACTCAGTTGTCGTGATTCCATTATCGTGACTCAGTTGTCGTGATTCCATTATCGTGACTCAGTTGTCGTGATTCCATCATCGTGACTCAGTTGTCGTGATTCCATTATCGTGACTCAGTTGTCGTGATTCCATTATCGTGACTCAGTTGTCGTGATTCCATTATCGTGACTCAGTTGTCGTGATTCCATCATCGTGACTCAGTTGTCGTGATTCCATTATCGTGACTCAGTTTTCGTGATTCCATTATCATGACTCAGTTGTCATAGTCTTTTCTGAATTGAGTGTCATGATTAAGTATGTCTCTTTCTTCGATTGTGTCAGCACCGTTCGTGGTAGCCGAATTAGATCTTGGAGAGATGATTGTGCCAATTCTGTTCTTAGTATTTGAATTAGATCAGAGATATTGTTCATCTGCTTGTTCCTGCATCCTGAAAAAGGTAAAGTTAGTCTTTATGCAATGTCATGATGTGTGTATTATGTGACGAGTTTCTCAAAATAAATGAGAAACTTGCATGTTATGTATGAATTTTTTGCATTGTATGAAATGTATATGATGTATGACTATGATTTATGCTATCTGGAGTATCTTGATGGAGAAAATAAATCTCCAGGTCATTATGACTCTGATGCCTGATCTTGTTTTGAAAGTACACAGTTGGGGATTTATGAGTTTTGCTTGGGGATGACCAGTAACTTGAAGTACCCTGACTAGGGATTTAGAAATCTTAATAAACCATGTTTGGAGAAGAGAAGAAGGTCGGGGAAACGACGATGTCAAAGATGTGAACTCTGTTAAGGAGCTATGTCTTTTGTTGGACGAGTACGTTTAAAGATATCTTCTTTGAGGATTGCTCTGTGGGGATATGATCCTGTGAAGTCGACTCTGTGGGGAGGCATGGATGCCTTGAACATTGCCCCCAGTATTATAGTAACTCCCATTCCTGGACTTGTATTGATTGGAACACAACGATGAGTATTGATCGAAGCGTTGAACATGCCTTACATAGTTTTGTCCCAGCTATTAGGGAAATTGAAGAAATTCGCCTCGCGAGGACCTTATGAGATGTGTATTATGGGTGAGATGCCCCTAGTACTTAGTAGGATGCCCCTAATTGATCGAGAAGCAGCTTCAGACCCACTTGGATATATGCCTCTGATTGTTTGGCATTTTTGGGAGATTCTTGGAATCTTGACCTGATTGCCCCAGATTGATTGGGCAAAACGTGTCATGCCCCTTTGTATGCGTAGGAGACATTGCTTCTTGGAGTAATCTTGTCTGTCGGGATAACTTTCAGTCATTAGTTGTACCCTGTGCAAATTCTTTTTGATGCTAACATTTGAAATTATGTAGCAGAATATGTTTAATAATGAATTCATGAGATGCAATGCGTACGTCTGTCTTGAGTTTGTTGAAAAACATTAAAACTGGAGATGTAAAAGCGTGATGTTTATAAAAACATGATGTTTGTAAAAAATGAAATATCAACTTAGCATTTGTGGTAAACCTTAAGGAGTCAGGATACCTTTTTGGTGACAGTATGCTTTCGAACTAACCATGCTTCGGTTAGGACTTTCAAGGGTTGTAACGTGGCTTGGTTCACGGTTTAAGAAACAAAGGGTAATGGCTCAAAATTTATTTATACCCATCCCCATCTTCGTGATGTTCTTCGATCCTATGCTCAGTTAACTTTGTGTTTCATCTTTAACAAAGCTTGAAGTGTTAACATTGATATTTGATAGTGGTTGAAGCACCAGAAGTTTATTTGGACAGTCAATCATCCTTCTTTGTAATTCTTTTTGCTTTGCTCGAGGATTTGTAGTGACCTCTTTTTTTCTTTGATTTTTGTTATCCCTAACTTTTGCCTGAACTGTTTATTTTGAGGTTACAATCAGCGGGATGTTTTATTTTTGCTAAGTCTCCTTCATAGGTTTTGACTTAACATCTTTTTTCTTTTTGGTGGATATTGACTGCATGACTTACTGGTTGCGGGGACCCATCATTATTTGTATAATCAACAGCTAGTACAATTGAGTTAACTGAGTAACTACCCTGCCCCAGGTTGTGATTAAGGGTTTAATTTGTATGAGAAAGAAACTTCTACTTCTTAGGCTCAAAGGGGGTTGACGAGGGATTAACATCCTTATATCTCCACTGTTTAGGAATTAAAATAATGCATGTACATCGTCAACATAGTCCGTTCAAAAGCATATTGTATGAGGTTGCGGTATCATTTTCGTCATCCTCCCTCAAAAGGCATACAGCTTTAGCAGGAGTTGAATATCATAAAACATATGCAAAGTAAAGACATAATTTAAAATGAGTGATAGCGAAATAATTTATTCAAGACAAACATATGCAATGCACTAATGATGATTATTAAAACAGGTAATGTCTATCATAATTCGAATGTTTAAACAAACAAAATAGAAATTAGCAAATGAAAAGTAAAACTAATGATCTGAAAGTTCATCCTTCTAGCCATCCACACCATTAGCAGTCACGTTAGGAGTCTCAGGGGGATCAAACTTGATTTCCCAAGCATCGATCATATCTTGGATCTTGTTCCTCAATGTCCAGAAACTATTTGTATCGTGACCAGGACTATCGGAGTGATATGCACACCTCACATTAGGATTATAGCTTCGAGCAGAAGTACTAGGATTCTTAGGGGGGTCCTTTAAAGTGATCAACTCTGACTTCAACAGGTGTTGTAATGCTTGAGCCAGTGACATATTGATCTTTGTAAACTGACGCCTAGGCGTGTCTTGCTTGTTTTGACGACCTTTTTGAGGTGCCGGTGTGGAGATCAAAAATGCCCCAACAGATTGGCCATGGTTACTCCTTTTCTGATCCTGCCCATCATTTGAATCTGACTTCCCATTGAAAGGTTTTTTTGCAACGCCTGAGGATGTAGCAGCTTGAATCTTACCACTTCGGATGCCATTCTCAACATGTTCCCCAGTCAGTATAAGTTCAGTGAATCCAAATGATGAACTTCCCAGCAAATGACTATAGAAAGGGCCAGTCAGTGTACTCATAAACATATCCACCAATTCTCTGTCAGCCAAAGAAGGTTTGACTCTTCCAGCTAGATCTCTCCATTTTTGAGCATACTCCTTGAAACTTTCCTCAGGTCCCATAGACATGCTTTGTAGTTGCATGCGAGTTGGTTCGAGGTCAGTGTTGTATTGGTATTGCTGGTAAAAGGCAACAACCAAATCTTCCCAGGTACGGATGTTAGTACTTTCCAGTTGATAGTACCATTCGAGTTGAGTTCCAGATAAGCTCTCTTGGAAAAAGTGGATCCATAGTTTCTTATCGGTAGTATGAGGTTCTATCTTCCTTACATAAGACCTCAAGTGCAACTTAGGACAAGAGACTCCATCGTATTTTGCAAAAGTTGGAATCTTGAATTTCGGAGGTATAACAACTCTAGAGATGAGTCCTAGTTCTTCAAAGTCTAGTCCAGGTATCTTCTGGATTTCCATGGCTTTCATACGTTCATCCAACAACTTATATTTGTCATCGGGATGTTCATCCTCATGATGGTAGTCCTCTTCTTCTTCAGAGGGCTTGGCAGAATCATGATTACTTTTTGCATCAGTTTTGATACTAGCATCATCATCTTGCTCCTCGTCGTCACTGTCTTCAGAGGCTTCGGCATCCCTGAGTTGCAAGATCGGTCTAAGCTTTTTCACCTGAGTCTTCTTACCCTTCTTCTTCTTCTTTTTAGTCAGCATGGTTTTCAGCTCTTCTTGCCCCTTGGACAAATTCAGAATCAAGGCTTGGAATTCAGCATTTTGAGCTTGGAGATCTTTAACTGATTGTTCGAGATTCATGATCCTGAAATAAACAGCGAGGAGGTGAGAAACCTGTGGTGGAAACCTGTGATGCAATGTTATGAATGCAGATGCAATATTTTCAAGGATCTCTGGAAATTTAGTTAGCAACGTTAAAAAATGATTTGGTCGCTTCTTCGTTTGAAGAACTCTGATTTTTGGGTGTTCTTCTATGGGAATCAAGCTCACCATATCCAGTGGGTCATAGCCTCTGATTCGGGAACTTCTGAATTTGAAGGTACATGGCTAGAGGAAAATAAATCCTCTTGCCCCTTGATAGGTACAGCGTCTCTGAATTGGAAGGTATGTGGCAAGAGGAAAGTAAATCCTCTTGCCCCTTGATAAGAGTTCAGTCCTTGATAAGAGCACCTGAAATTGCGCGCCCTAAATTCCTAAGATTCTTGAAAGGGTTAGTTAAATCATGTTATGCTTATGATGTCATGATGTCATGATGTTATGCGAATGTAGTGCATCAAGTATGTCGTAAGATAGTAAGGGCAAACAAGTCTTTTGACAAAACCTGCAAGGAAAACAAAGGTTAGTAGCAAGCACAGACAAGTCACACAAGTGTACTTAGGTTTAAAGGCTTGCGTGAAGTTCGTAGGTAAGTACCCTCCCCACTGAAGTTAAGTTGGTTCAACCTGTCCTAGAATAGTAACCGGGTTCTATGGTGCTCATATCCCTGATCTTTCTCACGGGCATTGTCTCAACATGGCACTCGATCGGCCAGCCAAAAGCATCCCTAGAGTCCAATCTCAATGAGTGTAGCATCGAGTATCAACCGGCTTAAGTCAGGAATCCAAAGCCAGCTATCTCGCTACTTCCTATAGGCCAAAGTCAAGTTCAACTAGGGTTCTAAGGGCGAATTAGCGCTTATGACACCACGCGGTAGCCAAATATCTCCTCGATCATATTCAAGGGCCATCAGGACAAACCAAAGTGTCGCACTAACGGTGGCCACCAGTTCAACCATAACGATACATGTCGTACAACCTCCCTGGTCTCATGCCACATACCTAAGGTACACTAGATCCGGGTGTAGGATCCTTCACACAGTAGAATACCCAAAACAACCTTTAAAGATAAAGCAAACAAGTCAAACAAATTTAAAGTGATCCTAGCTCTAAGGTAACCCCTCTTTTATTCGAAAGCATCCCCAGCAGAGTTGCCAGTTCTGTAATACGGTGAACTGACTTTATTCGAAATGTCGCGGTAAGCAAGAGTCGCCACCGACTTTTATTTTATCCAATTTATAGAAAGGCTAAAAGAACAGAAAAAGACCTTTTGAAAAGATTTTGAGTTCGGGGGGTAAATTATACAAAGGGAAGGTGTAAGGCACCCTTTGTATCCATGGTTATCCATGTGCTCTTAATTGCTTAGCTCACTTTGTTTGGAAAATGTTTGAAAAGTTTGAATTGTTGGAAAGAGATCTTTGAATAAGAACTTTATCTTGTAAATAAGCGTAGTCTTTTTTGAATTTGATTTTTAAAAAGAGTGGAAAAGTAATTTGGATTATAGAGCAAGCAATTAGTAGCAACTACCCTAAGTTTGAAAAATCGTTCTTTTAGCTTTTCGGGCGAAAGGATCTATCCATACCATAAGAGGGCAGGAAGTCTTTCAATTGGATATTGAAGGGTCATCGAGTTATCGTTCGCCATAAGACTGTCCCATGCCATAAAGAGGGCAGGTAGTCTAAGGGAAGGATATAATAGTCATTTTATCTTTTTAGGCATCATGCGAGGATACCTTAGCAATTGGGACAATTATTCCGTATAAGGCAACCTCGAGGGAGTTTCAATAACTTTGAAGGCAACATTGCTTTAGGTATCCTCGGAATGGAGGGACTTTGACTATTTAGTATGTTTAGAGGCAACAAGACAACAATATAAGGCAACAATAAGGCAACAAGAGGGATTACCCTAAAGGTGTGTGGGTGCAACAATCACGTGGTTCAGTTCGAAAATTTAATCTTGTATTTAGTTATCCTAATTCTGTTAAAGGCTTGCACTCCCTAAGATTACTAACCACGCAGTTTAAAATTGCAGAAATTAAAGGCAGGAAAATAAATGTCCTACGCTATTACAATAAACACCTGCGGGGATGGGGGAAATTAACAAACGGAGAAAATAAGAAGGATCAATAATTAACTTTAAACATTGAATGCCTTGATTCCCTCGAACCTTCGATCGACCCTGAAAATAAAAATAAAAATAATAGGGGAGTGAGTGTATGAGAAATTCAATGGCATTGATAAACCCTAATTCTAATTTAAAAATTAAAGTAAAAATAACATTTGAATAAGAAAGGATTAGGAACTTAGCTTTTCGATTGCCAGGGCGCGTAATCGGGAGATCTTGAAGTAACCCTGAAAAATAGGCACGAAGAAGAGAATTGTTAGTGCATTTAAGATTCGTTAGCTATGGGTACAAACCTTATTTTATCCCAAAAGGCAAATAAAATAAATAAATGGGGTTGAGCAAATCCTAAAAAGGAGGTTTGATGAAATCGAAAATTCGATCAGGTAGCTAGATGAGCCAAAATAAAATTTAATACTTATAAAGTTAAACCTAATATTTAACTTATTAGGCGTATAAATAAAAATTAAAATTAAAGGAAAATCGAGTTTTCAATAAAAAATAAATATTTATTAAAATACTAATTGTTTAATTGAAGATAATTTAATAAGAAAAAGAAATAAAAAAAACTAAAGAAAAAGAAAGCAAATGCAGACAATTAAATAAATAATAAAAAAAAATGAAATACTCAGCTCTGGATCAGGTGTGGAGAAGCTCTGGAGGTCCATGGTGAGCTCGCGGACTTGTGAGGCGTTGGATCATAATAATAGGAATATCTGAAGGATGGTATTGGAGCATGTACCGTGATCTCACATACGGGCAATGCATCGAATCTGTAACAAAGAAAATTCAAAGAAAAACAAATACTACATCTGGGTTCAAACCCAGGACTTGTTAGTGACTAGCCTAGTCTCTTTAACCACCTGCTCTATGTTTCTTGTTAGTTAATTACTTTAAACAAAATTAATAGAAAACAATGCAGTGATGGCATAAGTCAAAGAAAGGAATATGTGTGAACCCCGTTTGGTTGAGTGGGCCAATCAGAATTGGAGAGAGAGGGGAGAATTGTTGACTAGCGAATCCCCATGTCCCACGCGTGGCTGAGGAAGAGAGAGGAATTGGACTGGCCAATCACGCGCAGCATTCATGCACCAGCACTATTCATTGTCTTCTCCAAAGCCACCTGCGGATTTTCCTGCGAGCGTAGCTATGGATTTACCTGCGGATTTTCCACAGGTTTTTCCTTCTCCCATGGCTACGATTCAAAACCTGCGAAATCAAACTTGTACAAGATAAAAACTGCCCAGATCCACTTAATTTCATGCCACGAATTCAATGGAACGGTTAGTTTTTAGAGATAACAACCACAACTATGAAAATGAAACTTCATGAGCATGGTGCCCTAACTATGGCAAACGTCCAAACCGCCCCTAAAACTCATGAATAATGGTTCAAAACGGTTCTAAACTTCAATATAAACATGACTGTACGTGCATAATATATCCATGATGCATGAATTAGAGAGTTCAGATTCAAGAACTTTACCAAAATAATGTTTTCTGAAGAACACGATTTCATGCGTTTCGGGCTTTAAAGATGGTTGGGAACCAATCCTGGGATCTCCAGAAGTACAATTCAAAGCTTTGAAACAAGTGGGAGAGGCTGCTTTGGAAAATCACGCATGCCCTAGCCTTCTTGGAACTTTTGTAGATTGCAAAACCCTAGTTCTTGGCCAATTTTCGTCCCCTATGGCCTTAGTGTGTTCTCCTACTTATATGGAGCACATTAGGTCAAATAGACTTGGAAATAATCATGTGATCCAATCTTGGGAAATATTGAAAGGAAATTGATTTGAAATCTCATAGAAACTTTCCATTTTTATTCAATCTCTTTCTAATCAAGTATATAATATTTGCTAGAGTTCCAATAATAATCTTTGATTGGAAAAATCAAATCATGCACACATATTATATTTATTTTGTTTTATTTTGTTTTATCTTGATTTAAATTGAATTAAAATCAAGAATAAATAAAATAAAATCCCATGTCATGCACCAACGAAATTTCATGGCTCTCAAGGTGCTTCTTGGGCCTTTATATGATCCAAAGTAAACCCCCGTGATTTGATTCAATTTTTTGGTTTTTTAATTTGATTTATTTACTATTTAAATGAATAAAATTCAAATAAATAGAAATAAATATTCCAAAAATATAAGGATGACTTTATAGGCCCTTTTATGGATCATGTGTGTGATTAGAATCCAAAACTTAGGCCCATTAGTTCAAAAAGTTGGAAATTTGTCAATTAGGGTTTCGTAGATTTCTTGAATTTTGACCAACTTCTTTGCCTCATATCTCCTTCAATTTTTGTGGTATCAACATGTTCTAGGACTTTTTAGAAAGCTTAAAGAGTCCTCTAAAAGCTCCTTTTTGTTTCATCTCAATTGAGTATACCATGTTCAAGTTATGAGCTTTGAGAAAAAATGACTTTTTGCGATCTTTTAGAAGGGCATGTAATGTTTTGGTTCATATCTCTTAAATGGTGCATTTTTGGACTTGGCATGTGAGAGACAAAGTTGTAGAGAATTCAATTTCCTTCAAAATGAGCTTTGGATGGGAAAATTTTGATGTTCCATGTAGGAGTTATGGCTGGTCAAAGTTCAGTTGACTTTCTTCTAGAAAACCCTAATTTAGAAACCTTAGGTTTTGTTGATTTCTGAACCTTTCTTGATGAATCATGATCAATACTTGATCAAATGATGAATGATACTTCATAATGAGGATGTTTACCAAAAATCAGAAGTCTTGATTGTGGTTTGACCATATTTTGACTTTTAGGTCAACTAGTCGATTATCGATCGTTTGGGCCATTGAGTGAGCAATCTTTTGAATCAGGACTTGAAACTTGGTATGAGGGTACTTTGAATCCTAGGAGAGATCATGGAATCCACTTGAGGTATCAGAATTTCGAATTCCTTGATTAAATCAAAAACCGTAATTTAAAGGCTGTTGTTTAGGAGAGAAACTGCATGATCCCTTCTTGTGCATCCATGAGCATTTGAAGATCATATGAGTCAAAATATTTTGAAATATGATGGGCAAATTTTGGGGTATGACACTTCTCATAATTTATAGTTTGTTCAAATTATAGGGGTTTAGCGACGAAACACCGTCCTCAAGAGAAGATATAGAAGACATTTGATTACATTAGGTTGGTGCCTTCCTATCTTATGATGCATCTAGTAAGCACTATTTTTTCTTGATTTACATCAATACATTAGTATTGTATAGAGGTTTTAACATTATAGGTATAAATATGTATATGTTCTCTTTGTAAGGTTTGGTGTATCCTAAATGTCATTTATAATTATTGTAAGTATTGTACATTTGATTTTGTAAACAATGTAAATTTGGTATTCTGTGTTATGTTCTGTATAAAATACAACTGATATAATTTTGTCACATAATTTGTAGGTTCTTTGTAAAATATGATCCAAGTCATTCCAAATTGAATTTAAAAAAATAAGGGTTAAATATACAAACCACCCCTGTAATGTTAGTGAGTTTTGTTTTTAGCCCTGGTAAAGTTTTTTTTTTGTAATCACCCCCTTGCAATATTCAGATTCCATCAAATACACCCTGACTGCCACATTGCAGCAAAGATTCTCTCTTGCAGTCTACGTGGCAGTCCACATGTTATTTTCTTTTAATTTTATTTTTTTTATAATTACACGTGAAATTTTTTTAAAAACTTTTTTTACTGCTTTTATTATGAGGGGGTAAATAAAAATTCGCTAATATTACAGGGGGTTGTTATCCCTCTCTTAATAAAAACAGTAATAAAATTATAAAAAAAGAAATTTCAAAAAAAATTGTAATTTTTTTATTTTTAAAAAGAATTAAAAAAAAATATTTCCACGTCGAATTGAAAAATAATGAAAAATTAAAAGGAAATGCCACGTTGGTAGCAAGAGAAAATCTTTGCTACAATGTGGCAGTCGATCAGGGGTGTATTTGAAGGAATCTGAAAATTGCAAGGGTGCGATTACAATTTTTTTATCAGGGGCTAAAATCAAAACTCGCTAACATTACAAGGGGTGTTGTTTATTTAACTCAAAAATAATGGGTGAAACCCCTCGGTTATTAACACAATCCGACATAAATAGGGGCACATTTACCTAGTTATTTAAAAATACTAAGAGGTATGTGGCACGCGCAGCATATTTTAAAAATATAAAAAATATTATTGTTAGGGATCGAACTCATGTGAAGAACACTTTACTTTTGAGTTTTAAATAACCGAGGGGAAAAGTGGCAAGTTTTTATGACGCCCTTCGTTACCTCACCTCTTTAACTGAGGTTAAATCTCTTTCTTGTCCGAGGTCAAATCCTTTTATTGTAGTAGTTTTTTATCCTTCTAGAGTTCTTAAGAAGCTAAGACACCCCTTTTCCAGCTAGAGTAATGACAACACACTCGCATATCAGTGCAGATGGTAAGATATCTTCGCCATCTCCTCTCGTTGGTTCAATTCAATTAAGCATGCACAATAGGTGTAGTCGTTGTCTAGGATGCTTAAGTGGACATCCTTGGACAACCTAGGGCCAAGAGTGAAAATAAAAGTTTGTGTTAGAACAAGATTTGTTTTGATCAATATTCTTAGTTTTGATAATAACAATGTATATGAATTTTGTATGAGATAATGTGGTACTCTAATCCTATGCAATTTCCATTTCAAGAATCACATAAAGAGTATGCACAAAATCAGCGCAAGAAGCACTGACTCAGAAGGTTCAACATACAACATCAGAACATGGTCTGGCAAGACATCAGAAGATGGTCAAGCAGAATCAGAACATGGTCTATGGAAGCATCAAAAGAACTTGAGTTCAGAATCAGAAGCACTGAAGTTCTCATGGTATCACGCTAAGAAGCACTTCAAGGTCAGAAGACACGAAGATGCTCTGCACCAAGCTGTTTGACTCTGATGATATTCAAACGTTGTTTACACAAACATCATATCAGAAGCAAGTACAAGATGGCAGGCTACGCTGACTGACAAAAGGAACGTTAGAAGCTATTAAAGGAAACGTCAGTAGACACAGCGAAAGCAAGGCTCGAGGTAGTTGACAAAAGAGTGAAACATTAAATGCAATGCTGTACGGATCACGCAATGCATTAAATGCTCCCAATGGTCATCTTCTCAATCGCCTATAAATAGAAGTTTTGATGAGAAGCTGAATACAACACTTTGCGCATACTTACAGAAACGCTGTCAAATTCAAAAAGCTCCCAAACTTCATCTTCAACCTCACTACATTGCTGTTGTAATATCTTAGTGAGATTAAGCTTTAACTTAAGAGAAAAATCACAGTTGTTATAATAGCTTATTAAGAAGCATTGTAACTCTTATAAGAATTTGTTTACATTAATTTGTAAGAACTAGAGTGATCAGGTTGTGATCAGAATACTCTAGAAAGTCTTAGAGGGTATCTAAGCAGTGTGTTCCTAGAGTGATCAAGTTGTGATCAGTATACTCTAGAAGACTTAGAGGTTATCTAAGTGGAAAACCATTGTAATCTTGTGTGATTAGTGGATTAAATTCTCAGGTGAGGTAAATCACTCCAAGGGGTGGACTGGAGTAGTTTAGTTAACAACGAACCATGATAAAAATCATTGTGCAAATTATTTTTATCTTACAAGTTTTAAAGCTACACTTATTCAACCCCCCCCCCCCTTTCTAAGTGTTTTTCTATCCTTCAATTGGCATCAGAGCGCCGGTTCTAAGGTGCAAGCACTTAACAGTGTTTAGAAAAGATTCAGGAAGAGAAAAACGCTTAAGTCAAGATGGCTGGTGAAGATCCAACACATACATCTACATTTGGCTCTGCTGAGCAACATAATGGAAATGGTAACAATGGTTATACTAGACCACCAGTATTTGATGGTGAAAACTTTGAATACTGGAAAGATAAACTTGAAAGTTACTTTCTTGGTCTAGATGGTGAGTTATGGGATCTTCTTATGGATGGTTAAAAACATCCAGTGAAAGCTAGTGGTATAAAGCTCACAAGACAAGAGATGAATGATGATCAAAAGAAGAAATTCAAAAATCATCACAAGTGTAGGACTGTTTTGCTGAATGCTATCTCTCATGCTGAATATGAGAAGATATCTAACAGGGAAACTGCCTATGACATATATGAATCATTGAAAATGACTCATGAGGGAAATGCCCAAGTCAAGGAGACTAAAGCTCTTACCTTGATCCAGAAATATGAAGCCTTCAAGATGGAGGATGATGAAAATATTGAGAAGATGTTCTCAAAATTTCAAACGCTAACTGCTGGATTAAGATTTCTTGACAAGGGATACACAAGGGCTGATCATGTCAAGAAGATCATCAGAAGCTTGCCAAGAAGACGGGGTCCTATGGTGACTGCTTTCAAAATTGCCAAGAATCTGAATGAAGTCTCTCTTGAAGAATTGATCAGTGCTCTGAGGAGTCATGAAATTGAGCTGGATGCTAATGAACCTCAGAAGAAAGGTAAGTCAATTGCATTAAAATCTAATTATAAAAAATGCACTAACGCTTTTCAGGCTGAAGAAGAAGATTCTGAAGAATCAGAATCAGAAGAAGAAGATGAACTGTCCATGATCTCCAGAAGGGTAAACCAACTCTGGAAGAGCAAGCAAAGGAAGTTCAAGAACTTCAGAAGTTCAAAGAAGCCTGAAAGAGGAGAATCTTCTGGAGGCAGAAGATCTGACAAGAAGAAGGTCATTTGTTATGAGTGCAATGAGCCTGGACACTTCAAGAATGAATGTCCAAAACTTCAGAAGGAGAATCCCAAGAAGAAGTTTCATAAGAAGAAAGGTCTTATGGCAACATGGGATGATTCAGAATCATACTCTGAAGGCGAGCAGGCAAACCTTGCACTAATGGCCACAGTGGATGATGGATCAGAATCTACATCAGAATCAGATTCTGAAGAGGTATTTTCTGAACTATCTAGAGAAGAGTTAGTTTCCAGTCTAACTGAACTTCTGGAACTCAAGGCTCATCTTACTATCAAATACAAAAAGCTGAAAAAGCTATTTGATTCTGAAACTAAGAAGCTGGAAGTGGAAAATTCTGAAATGAAGGAAAAAGTTTTTAAATTATCCAAAGATATTGGATCTCCTTCTGAATCAGAAAAATCCATTCCTAGCCTCAATCATATTCTGAAAGAATATGACTCGAGCTTCAGAAAGTTCTTATCTAGAAGTATTAGCAGAAGTCATCTTGCTTCTATGATATATGGTGTTTCTGGAAACAAAAGGATTGGCGTTGGCTATGAGGGTGATACCCCACACAAATTTGAACCTGTTGATGATATGAAAATCACATACAAGCCATTGTATGATCAGTTCAAATATGGCCACTCACATGATATTAGGCTCACTTCACATGCCAAAAGCTTTCATGCTACACACACTAAGAAGCATGTGACACAACCTAGAAAATATCATGCTGCCAAACCTAAAGAATATCATGATGTTCCTCCTGTTGTTTATTATGCTAAACCCAAGTTCAATCAGAACTTGAGGAAAACTAACAAAAAAGGACCCAAGAAGTTGTGGGTACCTAAGGAGAAGATAATTTCTGTTGCAGATATCCTTAGCAGCAAAGAAGACAAAGCACAAAATGTCATGGTACCTGGACTCTGGGTGCTCGCGACACATGACGGGAAGAAGGTCTATGTTCCAAGACCTGGTGCTTAAGTCTGGAGGAGAAGTCAAGTTTGGAGGAGATCAGAAGGGCAAGATAATTGGCTCTGGAACCATAAGTATTGGTAATTCTCCTTCCATAACTAATGTACTTCTTGTAGAAGGATTAGCGCATAACTTATTGTCCATAAGTCAATTAAGTGACAATGGTTATGACATAATCTTCAATCAAAAGTCTTGCAAGGCTGTAAATCAGAAGGATGGCTCAATCCTATTTACAGGCAAGAGATAGAACAACATTTATAAGATTGATCTTTCTGATCTTGAGAAGTAGAAGGTGACTTGCCTTATGTCTGTTTCTGAAGAGCAATGGGTCTGGCATAGAAGATTAGGACATGCTAGTTTGAGAAAGATTTCTCAGATTAACAAACTAAATCTGGTCAGAGGACTCCCAAATCTGAAATACAAATCAGATGCTCTTTGTGAAGCATGTCAGAAGGGCAAGTTCTCCAAACCTTCATTCAAATCTAAGAATGTTGTCTCTTCCTCTAGGCCGTTAGAACTTCTGCACATTGATCTGTTTGGACCAGTCAAAACAGCATCTGTCATGGGTAAAGTTCTTAAAACACAAGGATGAGTCTCATTCAGTGTTCTTTGAATTCTGCACTCAGATTCAATCTGAGAAGGAGTGCAAAATCATAAAGGTCAGAAGTGATCATGGTGGTGAATTTGAGAACAGATTCTTTGAGGAGTTCTTCAAAGAAAATGGTATTGCCCATGATTTCTCTTGCCCTAGAACTCCACAGCAAAATGGAGTTGTAGAGCGAAAGAATAGGACTCTACAAGAAATGGCCAGAACCATGATCAATGAAACCAATATGGCTAAGCACTTCTGGGCAGAAGCAATAAATACTGCATGTTATATTCAGAATAGAATCTCTATAAGACCTATTCTAAATAAGACTCCTTATGAATTGTGGAAGAACAGAAAGCCCAACATTTCATATTTTCATCCTTTTGGATGTGTTTGTTTCATTCTGAATACTAAAGACCATCTTGGTAAGTTTGATTCTAAGGCACAAAAATGTTTCCTTCTTGGATATTCTGAACGCTCTAAAGGCTACAAAGTATACAATACCGAAACATTGGTTGTAGAAGAATCAATCAATATCATATTTGATGATAAGCTTGGTCTTGAAAAGCCAAAGCAGTTTGAGAATTTTGCAGATATAGATATTGACATATCAGAAGCTGAAGAACCAAGAAGCAAAGCTTCAGAAGCTGAAAGTCTTAGAAGCAAAGGATCAGAAGATCAAGTTGCTGCATCTTTAGAGAATCTCAGAATTTCTGAAGAGCCAACAGTCAGAAGATCTTCTAGACTCACCTCAGCTCACTCAGAAGATGTGATTCTTGGAAAGAAAGATGATCCTATCAGAACTAGATCATTTCTAAAGAATGGTAGTCAGAATCAGTGATCAGAATCAGAAGATGAAAAGTTCTATTCATCATCAGAAGCAAATGCAATGCAACATAGCTGTTATCAAGTGTTTTCTGATGGTGAACACGTGTTTGCACGGTTGGTAAAAGCGTGAGTGAAACTGATGGGACGCCGCCCTAGGTAACTGTGTAAATCATTTCAATTACCATGTTCTCTCGCCTAACGTCACTCATCATTTAATGCATTTGATTTCAATTGATTCTGTAACTGTTCATTCTCATAATTTAATTGCATTCTTTTTCAAATCCGCCTCTATAAATATATTTCAAATCATAACGTTTATCTTTTTCACTCCCATTCTCTCTCTCTCTCTCTTCTTGCATGCATTTTTGCAACCTCTTTGCCCTTTTCTCAAACCCTAAACGCAAATCCAGAAAAGTTTCAAGTGATCTCAGTACTGTTTCAATGGCTGCTTCATCTTCTCTCAACGCTGGTTCCTCTGTTCCTCTACATCTTCAAGAAGAAGAAAAACAAATTGTTCCTGTTATCTCTTGCTCTATACCCAAAAACGAGTTAGAGGTTATCTGTGAATTAACGGTGGACTTTGATAGTCTTGAAAAACATGAGTTCCATCTGAAAGAGGATATGTTGTTTCAAGGATGGACCTCTCTGTTCTCTGAGTTCTGTGGACCTGTCTACCCAGAACTAGTGAAGGAATTTTGGGTGCACGCTGTAGTTGCCCCTAAATCAATCCTGTCGTTTGTTCATGGAAGATTTGTTGTTGTTACGGAGAACATCCTAAGAATGATGTTTGACCTAAGAAACCCTGAAGGTGTCTATGAAATTGATCAAAGAGCAGATTGGGAAGAAGTTCTGGCTACTCTTTATACAGATGTGGAGAAAACAAAGTGTGTCAAGGACATGAAGGATCTCTACAAAATCTGGACCAAGATTCTTCTGGGATGTTTCTATCACAGGAAAGCAACCCATTCTGCAGATTTTGTCAATAAAGAGCAGCAATATATTCTATACTGTATCGCCACTCAGAAGAAGGTTGATATTATCTTCATAATATTCAATCATATGTGGAATGAGGTAAAGGATTCCAGACGCTTTCAGAGTAAAGAAGAGTAATATTATTCCTTTTGGAAGAATAATTACTAATCTGCTAATTCATACCAAGATTGTTGAAGACTTGGAAGCTCAAGAAGTCATCAAGGATCTTGTCACTGTCACAGGAAGCTGTTTGAATGCTCACACCCTGAGAAAGATGAACGTCATTCAAGAGGTTAAAGTCACTCCTCAACCTCTCCCAGGAGTAAGAAGCAGAAGAGATCCTGTTCTTGCTGATTTTGAATCCTTCTTCAGAAGTGAGCTGCCAGAAGTTAGGACTAAATATCTTAACTCTCTTAAAGAAGAAAAAGACAAAAATGCTCCTGCAAAAGGTGGTCGCAAGAGAGCTTCTACTTCCAGGCCTGCTGCTTCGAAAGAGGTTTCTGAAGCTGCACCAGAAGCTGTTGTCAAGAGGGAAAGAAGGACAAAGCGTAAATTTGATCATCTTTCTGTTAACCAGGAGAAGGAAGTCCAAGGTGTAGCTGCTGCTGCTGTTGTTGTTGAGAAAGTTGTTGAAGAAGAAGTTGTTGAAGAAGAAGTTGCTGCTGAAGAAGTTCAGGAAGTTTTAGTTGAAAATGAAAATAGTGAAAAAGAGACTACTGAGAAAAAGAAGAAGAAGAAGAGAAAGTTGAAAAATAAGAATGTGGAAGATGGAAAGGATGTTGAAAAGAAGAAGAGAAGAAAAAGAAAATTAATCATTGAAGCCTTGGAGGAAGAAAAAGAAGTTCCAGAAGTTGTGAATCAGCAAGAAGAAATAAATCAAGAACCTGCAACTCAAGAAGTTGAAGGTCAAAAAGCTGTTGATAATGAGAAGGAAAGGCTGGAATCTGCCAGAAGAAGAGAAATTTCTCTTGGGAAGGCAAAGATTGTGGAAGAGAAGAAGAGCAAGAAACAGAAAAGACTTGAGGCTGAGTTTGAAGCGATTCAGAATGTGTCTAAAGGTATACATCTTTCTGAACCTGTTTCTGTTCCTACTTTACATTCAGAAGTTGCACCAATAAATGTTGCTCAAATCCCTGAACCAGAAATTCAACCAGAAACAGCCCCATCAGAATCACCTATAACCATCCATATTCTCACACCTCCTTCTTCTCCTCTAACCAATGTTCTCACTCCTCCTCACTCACCTATCACAAACGTTCCCATTACTCCCTCTCCATCCACAACCAACATTGCTTCTGAACAGGCCCTTGAAACCCTTGTTCTTGATATCCAACCCCTTCAAACTCTCTTTCCACCTCACACAAATATATCCACTTCTCAACCTCCACCTCATGCAAACTTTGAACCCATTCCTTCTACCTCCCAAAATAATCCCTATGTATCTGACCTTCCAGATTCTGCATCACATGAGCAATTGCTTTGTGACTGCAACTACACACCCAAGCCTCGTTCTGAACCTGAGCTGGTAGTGTTAGAATCTGAGAATGAAGCAGAATCATCTCTCTGTCTTGATAGAGAACCTCAACCCTATTCTGTCCCAAAACCAGATTCCGCTATAACCAAAATAAAATCTCGCCGAGCATACCCTATTGGTGTAATTTATGAAATGGTAAAGAGGAATGTCAGAAGAGTCTTTGACACTCTCAGAATAGCTCATCATGCTGGATTAAATGATGTTGCTATGCGAAAATTTTGGAGAATCTTCAGAAGAAAAGCAGATGCTTGTTTTCAAGAACTTCAAGAAATTTGTGTAGAACTTGCTCCACGACCTTGTGGAATTCTGAGGCCCTATGAAGATTTTTGGTTCAGTCGTCTTGGGGGGAGATACTGTTTTGAAGAGAAGGAATTCATTGATGAACTTGCAGAACCACAAGTTTCTGAGGAGCTGAATGGAAATCCATGTAGGGATACTGTGGTTTGGAGACCTAAGTATCCAGTTCTGACTGGAGACTTCAAAGGTTTGTTTGACTATCTGAGGGATAATCCTTCTGAGAAGTCCCCCAGTATGGTCATTCCAGAAGTTGTTTATCCTCCAGAAGTTGAAGGTCCTACTCCACCAAGGAGTCTTGCTGCCATTCTTCAAGCACTTGAGAATGGAGATTCTGATCTTCCTGCTCTTGAGTATGAAGAAGATGCTTCTAGGGAAGAAGCTGATGCTGAGATTCATCCTGCTGAAACTATTCCTGCTAAGGAAAATCATGATGACGATCTCACAATGGATGCTGTAATTGAGAATGCTGTCCCTCTGAACAGAAGTTATGAAGCTTCTTCTGGTGAACCCTCTCTTCTGGTGAAGACTCTAGAGGTTATTCAGAAGAATCAAGATGATTTGGCTTCTCGCATGGACAAGCAAAATGATATCAACGATGAGTTTCGCTCATTCATGGTGAAGTAGGCTGAGAGCAATGCTGGGATTCATGACATGCTGGCCAAGATTATGTCTAAGCTAGGCTCGTCATAGTCTTTTGTGTCTTAGTTGTTTCCCTTGTTCTTGCATCCGTTTTCTATGCATCTCCCTTGTATCTTCTGATTATCTTCTTTTGGAAATCAATGAAAATTATCCTCTTTTCTCTCATATTGTTTGTTTTTTCATCTGAATCTTTTATGTTTTTTGATGTTATGACAAAAAGGGGGAGAAAATGTGATAAGTGATTTGATTTATAGATTTATATTATCAGTTGCTGGGAGTAAGTCTCCACATTTCTAACAGAATTTGCAAGTTCTATGCCTTTGAGTGTTTTGCAGGATTGAAGACATTCAAAAAAGCTCAACATGAGAAGCAAAGACATGAGGAAACGCAATTCTATATAGAAACAAGCTCATGGAAATTGAAGCAAGCTGAGTGCTGTGAAGCTTCAAGATCAGATGCAAGAAGGAAGAATGTTTTGATATTTTGATGATAGAATATGCTCTAACACATTCTTATTCCTTATATTTTTTGATGTATGTTTTTGTTCTTAATATGCTCTGAAACATGATTGTTTATGCTCTGATACATATTATATGTTCTGATATATATTTTATGTTCTGATTCATTCATGCTCTGACTTTTGTCGTTTAGTTTGTTCTGTAACATTTCAGGATGTAGAGATGCTCTGATGATGCTCTGGTACATTCAACAATGTTCTGATACAATCTAGCATGCAATGATTCAAGAAGAAATTCAAAGCTCTGAAGCTGTCCTATGGAAGCAAGAAGCAGAAGCTATGAATGTTCTCAAGATCTAAGCATATGTGATCGTCTCAACTGAAATGGAAAATACTCAGGGAAGTTCTTTATTTATAAATTTCTTCCAGTATTTATTTTAGGGGGAGATTATTTATCTCAGGGGGAGATTGTTAATCTCAGGGGGAGACATATTCACACACTATGTGTATACGCTTATGCTATAATTGTGTAAATGTCTTTATCCGTCTGATATTCTGATTGCAAATTCATATCATTTATATATGTTTTTGTCATAATCAAAAAGGGGGAGATTGTTCGAACAAGATTTGTTCTGATCAATATTCTTAGTTTTGATGATAACAATGTATATGAATTTTGTATGAGATAATGTGATACTCTAATCCTGTGCAATTTCCATTTCAGGAATCACATAAAGAGTATGCACAAAATCAGCGCAAGAAGCACTGACTCAGAAGGTTCAGCATGCAACATCAGAACATGGTCTGGCAAGACATCAGAAGATGGTCAAGCAAAATCAGAACATGGTCTATGGAAGCATCAGAAGAACTTGAGTTCAGAATCAGAATCACTGAATTTCTCATGGTATCACGCTAAGAAGCACTTCAAGGTCAGAAGACAAGAAGATGCTCTGCACCAAGCTGTTTGACTCTGATGATATTCAAACGTTGTTTACACAAACATCAGATCAGAAGCAAGTACAAGATGGCAGGCTACGCTGACTGACAAAAGGAACGTTAGAAGCTATTAAAGGCAACGTCAGTAGACACAGCGAAAGCAAGGCTCGAGGTAGTTGACAAAAGAGTGAAACATTAAATGCAATGCTGTACGGATTACGCAATGCATTAAATGCTCCCAACGGTCATCTTCTCAATCGCCTATAAATAGAAGTTCTAATGAGAAGCTGAATACAACACTTTGCGCATACTTACAGAAACACTGTCAAATTCAAAAAGCTCTCAAACTTCATCTTCAACCTCACTACATTGCTGTTATAATATCTTAGTGAGATTAAGCTTTAACTTAAGAGAAAAATCACAGTTGTGATAATAGCTTATTAAGAAGCATTGTAACTCTTATAAGAATTTGTTTACATTAATTTGTAAGAACTAGAGTGATCAGTGATCAGAATACTCTAGAAAGTCTTAGAGGGTATCTAAGCATTGTGTTCCTAGAGTGATCAGGTTGTGATCAGTATACTCTAGAAGACTTAGAGGTTATCTAAGTGGAAAACCATTGTAATCTTGTGTGATTAATGGATTAAATCCTCAGGTGAGGTAAATCACTCCAAGAGGGTGGACTGGAGTAGTTTAGTTAACAACGAACCAGGATAAAAATCATTGTGCAAAATTTTTTTATCTTACAAGTTTTAAAGCTACACTTATTCAACCCCCCCCCCCCCCCCCCCCCCCTTCTAAGTGTTTTTCTATCCTTCAGTTTGCATGATGTAAGTGGGCGGAGGCGCTTTAAATCCCACCTATTATCAACTTCCCAAACTCAAACACCCCCGACTTGAGCTTCTTAATAGGCCCATTAGTAACACGCCTCTTATCATTCTTCTTCCTAAAAGAATCTTTAATAACCATCCTCAATGAAGATCATCCAGAAACATGGTGTTCCGAGTGATGGTGATATTTTTTACTCTAACCCTCATAAATTTGAGGGCCTTAGTTTTGCACACCCCTTTCCTATCCCCTTGGGGTTGACCCTTTAAAAACTCTGATTCCTGGTGCACACCTCCCTTGCTCAATTACTCGCCAGACCTCCATGGGTTATTCTAGAGGAATAAAGAGAGGATGGGACGTGCTTTGGGTAAGACATCTCTTCATCACCATAAGTGTGTTGAGAATTCTCATGTAATTTTCAAGGAAAAATAATAAGCGATGGATATTTAATGAAAAATAAACAATATTAAACACGTAAAAATTAAATAAGGTTCTTTTCCATACCAAATATTTTATGCCTCTTTTCCCTAGTGGCCTCCTCTACCAAAAATCGGGTTTCTAGGTATCACTTATATCTTTTTAGGGTGTCACCCTCAGAGGGACTAACTTTATCCATAAATTCAACATCATCTCAAACTATGACGAGAATTTCCTTGAAACTATCCTCTTATCGGGAAAGATCACAAGACCTACAAATATAGGTGATCGCGCCCTCCAAGAAATAACCATCCTTCCCATATTTTGGAAACTTGTTGGTACACTTTGTAGTAGTCGGATCCTCTTAAAGAGAATAAGAGGAAAACCTGGGGGAGTCTCTACGGTCGACATGACCCTCCTCTATCACGCACAAGCTTTCATGGGCATTATGGATGAGAGGGATAACCATATAATACATATGCATTAAATTCTTAAATTTATGCATATAAACTTAGGACATCTTATTCCTTTACCTAAATGAAAACAATCATTGATCTCCTTATTCCTTAGCCGACGTAATCTGTATTTTGAAAAATCATTGTTCTTGTATTTACACCATTACTAGAAGACCTCAATGTATAGTTAACTCATGGGGTGAAACTGCGGGGGAGGGGGAATTCCCAAGTGATTCATGACCCTGACCTCTAACTCATTCAAAGTAAGCTTGGACCCCATTCTAGAAAACAAGCATTCATTAAGGTATACCTCACACCCATCAAAATGAGTGCACGGTCTCTTTGTGAGATCAACATGTAAAACTGCCCAATCTGATGACACATCTACATCCTGGTAAGCATTTTATATCTAATGGGCCTCACTGAAAATAATCTTAATTCCTAAGATATCTTGTTAAACATAAAGGAATTGATCAATCCGCGTTAACGGATAACTCAAAATCATGATATCCCCATCGTACAATCTCACCCAAATTGTCAACAACTAAAAATTACGACCATGAGAACTAGAGCATGATTAGGACTATATTCAGCTACTTACCTCGTTGTCACTTGGTCTGTGACCGTTAAGGCTTTTAAAGGCCTTAATATAAATCTGGCCTTAGACTTGTCCTAGTTTGGCATATGGAACGCAAGGAAGAAGAAGCCAATAGCGATTTCATTGATTTCAATCCTGAAGGGAGAAACTGCCCCCTCCAGTCAAACTAATATCAAGATTTCCCACTTCCATGGGATCTTCCAAATCATCAGCATCCTCGTTTGGACTCTCCATATTATTAGGACTATTACCAATCTCTACGAAGTCTATTAAGGGATGCATTACATCTAAATGAGAACATCTAATATTTCTGAGTTTATCACTTCGCTTTGAGACGAGGTATCACTTATGACATAATCACTGAGTAAGTCTATAAATGGAATGTTTGGATTTCCTATATTGGCTATGTCTATAAATAAAGACTAGTAACTAAAAGAATAATGGAAGAGAGTGGTAACTTTAGTATGTCTAAGGTTCGAAGTAATGTAAAACAGAACCACCAAAGACTCAAATCATTTCACGAATATAGATGTATGTCAAAGAAATAAAGAATATTACTAGAAGAAGAAGATCTTAGAAAATATTTAGTGGGTATGAAAGTTTGAAGAAATAAAATGAAAGGAGAAACTAACTTTATTCCCTCAATTTATGGAAGTCAAGGCATGTGGATATACGGTCAAAAGACATAATCAACAACCTAGGTTCAACCTTATTCCATAATGAAACTCGAGTACACTAAAGTGCTCTAATGGAGTTGCCTCACTACCATAGAGACCTAGGTCTATGAAGAGGGCCTCTACAACAATATGCTTCAACAACAATCCTAACTTCTCGAGACCACTTACTCCGACTCAATTGATCACTTGTCTCTTTCTTAATTCGGAGGACTTTATACAATCCACAGAATGTCAGGACATAATTCTACAACAACAATCCTAACTTCATGACCAATAACAAAGACGTGATGGTCAAATGTTTCGGACTGGCCAAACAACCCAATAACATCACTCTAATATGGAGACTCAATTTAGAGCTCCCCTCATATTGAAGAACAGTTGTACCCTCAGTAAGGAGTCACACACTAGAACGAAACACCCCACTCATATCAGTCGTCATAGTCTATCCAACGATCTCCCATATCGGACGCCGCATTCACCGAGGGAAAGTAGAATTCCCATATATAATTGTGGCTTCCGTCACATCAAAATACAATTTATTACACACTTGCAAATTCCTCCTCTCCGACTTCACTGGTTTGGGAGTTGAAGTATTAACATTGTAGGTACACACCTCTCCATTTATCGAAAACTTCCACCATAGTATCAGAGGCCTTTCATAGTAAACTTCACTAAATCATCACCGAATTCTTGTTCCACATCGGATAAAACTTATAAATAGTTTTCAAAAATTTATTTGACTTCATTTCTATTAATTTTTGAGTAAATTATCCTTAACTCTCTAAAGATAATAAACAAAAATGTTGCTTATTAAAAAAAAATCCAACATCATTCTCCATTTTGATCAATATCAATGTGTCTCTTTCTGCATCATAAAGCACTCAAGTATCCCTACAAACATCACTGCATATTAATAATTATATGAACTAATAAAACCTAAAATATGAAAACTAGTGATGACAGTTAAAACTAATTAATCACCGCCAATTACCAAAGTCAATCTCTTACTTCATATCCAGTAGAGCAAGTTACTTGGAATTGCTATTTGCACCATCAGTTTTCATGAAAGTGCACTAACCGCGTTGTTAAGTCAAATATATTTTCATTACTACAAACCAAGATAGACAATTTCATTGAAAAATGTCTGTCACATTTGTTTTGCCAATGACAGCTCAAGAAAGGCCCCACATCTTTTTAAGAAAATTGGTACAATTCTTCACTTTTTTAATTGAGATTAATTATTTACATGTTATTGGGGAAATTCTAATGTACTTCTGCTGTATTACACTACTATCAAATAATTAACATGTTATAATAAACAGAGTAACATGTAATTTTCAGATGGATTTAAGGAAAATGGTCGGAATTTGTGTCCAAAGCATTTAAAACTCACATTACTTAATTCATTTACTTAGATTTGGTTGCATGATATGATATATTTTTCATTGACATATGTACACACGCATAACACCATTATTGGTTGTCAGATGAAACTCTTTTCTTACTTTATTATTATTATTATATGTTAGTCTCACAAAATAAAAATGGAAAGATGACTGAGATATAAAAGTTCTACATAAATACTTTAAGTGGTTAGAAGTTAAAGTAATACATCAATTCTCTTGAATTACTCTAAATTTAACTTTGAAATTTCAATTTTTTTTTTTTGATTCCACAATTTATTTATTTGATTATGAAATTTTATATAATAGAAAATGTTAAAACAACAATTAATATAGAAGATTAAATTAAAATAAAAAATAAAAGATATACATACCTCTGCGACTATAGAATATCTATAATTTTTATTTATTTATGTGATAATTAAGGTTACAATGTTATAAGTAATATATATAATATTACGACTTAATTTACAATAATATTTCTGAATCGTATTGTGAAGCAATAATTAGGCCTAAGATACATTTTGGTCAAACGCAAGGGCATATGCTCTCCACCCTTAGCTTCTTTTAGTGTCAACATATATAAGAATCATACTCAACATTCATCTATAAATTTTATATCTTATTTCCTTTTAGCTGCAACCAGATATCTTGTTAATGTTGTAATCGTTATGTTCTTACTATATGAGCCATATTCAATAATCTTCACCTTGGTGAATATCAAACTCTTATGAAGACTTCCTACATAATAATCACATCTTGACCATTGGGAAAGTACAACTCATCTTTAACACTAAGAAACATGTGATAGGTCCAAGCATTGCTTGAACGTGTCACTAATTACTAACGTGATCAACGTATGAATTTCATTCTCTAAAGTATCATCTTTTTTTAGTAATACATGTCCATATGCAAATAACTCTTCGATATAGGGAAACCTCACATGAATATGGTTGATCATGGCATGATACATTTGATTGTTTACCAAATAAATAACACTCTAACTATTACAATACAATCTAACTCCACCTTGTGCAACACCAAATTTTCTCACCAATCTTGTAACCCATAAGGCTTCTTTATCAACTTCGCTTATTGTCATGTACTCTTCTTGAGTTGTTGATATGACCACTATGAATTGAACCGATTATTTCCAACAAATAGGCCATCTTACTAAAGTAAAGACATACCCTGTTGTAAACCTTTTATCATTCATATCACCATAATAGTATGAATCAACATATCGTACAACTGAAGGATCACCCTTTAAATTGCTAAACATGATACCATGACCCGTTGTACCATTCAAGTACCTGAAAATCCACTTGATTGCATTCCAAATGTCGTTTTCCTGTTTTGAACATAGTGTTACAAACTTGACTTACAATTTGTACCAAATCTAATCTAGTGCAAACCATAACATTCATTAAACAACCAACATTATTGGCATAAGGAACCTTTGACATATACTCAACTTCTGCATATGTCTTTGTAAACATATCACGAACTTACAGTAAATAGAAGAAAAAAAGAATCATCTTAAAAACTCCTAACATAAACTGAACAATCATACTCATAAGTGACAAAAATATGAGAAACTGACTCAACCGAATCCCCACAGAAAGGACAAGAGATTCCACTAGGATAAATAATCACCCCCTTTTAAATAGGTTCTCTCTAGAAGGCAATCAATCTTGCAAAAGCTTCCAGGAGAAAACCGACACTTTAGGAGGAGCCCAACTAACCTAAATAAGGAGAAAGGTCAAGTTCTCAGCCGTAAGACACAAAAAGGAACCATCCAACTAAACATGATAAGCATGGGCTACATTGAAAATTTTCTCTTTTGTATGCTTTCAAATCCACTTATTTCTATTTTGAGAAAGAATAATGTCTCAGACCTGAGAGAGAAGGTTTTCATACGTAGGTAACTCCCTAAGAAAGAAGGGTCTCCTCCACCTAAGATCCCAAACTAGACCCTCGCTATCCACCATAATATATTTTACGACAAAGCTTTCACATCAGCAAATAAAAAACCAAGATATAACCCCTAGGCAGGCCAATTTTAATTTTGTTTTGAAAAATACCATCTATTGCCTCAGTTGATATAAATAACCTGGGGAAAAACTAATTAAGGGACACATTTCGAAAAACTACCATCTTTTCAGGCTGTGTTGTTGTTGTTGTATCCATGCATTTAAAAACTAATTTACAAACCTTGAATGAGAATTTTTTGCGCTCTTGTAATCTATCTCATTGAATGATGTTGTTATTGTCTTTGATTCCACCTCTTGCAATCCAATATTGTCATTCAAGAAAAAAATAAAATGATTTATTTCCTTTCTTGACCGACAATTTGAGAAACATATTTCTAATCATAATGAGAAGATATTACAACCCAAAAAGGAAATGGTGAATTGTAAGAATTTGTAAGTGAAATTCCTCATTGTTCACCATTTTCTTTTTGGATTTGTAATAGAATTCTTGTATTCCCTCAGGTAGGCTGACAATGGAGGGGAAAAGTCCTACATAACCCAGTTTTGTATATAAACCTATTACATTCATTAACTTTTCCCTATACTAACTCATCTTCAAAACATAAGGTGTCATGTCAAGTAATGGTGTTGTTGTTTCATTTTTACAAAAAAAGATCTTGAAAATTTTGGTTTGAATACTAATGTCAACTTTAACTGTACCCTGTAAATGGATTTGCTTGAAACTTGACAATAAAATTCAAAGTCAAAATTTTCAAGATAGTAAAAAATTGAAAAGGTATTGCTCCCCATAAAAAAAATTTATGAATGGTAAAAATTGAAAAAGAAAACAATACATGTTACTGCTTCCTTTTAAATTTTTTTGTTCGCCATTTTTTTGCAATATAAGTCATCTATACCTTGGTTGATTAATCCACTGAGGGGACAAGTCCTTATTTTACTTTTATTTTTTAAAAAAATAAATAACATATTATCTCGGTGTTTATAAAATTCAAGGGGAAATGTAACCCAATTTTGTCTATAAACTACTCTTTGTCATCCATTTATAAAGTAACAACGCTTAAAACATTGTTAGCACATCAACCCACAAGAAACATTAGTGATCTGCATGAAACCCTCAACAATTAAGTAGAACGCAAACACCACAAGTATATATATTGGATGCAACATTGTGAAAGACAAACATTATTAATAATGAAAGCATTTGAATTTAAAACATTGAAATGAAAATTTAAGAAAGTGTGCAAACAATCTCTGAGATGGATTGCAAGAGTAGAAAAAGTATTATTTTAAGGTTGATATTCCTTACATAACCTCTTATCCTGTAATTGAAAAATTATTTTCTTTATCCTATCTTTGAGAATTTGTTACCATAAACAAATGCATGCAAACCAGTGAGAATATACTGCACATGGATATGCACACTACTATAGAAAACCCCTTTCACAACGGTTGGAAAATGGGTACCATCACGCAGGCCATACCGTTGTTATGTAAGGTTTGGTTGTAAGTTCAATGTTTCTATCATGGTTTGAAAACCGTTATTGAAAGGGGGGACGCGCTCCACTTATCACAATGGTTATACTTATAAATCGTTGTGATACTTACACATAGGTACTGGGTTCGAAACCTATCAGCACAAATTATGTAAATCATAATTGACCATTGATCACAGTTACAATATATAACCATTGTAAATTATGCTAGAGTTTATTATATAATATGTAGATTGCTTGTTTTCCATACACCTCACTAAAGAAATACAAGCTTTCAAATTTATGAAGAAGTCTATAATCTGAAAATTAAGCTATTCTTGAAAACTAACTTAAACAAACCATTGTTTTCTGATTGTATGTGTCTCATCGTGCATTTCATGCTCTTTTACATATATATTATGGTTTATTGGTCTAACTCCTTAGATACATTGTTGTCTCCGATTATAGTTAAATTTCTTGTAGTTAATGAAATTTAACTATAACCTAAGACAATGATGCATCTGAGGAGCCAAATCAGTATACAATATTCTTTATGTAAAAGAACATCAAATGAACGATGAAACACATTCAATTCAAAAACAATGATTGATATAAATTTGTTTTCAAATACAATTTAATTTTCAGAATATAGTATCTATGTTAATTTAAATGAATGTATTTTAAGTTAGGATCAGTGAAACAAATAATCTACACAGAATATAATAAACTCAAACAACATCATACAACAGAACCAGATATTATAAATTTGTGAGTAATGAAAAAGATATATTAAAAATTTCCAGGACATACCTTTTATTGATACTAATCGTAGAACAGGAATCAATTCTGAAGTTCATATAGTTTGTGAAGCAATGAAGAAGAAGTATAAGAAGGATGAATCTTACAGAACAACTTCATACTTCTTATATTTCTTCTCATTGTGTCTCAAACCAGATGAAGTTTGTTGTTGCTATTGTTTCTTCATTAACTAAAATGTGTTATTCTTATTGAGTCTTACAATAACCATGAAAGTTATCAACATGTGAAAACACAAACTTATTTGTTAACAGAGTATGAAAAACATCTTGTTTGTGAGCTATGAAAAAAATACAAGGTGGATGAAGTTTCCATCATAGCTTCATGATTCTTGTACTTTTTTGTATAACTACACAAACAATATGTACCATAGCCAAAGTATGGTCTTTGTTAAGGTAGTGAAGACGAATATGAAAAAATAAGAACAATTAATCAACAAAAACAACATGCAACAAACGAGATAATGGAGAACTATCTAAAATAAGATGTAAGAAGAAGAATACCTTAACTTATGAAGCATAAGATTCACGACTAAGGGCGAAGAAGAAAAAAATGGGTGTTATGGTTTTACTTTGAAATAAATGATGCTACTGTCAATAAGTGAGAGTTAATTCGCTTATATATGGGTAACTTATTTCACAACGGTTAATCTATCAACCATATTGATAAGTATATATTTACTATAAATATATCACAATGGTGGAACGTACCAATCATAGTCATATCTCTTTAAGTATTTTATATAAAAATAAATAAAAAAAGACAAAACGCGCCTTAACATTAAAGGAATAATATATATGATGGCGCTAAGGTTCGAACCCATGAAAGCTTTATGGTTTTATCACGGTTGAATGCTCAAAAGTTATTATATACAATTAATTTTTAATCAAAAAACAAAAATAATATGGTAGCGTGATCCACTGTCGCGCGCGGATCAAAAACGAGTTAATTTGTAAAACTGTAGTTTAGCGACAATGGCTCGAGTCGTATCGCAAGGATTCTTGTTTATTATCAACTGAACAAAATCGATTGGGGGGGTTTGGTTCAGGTTCGATTTAAGGAAAAATTACTTAAAATAAGTGATTAACAAAAGTGATTATAAAATAAGCTGCTCTACTGATTCGGGTTCCTACTCATCATCGATTACTATATGTTCAATTCCCTAACGGATTCTCAATCCCATTCGATTACAACACCAATCAAACAAGCGCAAAAGATATTGTTTCAATTATATTCCTATTTGCCGAATTAAGCATTCGGTTAGAGATTACGCGAATTAACAATTAAGCAAAGTTAAAAAGCGATTATAAATTAAGGAACACAATAGATCGAATTTAACAATCTCTATCCTATAATAACAATCGAATTAAGCAAACGATTGTATACGAATTAAGCAAACGTTTTATAGGAAGAACTTGAAAGGAAATCAAAATTCAATTGAACATTAAAATAATCTCAAAGCTTGGAACCTGAATACAGTAGATCAGCTCCGAGGAATTAGTTCTCCATTACCATTCTTTCAAGCGTAAGAAAATTAAAAATCGTGAATAGTGCCAATGATCATGCTACAGTACCGCGGCTTCTACCCTAAGGGGAAAGAGTACAACCCGTTTTACAATCCAACTGAGTCAAACATACGACCCAGGCCCAAAACTAATTGACCCGAAACTTAACTAAAACTAGTGCTGCAACTTCGACGAATTTTCTGGCCCTTCTACAGTCCGATTCTGACTTCGACTCCAACATAAGAATTGTAGCTCTTTCTCTTAGCTTTCCGTCGATTATTAGAACGCCTCAATCGGACTTCTGGAACTCCAGTTATGATCGTTTCCGTGCAGACTGTTAAAGCTGAAAATTAAATACGAAAATCAAATAACAATAAAAATAAATTAAAATATAAAAACATTATAAAATACAAAAATAAGACAAGCAAACCATGGAAATGTATAAGTACAACCGTAGAGGAATGTGCATCAAAATGCACTGATCATAGCGCCTTATTTTAAAGATGTCACTATGGTGTAGTGAAGAACCGTGGTGACCATGGCGTTGTTGTTTACGCGTTTCGTAGTAGTGGCAACAAAAGATTTACATTTGATCCTCACAAAGGTTCAAGATTTTGAAAATGAAAAAGATTTAGAATTTGTCAAAAAATTTATACTCTGTAGATTGAAATGAAAATATTGTAAAGTTACACAAAAGAATTTATTAAACAAATTAATAAGAAATATATATATATATATATATATATATATATATATATATATATATATATATATATATATATATATATATATATATATCACCTCAGGTATTTTTATAAAAATGTTACCCTTAGTACCATGTTTTCAAGGAAATATAAAATGTTGTTGTTGGGGATCGAATCCATGACAAGTAAAATTTTTTCTCTCAGTAGAAGTCTCAACCAAGGTAAAAATCGGTGCACTTTAGATGAGAAGCTGTGTATGCATGTATTTTTGTGTTAAAGTTAGACCTTTTTTAAACCATGATGATGAGATATTTGTATCCGAATAGGACCTAGAATTTAAGCTTCCTTAGAAATACAACCACTCAAGGAGTGGACAGTTTACCTAATGATATTTAGAAGAGCATTGTCCACCTCTTTCACGACCTCTTCCATGTCGTTACAGGATGAGGATATGTCATATATTCCCACATTGGGCGACTTATCCTAGAGAAGGGAGAGATATCTCATAAAAGGGTGACACATTCGATAAAGGGGTATTTGAATTGATAAATAGGAGACCAGAGGTCTCTATGTTACCTTTTAAGACCCTTGTACAAATATACTGATACACATATCCTCAAGCACAAGGGCTTAGAAATGACAAAGTTATTTAGTCTTGGTTCTCTCATATGGACGACTCCCTTAGGCTTGAGGCTGATTTCTTCTCCATGAGATGAGTCCCTTATGTGTGAGGCAATTTCTTAAGACGTAAGGCACTGTATTCGTGTGTGGCGATTCTACGATGTGCACCTAGGTGTCAGTTATACATACCATACGTCAACTATGGGAATTCGAACGTCAATCATCTAAAAGAAATCAAATGTCGATCAGTTAAGGGAAATCGAAGCATTAATTGAGCAAAGCGTGCGTTACATTAAATGTAATTAATGGTGAAATTTCTTGGGAAGACAAATTTAGCCTTACTCCCTACACGTGTATCAGATGTAGGGGATCTTTCCCATTTGTTGTAATTGTTGAGGTGCTTGATCGGTTGTAGGTCCCCCTTACGACTGAAATCACACATTCAAACAAGATTTAAATTAGAAGTAACAAAATTTTCATTTTATTACCTTCGATTCATTTTATTCTTTCTTTGATTCAAATAAAAAACTCATTATTTGACTCGAATCACATTATTTTCTTTCTATCTTTTTGCGCCTTATCTCTATCACCTATTTAAACCTTTTTGTTTGTCTCTTTTTTAGAGGATGCCACAAATTACGATGAAAAATAATGCTCGTGTTTGTGATGTTCATTATTATGATGTAATTTTAATAATCACAAGAAAAGAGAAAATCTATGATAAGCTATTGAGTCTTTCTGTTTTTTAGAACCCACAAAAATCATGAAGAATCTAGTCCTTCTTTGTGAAGAATCTTGAGAGAAACCATAAAAAAATTATTCATTCAAAAACACCTTATCTCTATGATTCAACCTTGTGAGAAACATCCTAGAATATTGAGACTGTGAGAAGTTTGTAGTTGTGCTATGTGAGATCCTTTAGATACTATTCATCATCTTCAACCTTATACTAAGAAACCATTGTTATGGTGCTCAACTCTAAACATTCAGTGTGAGATGTAGATTAAGTTACATTAGAGAATCTAATGTTTTTGTGTGAAGTTTTGTTGTTTGTATCATGATAAATGACCGTTTCTTGTTCACATTGTTTATTGGTGTTTATCATGCAAGAGAAGAGTTGTCCTCATTGGTTCGTAGAACAATCTCTCAGACAAGTCTTTTGTTAGATCCGAGTAAAAGGTTCTACAAAATTGAAGCTTGGAGTAGGTTATTATGGTTATCAATTCTGTTGGGTCAAGATCATTGAAGATCTTAAATGTTAGTAGTTGAGTAATTTGTATCAACATGAGGGATTATTTATTTATATCCGTGTTGGCTAAAGCATTGGGCTGTTAGTGTTCAGAATGATAATAATTTGTTTTACCAACATACTTGTACCTTTAACTTTAAAAATAGTGGAAGACGTTACTATTTTCGATGGTAAAAACCATCGAAGAGTAGAGTTGGAACAACAAGGACAATTTTTTGAAACACTATATATCCAATGTACATTTTTCTCTCCTCATCTCTTTTAATTTTCTACATATCATCATGTATGTTAAGTATTATTTATCATAAAAGTATAGACCTGTGATGCATTTAATTCGTTGAATTCACCCCTTAAATTAGGATTGTATTAACTCTAAGTCATGGGATATTCACCCCTTAAACATGATCCCTAAATTTTCTCCAATGGGAATCCATAACCTCTTTAGGAATGAAAAATTGAATTTATCGTTGTGACCATCACATTGTGACACAACACAATCTAACTCCTAAATATTAAAGGGAGCCGTCAAAACAAGGTTATCTTTTTTCGAAAGAGAGCAAAAGACAACACCGTCAAAATGTATATTAACATTTAATTGTCGAGAAATATCTCAACCTCTTGCTTGACTTTAAACACCCCTTTCATCCAACCTTCTCAAACATTTAGCTTTGTTCGGGAGTTTGGAGGGAAAGAAAAGAAAGGACTTAAAAAATGACTTTTTAAAAAATATAGAGAACTTTAACATGGAATTTTTTTATATGAAATGATAACCTATTTTAAAATTTTGAAATTAAAATTAGTTAAATATGTTTTTAAATATGAATTAAATTAATCATTTAACTGAATTATCTATCATACATGATTAATTCAAGTGCCGTCGGGGTGTGTTAAAGATAGTCTGCATGATAATTTTTCTTTTACTTTAAACATGAAGAATAAATGTGCACATTATGAGAAATATCCCGCCGAATACGCATGTGAAATTTGCAGCATTTGTAGGCAAACTCAAACTTTGTTTTTTCTCTACAAGTTTCTACCGTCATATCTATATTCATGACAATATTAATATACTATCTCATTCTTTTGCACTTGTCACGCAAGAAGATACACTGAATGTGTGCTCCTCAATAAGTTGATTTTGTTTAGATCATTCTTCTTTTGACTTTAATTTGCATGTGATTTTGTTAATGAAGTGTTGCCAAAAGATAATGCACAAGTATAATATGGAGCTCTTAAAAAACATAATCAAGTTGAAGTATAAAATAAATGAAAGGACTAATGATCTCCAAAAGGTCTTTTACTTGGGAACAATGATAGGAAAATAAATAAAATATAAAATATGTATTACATTATATACTTTTGATCATCGATAGTATTATCTTTAGGGTTTAAAATCCTTTCTATCTCCTATGTTAACTTTACGATTTATGATTTATTTTACTCTCTTAATTTAAAAAAATATTATTTTTTAATTTTTCAAATGTATTATGTTATTTTTCTTCGTCAAATTAATTAGCAAATAATTTAGTAATTAATTTTTGAATTTTTTTGTTATTAGTTAAACGAAAAGAAGTAATATTATACATTTTAAAGAGTTAAAAAGATGATATGAACTTTTTTAAAAATTAAAAAATCAAAATGAATTCCAAAATTAACCTATAAGATGAAAAACAATATTAAATATATATAAAAATTAGAGCTAATTAACTGACACAAGAAGCGACGATAAACAAAAAAGCAAATAAGAAGACAAAAACCTCAAGAACTACAAGAACCACAGATAAAAACAAGCTAGAAGAGAACCACCATCAATAAAACAGCATCTTTGAGTAGCAACTTAAGATCACATCCTCAAGTGAACATATCAAAATTCACGCAAGCTATTGGCTCAAGTGCACAGGATAAGGTTCACAAGTTAGTTAAGAAAAGCATATGAGTAAGTAGGTGACCTACCAAGATGTCATTTCTAAACAAGAGAAATACTCAAATCTTCTATGTCTTTTTCACTTAACGGTTTACCTATAAATATGAGAATATTTTGGGGTTGTCGTATAATCTATAATACCAATTATGAAATCGTTGTAAGCCCCTCATTTAATCCTAGCCAAACTCCCTAACAAAGAGAAAATTTCAAAGAACGACATAATATCTTCCGAAAAGAGAACTATCCTCTCAAGCCACTGAAACATGGTATACCATAGGTTTACATCCACTCTACAAGTAACAAAGAAATAAGAGTCAAACTCTACAAGTCTAACACACAACCCACAAGAAACACTAGTCGGGTCAAGAATAACCCATCTTTTAATTATATTGTCTCTAGTTGAGATCTTACCTTAAAGGAGTTATCAAGAGAAGAGTAACACTCTTGAGGGAGCCTAGCTACACCATGTAGCACCCATCTGAGCCAAACTAATGGAGGTAGTATTGGTAATCAATTTCGCTTAAAGAGGACATCATATACAAAAGCAACCAACTAGGCACCACCTCCCAAGAGTCCAATATCAATGAATGATCTCTGAGAAAAAGATAGTATCATGAACATTTCATCAGCTAAATCCCGCTCATAGTCAAAGAGAGATCTCCTCCACTGAAAGTACCAAACTATAGTCACATAAAACAAACACCAATCTCACTTATCTTCCCCCCTTTTCATTAGAAATATGACAAAGCTTATGAAAAGTAAGTCTAAGAGAAACAATCTCCACCTATTAGTTATCATAGAAGGAGTTATAAATGCAAGAAACCACCGTTCGTCTTAACCCATTTAGAAACAAATCAAAGTTGTCACTAGATCTAGAACCGAGTAGAGAGACTCCTCTCCACCAAGTGGAATCTGGCCAGAGCCAAGCTGACCTACCTCCGAGGAATGTGAAAACAATATGAACCCCTTATCTATCACACAAGGTTTCTCTCCATGAGAGATCAACCTCCACTACTTCTTACTTAATAACACTAGGTTAACTATGGGAATGTCATAAACACCAAATTTTCCTCTCCACTTGGGTTTGCATACATAAAACTACCTAACCCAAGAAATCTTATCATTACCAATGCCCCCATACACAACAAGAATATCATATGAATCTTAACAATTCTCTTCCACACTTTGACATACATTTTAAGAAATGACAAGAAAAAATAGGGATGACATTATGAACCAAATAGAGAAGAATCATCATTCCCCCCAAACTAACATTTTTTTTATTTCAAGAGAGCAAGCGTATAGAAAAAAGAGTAATTAAAATTTTTCGATTAGCCTTAAAGGGGAGGTTATATACTTGAATGAGAGAGTTTGGTAGTAGCAATGAAGAAAGTTACTAACTAAATCCAAAAAAAAGTAAGGTTAACATAAATCCGAATGAGGTACTCTTAGTACTTTCATATTTGGATGACATCTCCTACAAAACATGTTAACTACATTACCGATCCTCAAATATGAATTTTCCTATTTAAACATCTAATTATGGGGGAAGAAGTCATTTTTTTATATAATTTATAATAATCCAACTATACACCCTAACCCACTACGGGTTCCTAGACCTCTTATTATCCATAATCTAAGATGTTTTAATAATCCTTAAAAGTCTCATCTAGAGGTTATAATAGAAATTTTTTTCAAGTTAAAAATAGTACTCCCTCCGTTCCTTTATAAGTGTCACTTTTGTGAAAAAAATTGTTTCAATTTAATTGTCACTTTTAAATTTCAATGTAGTAATCATTATAGTTTTGTCAAAATTGCCCCTAACTAATTATTATGTGTAGCAACCGGCTTAAAATTTTTCGAGTCGCCACCATTATTTTTATCTTAAGGGAAGGGAATTAAATGGATAACCCTATATTTTTAGAGATTCTAAGTTCGCGAGTTAATTAAATAAAGGGAAGGTGTTAGGCACCCTTTATTTCCCTTGTACTCAAGGGGACCCCCTCTAGATCTAGGTTTTTTCTAAGGTTTCGAAAACATTATTTTCATATTTTCATATTTATAAAAGAAACATGATTTATTTATTTATTAGGGAACTCGTTTCAATTTCCGATTGAATGCCTACGTATCTCCTTATGGAGAATCAGAGTCCCAATTCGTAGTTCGGGTTTTTTTGGTTGGTTATTTTTATAGGATTGTACAAGTGCTTTCGAACGATTCTTTGAAGTTTGTCCGATTTGAAAAATAGCGTAGTCGTGGACGTAGTTCGAAGTAGCATTTGAAAGAAAGTGTACAATTCTCTTTTTGAAAGTGATTCTTGAATTTTTGTTATGTTAATGAAAAAATAAGTTCGAGTTGGTTGATATTTTGAGGCTTTTAAATTGAATATGATTCTATTAAAAATATTAGACTTTAATAAAATATATATAAGAGATGCTTTTAGAAATTAGAAATACAAAATATTAATTTTTATTAGTTATGTTAAATAAAAAAATTGAATAATAAAAAGTTTAATAAAATAAATAAATTAATTCTCTAATTTAGGTTTAGGGGGATATATTAGTGATTTTAAAGGTGTTTTAGCAAAATAATCAGGCCCGGATGTGAATCTGGATCCAATAAGGCAAAGGGGGTGTGTTTTACATGGCTTTTGTAAAAAAGAGTAAAACAGGGGTGTGAGTAACATGGGCTTTAGGCCCAACGGATGACACCTTAGATCCGTTCGGATCAGGTGTGGGAAGGAACACACGTTATGGTGCGCTTGCGTAATTTGGTATGTTTGATCTAATCAAACGGCTCCCAAGGTCTAGCCTCAGGGCCGTTGATCTAAAAGGACCGTTGGGATTCAAGTTAATAAAAAGGTGTACATTAAGGGAAGAACGCAGGATCTTGTGACATAAAAAAACAAGGGGAGTATTATTTAATTCATTTCTTTTATTTTTTATTTTCATTCTTTTTATTTTCTCAGAACCTTTATCTCTCTTAATCTCTTCCACTTTTCTCTTATCTCTTTCTTCTCTCACCCACAAGAACACGTTCAAAAACAAAAACCCAGAAATTCATCAATAAACAAACCCTATCAAACCCTAGATTCCGAAAACCCCCAACCCAAACATGCATCTAAACAACAATAATGTCAAATATTCAAGCTAAGCGTTAATCGTGTGGTTACCTCAATCCAGAAATTCTTTTCGTATAGCTTTCCTCCCCGTCTCTGATTTTCCTTCTTTGCTATGAATCACAGGTACGGCGGATTGGCGGTGATTTGGGGTTTCAGGCGTGAAAACCAAATCGAGCACGGAGGCGGACTTCTTTGTGACTTTCGGTTTTGGGTTCCTCCGATTCTTCTTCTACTTCTCCTTCTCAATTTTCTTGTCAATTTTTCGGTCTTTTGTTCTCTCCTTTTCTCTCTGTTCATTAGCTTTAGGTTTTATTTATAGTCATAGTTTTTGGATTCAATTAGGAAAAGTTAGATTGATTTGCAATTCGTTAATTGATTGATTCGATTCGTGTAATTGATTATGAAATTTTTCTGTTTTTTTGATTTAGGAAAGATTATATATTTTTTGTTATAACTTTCAAAGCTTGTATCTAATTCTAATTCAATGATAATAATAACAATTGATTTCGATTTGCTTCCATTTCCAAATCTGAAATTTTGGTTTTGTCTTGATAAATTAGCCTTTGTATAAGGCTGAAGGATGTATGCGGCGGCTGCTTGTGGCTTGGAGAAGAAAGGGTTCTAAAAACCCTAATTGACTTAGTTAATAATAATTTTAATATTAAAAAAATAAATTAATAATATGCAATGTTTAGTGATAATAATTAATTAAAAGTTAATAATATTAACTTAACGATTTAACTAATACTCACAACTTTTTATTAATAGTTTCTAAAAAAAATGGTTAGTACATTAATAATAATAATAATAATGAAAAATGTAATTAGCTATAATGCTTAAAAAATAATAGTTGATGATTATAATAATAATATATAATATTAATTTAATAATAATAACAATAAATAAAATAATTAGACTTTCTTTTATTTGACTTTATAATAGTAACAGTTTACAACTTAAATATTCTAATTATATTAATAATTAACACTAAAAATGACTATTAATAAAATTTAATAATAATATAATTTAACTAATTTTATTCTAACAAAAGTAGTAAATTAATGTTTTCTTACTAATTGCAAAAAATAATAGTAACCGTAAAGGTTCCTCTTTTTTCCTTTTTTTTTTTAATTAATATTTTTTTGTTGTTTGATTCTATTATTTAAGTCTGCAAATCAAACGTAATTATGACATTTGAAGAGATTTAACTTATCTCTCTTTTTGCTGCAATTTTGAAAGTTTGAAGATCTTTTTTTTTTATTGGAATATTTTTGAAAGTTTTGATCTTGAATTCAATTGATTTGGATGAGAATTGATGAAGGTTTAATACCTGGATATAGAAACCGTGAACAACAATAACAGTGACAACTAATTTCAATAAATTCACATTTTGAATAACAAAAATAATTCCAATGATAATAACTATTCTATTTTCTAATATTCTATTTTCTAATATAATAATAACAACTAGAATTATGACTTAAAGAAATAATATTAAACAATTTTTTAAATAATATTTTTTTTTTTAAATGACAAATAATAGTAAAAACTACTTAGTCCTTAAAACGTGATGTTTTAATAAAATTTTTTTTGGATTTTTACTAATAGGGAAAATAGTAATGATGATTCCAATAGTTTTTTTTCATTTAAGAAAGCTATTTCTATTAAATAAATAAACCTTAGTAATAGTTCATAATATTTTTTGAAAAAAAGCTTTAAATAAAAAACAAAAATTAAATTAAAATACTAAAAGAACAATTTTTTATTTTATTTTAAGATTTTGAATAAAAATACAAAAATAAAAGAGATAAAGGAAAAATGACAACATTGAGGTGTTAAGTAATAAGTCCTTAAATATGTTTTATTGCCAATTATGTTAATCAATTTTATTCAAAAATAAAATTGCATTATAAAACAAAATATGTGAGGTGTTAAGTAAAATATTTATACAAATAACTGTAAAGTAACTTGTTATATTAAAAAGAATTATTGTTAAGATTTACAAAACCCAAAATTAAAAATAATGTTTAAAATAAGGCGGGCAAATTTGGGGTATGACAGCTGCCCCTATTTAATATTGTTCGATCGAAGGGCGCGAGAATACAGAGTTCTCGCGCGTTCGGATCGAAGAATCATTAAATACCGGAAGACCCCAAAAATTTGACCAAAAGCTAGAAAGGATGATCTACTAAAGCCTTGGGACTAACATAGCAGATTTGTGTGGTAGATTTTGCGTATTCGTCACGACCTAGAGAACGAATAAGACATGTTTGGATAGTTTGTCGTCGTTTATGGACTGACACAACGAACTCTATCGTAGTCACTATGCACTTACCACAACCTAGAGGATAAGTAACATAGATCAGATAACCCACTGCTGCTCAGCGAACTATCTTGAACTCCTTTATATCTTATCACAACCTAGAGAATGAGAAATAACGGGTCCCAACTCTTTTAAGATTTTGATCCTAGTAGAGCTTGAGAAAGATGGAGAATTGACTTGCCACGACCTAGAGAGCAAGTAATCGCCAATCTATTCTTTATCCATCACGACCTAGAGGATAGATAAAGTTTGCGTTTACCCAAGATTAGATAGTATAATGATTGTAAATAATCATATCTATGCTAACTGATAAACGTTCTCACCAAAATGTTTTCACCAAATGTTCCCCAAGTTGTTCACATCACATGTTTGCACCAAATGTTCCCCAAATGATTCACACAAAATGTTTGCACCAAGTGTTCCCCAGATTGTTCTCACCAAGAATTTGCACCAAATGTTCCCCAAATTGTTCTCACCAAGTATTTGCGTTTAACCACAATTAGATAGTAAAATGACTGTAGATAATCATGCCTATGCTAACTGGTAAACTTTCTCACCAAATGTTTGCACCAAATGTTCCCCAAATTGTTCTCACTAAGAGTTTGCACCAAATGTTCCCCAAATTTATGATATACCTAGTTTTGATACCCAAATGTAATATTGTATACATGTTCCCCAATGATGATTGTTATTGATATGCACATGCACCAAATGTTTATGTATCTTGATTTTGATGACCTCCTTTTAAACCATCAGTTTTGTTTTTGTTACTGACTTCCCCACATTCGTCCTTCGCTTCATTGTGACATTCTTCAAGATAATTTGAAATTGATAACTTTGTGGTGGACCAAATAATTTTGATAGTATACCTTGGACGCAGTCGTAGATTTCCTTTGACATATTTCTAACCAATGTGTTTTTTTCAATATTTTATTAAATGTTTTTTTTTTGTCATGTCCCCAAAATTATTTCACAAACAGTGTTCACCAGAAAATAACCGTCGTATTCTACAATCAGGTTGAATAAAGAAAAAAACATTGGTAAAGATTTGAAAGCAAGCTTATTTTATTAGATGAAAATGCCTTTGAATAGGCTTGAAGTACAAGGAGTAATTCCTAAAAGAGGTGATTACAAAGAAGATAAAAATAAATAAAAATGGCAATTGAAGACGATAATTGATACTGCTATTTCTCCAATGTCTTTCGATAACTCCAATGACCTTGCTTCTAAGAACGGTGATTCTGATCTAATCCATCTCTTTCGTAGTTATAGCCGTAACGAGTCCTCGTATCGCAGTCTTTTTGTTCTTTATTATTTATTTGAATGAATCCCTAATTTTTGCCTGGATCGCCCTTTCGGGTTTTCAATCCACCGGGATGAGCTTTTTTTTTATTTATGCCCCTAATTTTTGCCTGGACCGCCCTTTAGGGTTTTCGGTCCACCGGGACGCCCCTTTTTGCTTAAGTCGCCTTTTCGGGTTTTCGACTTCGCGGGCTTTCTTTTATACATAGTATTTTTTAACTGCATCCGAGTTCAGTGGGTGCGACAGTTCTTCTCCATCCATGGTAGTGAGGATAAGAGCTCCTCCTGAGAGAGCCGTTTTTACAACATATGGACCTTCATAGTTAGGCGTCCATTTCCCACGTGAATCTAGTCGAGGTAGTAGAATCTTCTTGAGAACCAAATCTCCTTCTTGGAAGGTTCTAGGGCGGACCTTCTTATCGAATGCTTTTTTCATCCGTTTCTGATATAATTGGCCGTGACACAAGGCTGTCAAGCGCTTCTCTTCGATAAGATTGAGTTGATCAAGTCGTGTCTGGACCCATTCTGCTTCTTCAAGCTCTACTTCTGTGAGGACTCGTAGTGATGGAATTTCTACCTCAATAGGAAGCACAGCCTCCATACCGTAGACAAGAGAATAAGGAGTTGCACCAGTTGATGTGCGCATTGTAGTACGATAGCCATGTAATGCGAACGGAAGCATCTCATGCCAATCTTTGTACGTCTTCACCATTTTCTGAACAATCTTTTTGATATTTTTATTTGCAGCTTCGACGGCACCATTCATCTTGGGTCGGTATGGTGATGAATTATGATGTTCGATCTTAAATTCGTCACATAGCTCCTTCATCATTTTGTTATTCAGATTGGATCCATTGTCTGTGATAATTCTGCTAGGAACCCCATACCGGCATATGATATTATGTTTGATAAATCGAGTAACCACTTGTCTCGTCACATTCGCATAGGAAGCAGCTTCGACCCACTTGGTGAAGTAGTCAATGGCAACCAAAATGAATCGATGCCCATTTGAGGCCTTAGGTTCGATCATTCCTATCATATCTATTCCCCACATCGAGAATGGCCATGGAGAACTCATAACATTCAAAGGAGTAGGTGGTACGTGCATTTTGTCGGCGTAGATCTGGCACTTGTGACATGTTTTCGTATAATGGTAACAGTCTGTTTCCATTGTTAACCAATAGTAACCAGCCCTCAATATTTTTCTAGCCATGGTATGTCCACTTGCATGAGTTCCAAAAGTCCCTTCGTGTATTTCTTTCATGAGTGCATCGGCTTCTTGTTTGTCCACGCACCTGAGTAGCACCAAGTCGTAATTTCTTTTGTATAAAATATCCCCATTTAAGAAGAACTTGGATGCTAGCTTTCTCAAAGTTCGCTTGTCTATGATTGATGCATTTTCAGGGTATTCTTGTTTCTCCAGATATCTTCTGATGTCATAAAACCAAGGTTTATTGTCAGGCCCCTCTTCAATTGCGAGACAGTGCGCAGGCTCTTCAAAATGTCTGATTGTAATATGTGGCTCATGATTAGGCCATGTAGTTTTGAACATAGATGATAACGTAGCCAAAGCGTCTGCCATTTTGTTCTCTTCTCGAGGAATGTGAAAGAAGGTGATACTTGTAAACTGCGTAGCTAGTTCCAAAACATGGTCTCGATATGGAATTAATTTGGGATGCTTGGTGTCCCATTCGCCTTTGACTTGATATATAACTAGTGCTGAATCTCCATATACATCTAAGAATTTGATTCTGAGATCGACAGCAGCTTCTAAACCCAAGATGCAAGCTTCGTACTCGGCAACGTTGTTAGTACAATCGAAACACAACCTCGCAGTATAAGGTCTGTGGAAGTTTTCTGGAGATGTCAATACAGCCCCAACACCATGTCCCAAGGCATTTGATGCGCCATCGAACATGAGTGTCCATCGTTCCCCTAGTTCAGGTCCTTCATTAGGTTCTGGTGCCTCGCAGTCCTCTATAACCATAATGTCTTCGTCTGGAAAATCAAACTTCATCGATTGATACTCTGTCAATGGTTGATGGGCCAAATGATCAGCCAATACACTACCTTTGATAGCTTTTTGTGTCACATATTGAATGTCGTATTCGGATAATAACATTTGCCATCGAGCGATTCTCCCTGTGAGGGCGGGTTTCTCAAACACATACTTGAGAGGATCCATTCTTGCTATTAACCACGTAGTGTGTGTTAACATGTATTGTCGTAGCCGTTTAGTGGCCCAAGCCAGAGCACAGCAAGTTTTTTCAAGATATGAGTATCGAGACTCACAGTCGGTGAATTTCTTGCTTAAGTAGTAAATAGCATGCTCTTTTCTCCATGTTTCATCTTGTTGCCCCAATACGCACCCCATAGATCTTTCAAGCACTGTTAAGTACATGATGAGTGGTCTTCCATGAACGGGTGGCATCAGAATCGGAGGCTCTTGTAGATATTGTTTTATTGTTTCGAAGGCTGTTTGGCAGTCTTCATTCCACTGTATTTCTTGATTCTTTCTGAGTAATTTGAATATAGGTTCGCAAGTGGCAGTTAGGTGCAATATGAACCTTGAGATGTAGTTCAACCGTCCTAAGAAACCACGAACCTCCTTCTCTGTTTTCGGAGCTGGCATTTCTTGTATGGCTTTTACTTTGTCAGGATCCACTTTGATGCCACGCTGACTCACAATGAAACCCAACAGTTTGCCTGATCTGACACCAAATGTACACTTGTTTGGATTCAACCTTAATTTGTATTTTTGTAGACGCTCGAATAATTTTTGTAAGTGAACTATATGATCCTCCTCCGTATGGGATTTGGCAATCATATCGTCCACGTATACCTCAATCTCTTTGTGTATCATATCATGAAATAAGGTAACCATTGCTCGTTGATATGTTGCCCCTGCGTTCCTCAGACCGAAAGGCATTACTTTGTAACAGAACGTGCCCCAAGGTGTCATGAAAGTCGTTTTTTCCATGTCCTCGGGAGCCATCTTGATCTGATTATAACCTGAGAAACCATCCATGAATGAGAAAACTGAAGCCTGTGCTGTATTGTCCACTAATACGTCTATGTGAGGTAACGGGAAATCATCTTTAGGACTTGCTTTGTTTAGATCCCTATAATCTACACACATTCGTACTTTTCCACCTTTCTTGGGTACTGGAACGATATTAGCAATCCAAGGTGGATAGTCTACTACGGCTAAGAAACCTGCGTCGAATTGCTTGAGAACTTCTTCTCGAATTTTATCGGCCATGTCTGGACGAGTTCTTCGGAGCTTTTGTCTAACCGGAGAACATCCTTCTTTCAAAGGTAATTTATGCACAACAATGTCAGTATCCAACCCTGGCATATCTCGATAAGACCATGCGAATATATCTTTGTGCTCATGCAGAAGCTTGATTAGTCTTTGTTTCACACTTTCTTCCAAGGTTGCCCCTATTTTAATCTCTTTTGGTTCTGCTTCATTTCCAAGATTGATGATTTCAATTGCCTCGTGGGGTGGAAGCGTGTCTTTTGATTCCTGTTCGATTAACCTTGTCAACTCTTTAGTGAGTTCATAGTCTTCCTCATCTTCCTCTTCAGCTTGGTTAATTGGTGCATCAAAGTTGTATCGGATCGTAGCAGTATCATTATCAATGAGTATAGGTGTGGATCTGCATTTTTTATTATGTTTTGGTTCTTTTTAGAATATGAATTGGAAAATGTATATGAATAGAAAGTATTGCCATCTTAATGAAATAATGAAGAAAGAAATAGATCTTGAATGAAAGCAAAAACAACTTTTATTAATGGGAAATACTATTTGAAAACAAATGGGGGCCCTTACAAGCAACCCCTATGCCTCGGGCGGGACATAGGTTCTTTTTAAAACAAAATAAAGAAAAATTACTTTGGAAAGAAAAATATCTCTGGAATCTCCACAATAGTCCAATTCTTGAGCTCTTCATCTGGAAGGCACTCACGAATGAGGTTGGATGCCCCTTTCATGTTGCCTTTGTCCGATATAACTGACACTGATCCACCATGCTCTATCCCCTTGCTGATGAAAATACTTGGAATAGGGGGAAAGCGCTCTTCATTCTTCTTGGTAGTATCTGATAACTTATAGCCCAAACCCAAACGATCTTTCTTCTCAGGTATATCTATAAGTTTTCCCCAGCCTTCAGGTGCTTGATTTCCTACCATTGTTTGTAGGTCCCTCCATGATGTTATAGGGGTACCTGATCTTTTAATCTTTTCCACCGGGAGGGTGGATACCGCAGCAGCCTCTAGTACTTGGAATGGTGTTTCTACACAGTCCTCTTCAACACCAATATATCGATAAGATTCCAGATGACTGACAAAGATGTCTTCCTCTCCTTCGATCACAACTAGTTTCCCCTCAGTAAGGAATTTCAATTTTTGATGCAAGGTTGACGTGACAGCTCCTGCTGAGTGGATCCATGGTCGCCCTAATAGGCAAGTATATGCTGGTTCTATGTCCATCACTTGGAAGGTGATGTAGAAAGTGTGTGGTCTGATCTTTATAGGAAGATCCACTTCTCCAAATACGGTGCTTTGAGAACCATCAAAAGCTTTTACCACCATAGAACTTGGTCTTATGATGATGCCCTCTAGTGTCAACTTCATTAAACTGGTCTTTGGTAGCACATTTAGAGAGGAACCAGTATCAGTGAGTACTCTGGATAGACTTGTGCTCCCACACCTGATTGAGATGTGTAAAGCTTTATTATGAGCTCTACCTTGTGGAGGTAGCTCACTGTCATCAAAGCCTAGGCGTGCCCCTGATGTTAGGTTAGCCACGACTCCGTCAAACTGATCCACTGTGATCTCCTTCGCAACATGAGCAGCATTTAGTATTTTCATCAAGGAGTCTCGATGTGCTTCAGAACTTAACAGTAACTGGAGTATGGATATTTTAGATTGGGTTTGGTGGAGTTGATCCACCACTCTATAATCACTCCTTTTGATCATTTTCAGGAACTCTTCCTTTTCTTTGTCAAGGAGGGCTTTATTGGAAGATTCAGGCTCTTGATTGGCTTCAGCTATTGCCTTTCCTTTGTCTTTAGTGGGATTCTTATCCTTTTCCTGTAAATCTGGAGCGTATACACGACCACTACGGGTTATCCCCCCTGTTCCTGCTATATTTATTATTGCAGGCTCTTGTTTTTGTCCGTTGATGTAGACAGTGGTGTCGTAACTCCATGGTACAGTTTTGTCACTCTCATAGGGAGTGGGATATGGTTCTTCGATTACCAATGTGCTTTTTGATGGTGTTGGTATCGTTAATGGTGCTTTAGCTGCGTTTGAGTCTGTGTAAGGAATTACAAGTGGTTTCTTTGTAGACATAGGACCTTGGCAAGGAATCACCAATGGTTTCCTGGTATTGACATTGATAGTAGCGATGTACTCTTCTTTAGTATAATATTTGAATTGGACCATCTTCTGATCCACTAATTTTTGCAACGTGTCCTCGAAAGCTTCATTATGTTCCAAGAGGAAACCTTGTTCGAATAAATACTCCTTTAGTAGGTCTATTGGAGCCTTTACTCGTTTTGTTCCTTCATGATCAGTAGCCACCTCGATTGCATTAACATTTGAGCCACCATGCGGAGGCATGGGGTTCGTCTTGATATTAGGCTTCTCAAAAGTGATATCTTGGGATTCTATTAGATCTTGAACTTTGTGTCTGAAAGCCCAACACTTCTCCAAAGTATGTCCTGGAGAGTTGGCATGGTATTCACACCTTACATTTGCATCATAATTGGGCGGGAGTTCTCCAATTGGAGGGGCAAGTGGTTTTAATTCCACCAGGGATGCTCTAATGAGATGTTGTAGCAGCTGCCCATGAGGCATGGGGAGAGGATCAAATCTTCTCGGAGGTCTTTGGAATTTGTTTTGTTGTTGATTTTGTGGAATCACCCATGGTTGTGGTGCTCTTGGTTGTGATGCCACAGCATTAGTTTCTCCTTCCCTCTTCTTTGTGAAGTTAGGGACGGGTTTCTTCGAGCTGAAAGAGGTACTTGGCGGTGCCCCTTGTATCTTGCCATTTTTTAGACCTGTTTCGATTCGTTCTCCAATCACAACCAAATCTGAGAAACCTGAGGAGACACTTCCTACCATTTTCTCATAGTATATTCCTTGTAGAGTACTCATGAACATGTCTACCAACTCCTTCTCGAGAAGTGGCGGTTGTACTCGTGCCGCAATTTCCCTCCATCTTTGTGCGTACTCTTTGAAGGATTCTTCCTTCTTCTGAGATAAATTTTGTAGTTGCATGCGGTTAGGAGCCATGTCCAAGTTGTATTTATACTGTTTTAAGAAGGCATGAGCAAGATTATCCCATGTTCGGATGTAGTTCTGCTCTAGCTGCATATACCAATCTAAGGACGCTCCACTCAGACTGTCTTGAAAAGTATGAATCATCAGCTTTTGATCATGAGCGTAAGCAGCCATTTTTCTACAGTACATGCGTAGATGATTCCTTGGGCATGTGAGTCCCTTATATTTCTCAAAGTCTGGCACTTTGAATTTGGGAGGGATCACAACATCAGGTACTAGACACATTTCCAAAGCACCAACCTCGAAGGTATCATAACCTTCAACAGCTTTCAACCTTTCTTCTAAAGCCTTTATTTGGTTATTATCCTTTGAATCTTCCATAACGTTATGTGACGACTGCTTAGGTTGAGGTATCCGGGTTGTATTATCTCCCTCCTGGTATCCGTATTGTAGATCCAGATAGTCATCCTCCTTAGGAGGATTGTTAGAAGGAATGCGCACTGTGCGGGATGTCCCTTCCTTCTGTGGAGGGGGGATGAAGCCTTCTTGAGAAGTCTCTCCTTCCTCATGGGATTGGATGACTTTCTTAGAAGAACGCGCATGAGTTCCTTGCTGGGAGTGTACATTTTTAGAGGGACCAAATCCCGGGATATAACCTAACAGTGGGTTGCCATCATCTGGCAAGTCATCATATTGCTCACAGGTTTCCTTATTTGAAGTCTCCTTAACTTTCTCTTGCTTCTCCATGAAGTCTTTCATGAAGCTTAACATCTGAGTCATCCCTCCTTTGATTTCTTCTACGATACCCTTTAGTTGGTTTACTTCCTCACGGAGAGATGCTTGGTTTTGTTCGAGTTGTTCCATTACTTTTTTTCGGTAAGCTCTGGTTTGAATAGGAAGTCGGGAAGTCAGTTTGACTTGCTTGACGGTTTAACTGAAGATGATATGAAAAATATGAGTTTTTTGTATGAAATGTAATGTAATGTTTGGATGAATGAATGCAAAGATTTAAATTTTTTATGTCTTATTCACTTGGAGTTTCCTTTGAAATTTTTTTTTATTCTTTATACTTTTTAGGTTCTTATTTTTTAATGGTGAGCATCTCAAGAAGATAATATATTGAAACAAAAGTACTTTTTATTATAGGAAGAAGAACATTATAATCCTCTAATTGGGAATACAACCAAAACAAATACTGAACGTGAAAAGCATAAACAAATTACTGAATACGAAGAACATAAGCAAATTGCTGAATACGAAATAACAAAGGGAAACTAAAAACTCCTAACGGCGTTTACGAATCTCCGCCCTAAAATTGTTAACCATCTCCCTACAAAGCTTGAGGAAGTCTTCGACTTCTTTTGGAAGAAGGACCATTGTAGCTTCAGCTTCTTTCAAACTCCTTGGGATATCATCAATTAGGTTGTTCGCCAAGAAGGCAAGCTTTTCATGCTTGTCCTTATACATCCTGTAATCCCGGTAAAGGGTCGGGATTATGCTTCTATTATCCTCCCCAGCTCGGGCCATGATCTCATATTGTCTTTCCCAATATTCTTTTTCAGCTCTTATTGTTTCATATTGGTCTACTAGTGCATAGAATTCTTTTTGGCAGCCTTCTAATCCTTGAACCACTTCTTCATAATTTTTCATTTGTCGGGTAAAACGCCCTTCAATTTTCATTCTATAGATCCGTTCTCCTATCTCAGATTCTTGGCTTTCGCGAAGTCTCGTGGTGAGGTCTTGGATCTTATCTTCTTGCTCTCGAGCATTACTAACCAACTTTTGGATTTGTGCTTCTAGATCTATTTCAGTTGTCCTCTTGTCTTTCAATGCTTGAGTATACCAACCCCTTAGTTTTTCAATCTCCAGCTGAGCATCCTTTATTTGTTGATTGTGAGAATCAAGATCAAAATTTGCACTCATGAATCCATCAGTTGTCCGTTTCCTCTTGAACCTTTCTTTGTTTACCAGTTCGTTATTCTTCTGAATCTCTTTCTTATCTTGATTCATTTTTTTGATGCTCACCAAAACCTTTCTTTTTTTTATATATTTTTTCGAAGAACTCCTGTGAATAAGACAAAAAAAAATATTTTAAAATTTAAATGCATGCATGTATGATAATGTAACTTGGAGGTGAGATGGTGATAAGGGTATCCTTAATAGGTAGGTTCATAAGTTTGTTCTAAGGATATTCTACCCTCCCCACTCAGGGTGGTTTTACTAAGGGTATCATGGATGACGCTATAGGGAAAGGCAAAGGGGCCTCCCTTAAGCGGAGCCTCTTTGCAGACCGAGACTTATCTCATAGGTCATGCAAAGTCTCACCATGATGTTTTATTTTTGGTACAAAGAGTCATTGGTCAAATCCAAAGTCCTGACTCTAAGAGAGGCGAGCCCTCTTGAGACATTTCTCGAAATTTGACCGACTCTAGGCGAAGTTGTCGCAAAGACTCGTAGGGATGTTAAACCCCTTTGGCCAATTGACAATCCTTCTCTTAATGTTTCTCACTTTATTTGAAATATGATCCCACCAACAATACATATATGAAAAATAAATAAATAACAAAATAACAAATAAACAATATAATAATTAAAACACAATATGAAAAATAAATGCAAAAATAATAAAAACCCCAACAGCAAACCTAGACCTAAAGGTAGGGAATACTCTATTTTAAGGAACTCCCCAGCAGAGTCGCCAGCTGTAGCAACCGGCTTAAAATTTTTCGAGTCGCCACCATTATTTTTATCTTAAGGGAAGGGAATTAAATGGATAACCCTATATTTTTAGAGATTCTAAGTTCGCGAGTTAATTAAATAAAGGGAAGGTGTTAGGCACCCTTTATTTCCCTTGTACTCAAGGGGACCCCCTCTAGATCTAGGTTTTTTCTAAGGTTTCGAAAACATTATTTTCATATTTATAAAAGAAACATGATTTATTTATTTATTAGGGAACTCGTTTCAATTTCCGATTGAATGCCTACGTATCTCCTTATGGAGAATCAGAGTCCCAATTCGTAGTTCGGGTTTTTTTGGTTGGTTATTTTTATAGGATTGTACAAGTGCTTTCGAACGATTCTTTGAAGTTTGTCCGATTTGAAAAATAGCGTAGTCGTGGACGTAGTTCGAAGTAGCATTTGAAAGAAAGTGTACAATTCTCTTTTTGAAAGTGATTCTTGAATTTTTGTTATGTTAATGAAAAAATAAGTTCGAGTTGGTTGATATTTTGAGGCTTTTAAATTGAATATGATTCTATTAAAAATATTAGACTTTAATAAAATATATATAAGAGATGCTTTTAGAAGTTAGAAATACAAAATATTAATTTTTATTAGTTATGTTAAATAAAAAAATTGAATAATAAAAAGTTTAATAAAATAAATAAATTAATTCTCTAATTTAGGTTTAGGGGGATATATTAGTGATTTTAAAGGTGTTTTAGCAAAATAATCAGGCCCGGATGTGAATCTGGATCCAATAAGGCAAAGGGGGTGTGTTTTACATGGCTTTTGTAAAAAAGAGTAAAACAGGGGTGTGAGTAACATGGGCTTTAGGCCCAACGGATGACACCTTAGATCCGTTCGGATCAGGTGTGGGAAGGAACACACGTTATGGTGCGCTTGCGTAATTTGGTATGTTTGATCTAATCAAACGGCTCCCAAGGTCTAGCCTCAGGGCCGTTGATCTAAAAGGACCGTTGGGATTCAAGTTAATAAAAAGGTGTACATTAAGGGAAGAACGCAGGATCTTGTGACATAAAAAAACAAGGGGAGTATTATTTAATTCATTTCTTTTATTTTTTATTTTCATTCTTTTTATTTTCTCAGAACCTTTATCTCTCTTAATCTCTTCCACTTTTCTCTTATCTCTTTCTTCTCTCACCCACAAGAACACGTTCAAAAACAAAAACCCAGAAATTCATCAATAAACAAACCCTATCAAACCCTAGATTCCGAAAACCCCCAACCCAAACATGCATCTAAACAACAATAATGTCAAATATTCAAGCTAAGCGTTAATCGTGTGGTTACCTCAATCCAGAAATTCTTTTCGTATAGCTTTCCTCCCCGTCTCTGATTTTCCTTCTTTGCTATGAATCACAGGTACGGCGGATTGGCGGTGATTTGGGGTTTCAGGCGTGAAAACCAAATCGAGCACGGAGGCGGACTTCTTTGTGACTTTCGGTTTTGGGTTCCTCCGATTCTTCTTCTACTTCTCCTTCTCAATTTTCTTGTCAATTTTTCGGTCTTTTGTTCTCTCCTTTTCTCTCTGTTCATTAGCTTTAGGTTTTATTTATAGTCATAGTTTTTGGATTCAATTAGGAAAAGTTAGATTGATTTGCAATTCGTTAATTGATTGATTCGATTCGTGTAATTGATTATGAAATTTTTCTGTTTTTTTGATTTAGGAAAGATTATATATTTTTTGTTATAACTTTCAAAGCTTGTATCTAATTCTAATTCAATGATAATAATAACAATTGATTTCGATTTGCTTCCATTTCCAAATCTGAAATTTTGGTTTTGTCTTGATAAATTAGCCTTTGTATAAGGCTGAAGGATGTATGCGGCGGCTGCTTGTGGCTTGGAGAAGAAAGGGTTCTAAAAACCCTAATTGACTTAGTTAATAATAATTTTAATATTAAAAAAATAAATTAATAATATGCAATGTTTAGTGATAATAATTAATTAAAAGTTAATAATATTAACTTAACGATTTAACTAATACTCACAACTTTTTATTAATAGTTTCTAAAAAAAATGGTTAGTACATTAATAATAATAATAATAATGAAAAATGTAATTAGCTATAATGCTTAAAAAATAATAGTTGATGATTATAATAATAATATATAATATTAATTTAATAATAATAACAATAAATAAAATAATTAGACTTTCTTTTATTTGACTTTATAATAGTAACAGTTTACAACTTAAATATTCTAATTATATTAATAATTAACACTAAAAATGACTATTAATAAAATTTAATAATAATATAATTTAACTAATTTTATTCTAACAAAAGTAGTAAATTAATGTTTTCTTACTAATTGCAAAAAATAATAGTAACCGTAAAGGTTCCTCTTTTTTCCTTTTTTTTTTAATTAATATTTTTTTGTTGTTTGATTCTATTATTTAAGTCTGCAAATCAAACGTAATTATGACATTTGAAGAGATTTAACTTATCTCTCTTTTTGCTGCAATTTTGAAAGTTTGAAGATCTTTTTTTTTTATTGGAATATTTTTGAAAGTTTTGATCTTGAATTCAATTGATTTGGATGAGAATTGATGAAGGTTTAATACCTGGATATAGAAACCGTGAACAACAATAACAGTGACAACTAATTTCAATAAATTCACATTTTGAATAACAAAAATAATTCCAATGATAATAACTATTCTATTTTCTAATATTCTATTTTCTAATATAATAATAACAACTAGAATTATGACTTAAAGAAATAATATTAAACAATTTTTTAAATAATATTTTTTTTTTTAAATGACAAATAATAGTAAAAACTACTTAGTCCTTAAAACGTGATGTTTTAATAAATTTTTTTTTGGATTTTTACTAATAGGGAAAATAGTAATGATGATTCCAATAGTTTTTTTTCATTTAAGAAAGCTATTTCTATTAAATAAATAAACCTTAGTAATAGTTCATAATATTTTTTGAAAAAAAGCTTTAAATAAAAAACAAAAATTAAATTAAAATACTAAAAGAACAATTTTTTATTTTATTTTAAGATTTTGAATAAAAATACAAAAATAAAAGAGATAAAGGAAAAATGACAACATTGAGGTTCGAACATGTGACATTGGACACTAATAAGTCCTTAAATATGTTTTATTGCCAATTATGTTAATCAATTTTATTCAAAAATAAAATTGCATTATAAAACAAAATATGTGAGGTGTTAAGTAAAATATTTATACAAATAACTGTAAAGTAACTTGTTATATTAAAAAGAATTATTGTTAAGATTTACAAAACCCAAAATTAAAAATAATGTTTAAAATAAGGCGGGCAAATTTGGGGTATGACATTATGAAAGAGAAAAAAATATATTGAAATGATTAAAAGTTAAGGGTATTATAGACAAAAGAAAACTTATAGCTTAAAAAGTAACAACCATTATTAGTTTTCTTGGTATGTGTAAAAAGTCAAAATGTGACCGTTAAAAAGGAACGGAGGGAGTAGTTAGCTAAGTCTCTTAGGCATTTTCATAATAAGATAGACTCAATGGCCACACAAATTGTGCATTCCTATATAAATACCAATCTACGCCTAGGATAGTGCAAAGAACTATATCATAACGTAAATCTCAATACTACCGTTTTAGAAAAGGTAAAGAAAAAAGTGAGGCTATGAGGAGTGAGAAATTATCAAGTGCGGGGTTTTTTAGAGGAAAGGAAAGTATAAAGGAAAGAAGAGTGGAGAAAGAAAATCGAAAGCCATATGTTACACACACACACAAACTCACACGCACAAACATACACACACACGCACCCCCAGTGCACACACACACCCACCATCGGTCCCTTATTCATGAAGGTTTTCAAAAGTAAAGGTAAAATATTAATTTAAAAAGTTCGTAGAACATTTGAAAAAATTAAACATAAACATTCCTTTAACTTAAGTTTTATTTCAAATGTTGGTATACGCTAAGATTCAAAATAAATTGTCTAAGTTTATGGGTCCAAGAAGCTTTTATATTTCTTGTTTAATTAATGGGGTTAGTTTTAATAGATATTTGTGTGATCTTTTGGGTAGTGTGAACCTTATGTCTTTATTTGTATGTAAAACACTTCGAGTGAGTAAGATTTATATAATTAAAATTTCTTTGCACCTAGCTAACTAATCAATCAAGTACCTGATTGGAATATTAGAATATGTTTTGATAAATTAAGAACATTTGGTTATGTTTATTGACCTGATGGTACTAAAAATGGAGGAGGATCTCCAATCCCATTTATTTTGGAGAGACTTTGTGTTTCTATGGCGGGTGTCATGATTGATGTTAAATACGGTAAACTTATTTTCAATGAAGGGGATGAGAAAATAGAATTTGATTTTCCTAACATTTTGAAAAGTCATTTGTCTGATTACTCTGACCACCTCTAACCACCATGTTGATTGTCTTTTAACACCTCTCTAGCTACAATCAATCATCAATTCATCTACCTCTAAACACCAATATGGACATCAGTCACATTCATCGACTATCACTCAAACAACCACTCTGACCACTGTAAACTACTCCTCTTACCGACACTTATCATCACCACTGACTACCTTAACAAATCTCCATTATTACCAACATTGACCACCACCAATCACAATTCCATCATACATCATCCGCCAAAAATTAGTATAAAAATTAGGTTTAGTGCATGTTTTAGTCTCTTAACTTAATTTAGAGTTTCACTTTAGTCCTTTATCTAAAAAACATTACATGTTAGTCCCTTAATAACTGTTATGTTAGTCTAATTCGTCCTTTTTGTTAAATTTTATGAAAAAAACTTTAAATTGTTCATACGTGGCAATCTAATTAGCATTATATTATCTTAACTGACTTTTTTTTACTTGCAATTTATTGTTATTTGTTATTAAACACCTGAAACACCCACAAGAACCCTAATTTCATTTTATTTAGTATTTAAAATCTTTGTCATTTTAAACTCAATCTTTCTTCTTCTTCTTCTTCTTTCCCATAACAATAATGGGTTCTATTTCTTTAAAAATTAATGAAGGAACAACAAGATTAAAAAAAATCAACTACGAAAAACATTTTTTTGGCTATGAAAGTTTTGATCTTTCAAAATCCAACATTGCAAAAGAGCTTAAATTCTTTCTCATCTCTCATAAACTTCCTCTAGATTGGAAATCAAAAACCAGAATCACTTGAATCGGTAGCTGATATACCAAACGCGGTTGAGGATTTACGAATACTAACCTCTGTTAGAAAAAGACTTGGTTACACAATCATACCTCTGAGTTTTTATGATAACAACTATTATGGTTGTATGAACAATTTTGGTATTCTAATGTTTGTTATTTTGAGTATTTAACAAACAGGTTCCAAATCTGATGAAAGGCACTGCCAAACCATCAGAAGAAACCAAGCTCCGCTTCTACGCTACACAAGTTGTGTTAAACAATAGCAAACCACTTCAGAAGGCTCTGGAGTTGTGACTCTGTTACGCTATCAAAGAAACCAAATTATGAAGATCTGAAGACAGAAGTTCTGAGGAACAGTCCAGATGCTGAAGACTTATCTTTCTGAAGATAAAGGGTACTGAGGACCAAGTGTTGAGACTCTGAAGACGAAGTTCTAAAGACTTGAAGTTCTAATGACCCAAGGCTTATTTTACTTCTTCTAACTCATGCTCATTAGAAGCTTCTGAAGTCCAAGAAGAAAAGAAGATAACATTAACATGGTACATAGTACAACCGAATGTTTCGCTCCACTACCATGAAAGGACAGACGCATCGCACGATTTTGTCCCCCACGTTGTTTCAAGCTGCCAGCTTTCTGGAAACTCTAGAAATACCCTTCAACGAATTTACTATTTTATTTGGCTATAAATAGGTTTGAAGACCAAAGGAAAACGTTGCTCATTCACACGTTTTCAAAAAACTGTTCATAAGCTTTCCTATTCTCTTTAGTCCATATTCTAAGATTACTGTTTACTATCAGCTTGTGTAGAAGCATATTCATTGTAAACAAATCTTTTTCAAACTGTTGTTTGATTGTGCCTTAAGGGACCAGTAGGTCAAAATCCTTGAGAAGTCTAATATTAGTGTGTCTTAGAGTTTGTAAGTGAGTCACTCGCGGTTAGCTTGTAATAATCTTGAGATTATTGGATTAAGACCTTGTTGATAAGGCAAAAGCACCTTGGTGGGTGGACTAGATTAGCTTGATATTTTTCAAGTGAACTAGTATAAACATACCTTGTTCTTTCTTTCTTGCATATTTATCTTTATTATAAATAGTGAAGTTTTAAAGAGGGAATTTTCTTAGAGAAGCGTTGTTTTTAAAACCTATTTAACCCCTCCTTTTCTAATGTTTTTTCACACCTTCAACCTCTAATACTCATCTAGACCATATGAGCGACTTGAATTTAGAGATTTTTCGTTGATTTACTTTGGTATTTTCATTGAGGTATGTAATGTGTATTAATCTATCCTTTTCGCATTGTGTTTTCCTAATTCTAATGAAGTTGTAACTGTGATTAAGGTTGGTCATCTTTGTTGTCCCTTTGACGAAATTGAAGTTTACAAAGTTGTACTTTACATGTGAGAGTCAAACCAAAATTCTTGAAATTAATATAAAATTAAA